>NC_139346.1:197073679-197458679 GCF_055883805.1 Amblyomma maculatum | reverse complement strand
TGCATATTCCGTCGCTTCGAACCGATCTCGTGCAATTGTGCACCCTCAAATAGTTACAGTCCGTGGCAGCCTTGCCAGCTTCGTGAGTGGCCGCATAATCAAGGGAATGTTCGGCGGGGGTGAGCAGTCTTCTGCCGTGGCGTACAACTCGCAAAGCGATCACTTTACGCTAGACGCTTGCTTCCGCTCCCTTTCTGAGCTTCTATCGCTTGCTTAAAGCAGTTCTAACGGTTGCACGCGGCCTTAATGTAGAACGATGGAGTTGCAGTAGGCGGCCAAAAAAGGAACGCTTGCCTAATAAGAATGTTGGAGAAGACGCGCGTACGAGCGCTTCCCACGAGCTAATGACGCAACAAAGTGGCAGACTCGATTGCAAATGCCCGAACGATCTTCGAGCTACTGCCGGCTCGACCGCCGGCGTCGGGCGGCGCTGTATGCGCAAATGTGTGGCATCGTGGCGCCATCCTTGGGGAGGGCGCGAAACCCCAAGAGAGCGAACTCCTCTCGCGAAATCTCGGTCGGTGCCCAGATGAAGAGAAATGCGTGCCCGGATGAAGGAGAATCGGTGGCCGGATGTTGGCTCTCGGTGTTATTTCGAAGCCTCCTCCAGATCGCCGACAACGAGAGCTAAAAGCATCACTTGCTTAAAAATCACCTGGGAGAGCCTTAAACTTTTCCTTCTTCGTTACCATCAATGACAGTGCAGATATAATAAAAGCTCTGTTTGACTCATTGTATTCAAATGCGATACTCTTCTCACTGGACAGTGACCGCACTGAGGTAACCCAGTCTGGTGTATATGCGGGGAGGCACTCACGTAATCATGAAGGCTGAGCTTGTGCGCGCACGTTTGGAATGTCAAAGTTCAGTTTGGCGAATGTTTGACGAAGCCTCTTTGTCAAGTAAAGGCTTACTGCTTCCGCATAACGCAGCCAAAAGAATATGGAAATTTGGCGAGCGGCACCCTCTGTCTGGGCTGTTAGTAATTAACTAACATGCGACTAACACTTCGGCTCCGCGTAATCTGTAGCAGATTAACTCATACTATTTATGATGGACGTCGTATATAGCCTCGTGAGAAAAAAAAAAACGCTGAAAACGAAACGTCGCGATCTAAGCCGTAACGCGAACTAGTTTTTGCAATGAAAGAAAACTGTGAAGCTGAAACGAATGGGGTTAAAATAAACGAAAGAACATGTGAAATGAGGGAGGCGTCTTGGTCCAGCACAAAAGTTAAACACGCCTTATGGGTGAGCAAGCTGGAACACACGTGACTGCGTGAAAAACCCCGCACTCTTTAAAGACTGAAAACCAGTCATGGGCAGTATCGAAGATACACTATCTTCAAATACATTTTGTGTATCGGTATTATGTATCGTGTGCGGAAAATGAAAGTATCGGAGTATCGGTATCGAAAATGAATTTTTAAAGTATCGTGTATTTTGAAGGTACTCGATACTAAAGAAAACTTCAAATAATGAAACCGTTCCGAGACTGGGTTGACGGCGCTCGCTCAGACGGTAGTGCAGAACCGGAGACAGCTCGGCTTGTAGTAACGTCTGAGTTCCCTACAAATGCCCCGGCCTCTCAGCGTCAACCACATTTCCAGGTTCCTTTTCTTTAAAACTGAAGGAGGCAAAGGTAAGTAGGTGCTCACGAAGTGCTTTACTTTAGAGCGCCGAGTGCGTGCCATGAAGCTTCTAAGCCTTTAACAGACACACAGAGAGATATGAACAAAGCGGAAACACAAGGCAAACACGCAGTAGAGATCACGCACACTGCTGTACCAGCTCTTTCTACCCTTTACCCTCTGACGACGTTTTTTCAGTTCATTTTGGATGCCCTGCCTTTGTTCTGCTCCTCCCTTCGGCAATGTACAAGCGTGTCCTAAATGTACAGCAGATATCCATAACTAGCCTAATTAATTAATTAATTAATTAATTAATTAATTAATTAATTAATTAATTAATAATTACTATATATATATTTAATAAGAGAGTTAGGATTTCCCACTCAACTGATTCTTCCATGAGCGTCTTTTAGGCTTTACTCTCCTTTTTTACAGCACTAGCCGCAGCGAATTCCTTTCATTTCAGCTGTCTTTGGCGAGAAAGCCTAACCACAAGCCACTGAAGTCAGTTTTCAAACCGGTGAGCAGTTGTAACAACTGCTAAATATTATATGTTTTGCTTCTGTGATAATACTTCAGTAATTATGCGCAGTGAAAGTTAAAGAAGCCTGTTTGTCGGCATTGGTGGGTGATAGGGTCTGAATGGAGGACGACTTCAATTTGTCTTTTCTTTCCTTTTCACATCTCGAATCGGCACGTGGGTGATAGGGTTCTGAACGAATTTCGACCACCCGCAGTTTCCTCGCGTTCACTAACACTGGCACCACACGGTCGTTTCGTGATTTCCCCGCCATGGAAATGCAGTCGCTGTGGCCCTGACTTGCACGGGCGTCGAGATGGCGTTCGCTAGCATCAGCAGAACCCCGTAGCCATCGCTCCCACCGCGGCGGGTGCTCAGCGAGCAATGTGGCGACGAACAAGGCAGGTCTTCTCGTCTTCAAGGGGAGAGATGTTCCCAAAGGAAGGCGAAATAACAAAGCAGTAACAAAAGAAGAGCGCAGGCTTCCAAGCGTGGGATGCCGACAGCGGTGTTGCATTTCACCCTTTCGCGCCCTCCACGCGCGCGCGTTCGCTCATCGTCGTATCCTCCTTGCTTTGTTGTGCTTGTTTGTTTGCACCGAGTCGTTCTATAAATCTCGCCCGACGGCGCAGATGCAAAACCCCCCGCAGGGCGGCCCTCGAGCACACCGCAGCCGCCATGCCTCTGCTATCGCGGTGCCGCCAGCCTGTAGCGCGCTCTCCGCACTTTCGTGGAATTCTTTCTTTTTTAACCTTTATCATTTTCGCACTTTTCCCTCGAAATCTGGCCACCTATATGCGACGTACCGCAGTAGGCTCTTCTCTCCGGAAACCAGCCTCGCAGAATGAGATTTATCGCTGCGGCGAGAAGGGAAGAAACAAAGCCAGCCCCCCGGCGACAGCGACCGCCAGCAGAGAAAACGTGCCGGGAGGGCGACGTGCTAAGGCCCTGCTCTCGCCGCTGAGCTTACGGAAAGACAGTGGCCCCGGCTGTGTTATCGCAACACGAGCAAAAGCGGCGGCCAGCTGTGCTCGTCAGATTACATAACTTTGCAGTGGCGCAACCGGAGGTGAGACCGCAACGTCGGTGTTCAGGCTGCTGCTGTTCGGGTTACTCTGGAAGGGTGTGCCCTACCGGCTACCGCGCACAATGACCGCCGTTAGCTCACTGAATAACGCCAATATCAAACGCTGCTGCTCCGTTTTTGATTATGCTGCTCATTTGCCTCGAAGCTAGAAAAGCGCAGCTTTATTTTCTCATAGGCTGCCTTTTTTTTATTATTCCTGGCGGCGGCTATTTTTGAACCTTTTGCTCAGGATGGTCATTTGCTCCAGCGGGGCGCGAAGCCTGAAACGCGACCGATCTCGTATTCGGTTGCATCATTGGTTGATTTTGTCCACGATTTAAGCAGCAGTGATTGTGAAGATGCTGCCTCATCGTCTGACCTCAGTTCAGAAGGCGAAGAAGGCCCGAGGAACTGGCCAGGAACATCGGCGACAACATATTGATTGTTTGTTTGTTGTTGCTCTTTTTTTGTGTGTGTGTGTGCTCTGTTATGTTCGACTGGGTGGCAGTTTTGAAGATGGTATGGGCGTTGGAGGTAATATTTGCGTCATTTTCAGTTCATCTACATCACCTGTGCAGGATTCAATACCTCTTGCACTGCAAAAGTTTTTTTCAGAGTTTTTCGCACGAATATGTACCGAGCTATAATGCGTAAAGCGAGTGCTTTATAGCCGCAGAGTGTACAAACTAAAACACTGAATTTTTTTGTATTTACTACTAGATAAGCACACACTTTGCACATTTCAAATATTATCTTAATTGTTATTTTTGTTTCAATCTACAGAGAAGTATCCTTCGCAAGCTTTGTTCACATTTAATCTCAAGATTTCAATTTCAAAAAAATAATAATAACATAGAAAACACTTTAACGACCCTCATATTACCAAAAGGTGTGTCTAGATGGCACTCCAACGCGGTTTAAAAGATTTGAAACATCAAATATTTTAGAATGAGATGCCCTAGCGAAAACCCATAATGTACCGCGATTTTTGGCACGACAGGCAAGCGGTCGCCATGAAATGCCTTGATCTCTCATTCTAAAGAAGGCCGCTTGAACATCGCGGAAAACTGAAGAAAACCATGGACCCCAACAAGCCTGATCCTGAAGAACATGAGCTCAAACCCAGAAAAAGAACACGCGAAGCTGCGTGTATCGAAAACACCGCGAAATTTTCCGTCCGAAAAGCTATCACAAAAAAAAAATACTTGATATACCTAAAGCATACGTCGCAATTCGTACTGCAAACGGCGCAAGCCGAACAGCTCCGCTTTCCGCTTTTCGCCGCCAGTGCGGATTTGGACAGCACTGTTGCTATAATACCAAGAACCGTGCTAGAATACGCCATATGTAGATCTTGCCATGCATTGCATGCTTATGTCCACTCTCAACAACGAGACAGACTGTGTATTTTGATCCGCACTCTACAAGGAAATTGCGCATTGGCTGCACAGAAACGGAGGCCGGGATTACCACTAGCCGTGACTGGATGAGGATAATGACGACGACGACAACGACAACGATGATGATGATGATGATGATGATGATGATGATGATGATGATGAGCAGCAGCAGCAGCAGCAACATTTGCACTTCCCTAGTCACGGCGCCTCATTTTCGAGCACGTGCGCAGATACCTGAACAGTATGTATCTCGCTCCTGCAAGGGTCCATTGCGATAACGATGAGAGAGGACGTAGAGGCATAGCCGGTGGATATGACAGAGTATCGCTGTATGAGCCACGTTGTTCTCTAAGACGGGATTTCGAGGTCAATGCTCCGTCGTTTAGCGCAAGCCGCGCCGGTTTTCCATCGCGGCAAGCAGCGAAAAACCTCACTGTTCCCTTGTCGTGGTGGCAGAGAAATGTTCGGCCTAAGAGCCCAGTGCCTTTCGTGCAATTTCGAAAGTGTCACTCGGAAAGTACATGACAGAAAGAATTGGAAGAGAAACGCAACATAGAGCGCATCAGAGGTGAGCTAGAAGGACACAGAAAGGGCGTCAGACTACTAAGTCGCACTTTCGTAACTGCCGCTGAGTTGAGCCGCTCTCTCCGTCTCTGTCTGAATACAGGAGGGAGCAGACACACGAAATTGTTATGCTTTTTTCTATTCTGTTGTTATTGTTGGCGCCGATCGAGGCGCGTTTTCCATTGCTTAACTTATGTCGGCAATAGCCCTGAATCGCTTGCCAGAACTATGGCGCAACATTTATCGGAGGACACTCCCATGGTAAAACTCTCGCCTCGTTTCTAACCCATCTGTCATCGGTGTTCGCTAAGTACGGCCGTGGCCTGGACGCGGCAGAGTTGTGAATTGTGACCTGTACTGGGAAATTTCATGCAAACCTCTCTTTGACTCTTTTATCATATACCTACGGGGAAAAGTAAGCGCAAAAAAAGACAAACACAAGCCTAGGAGACAGGACAACGCGCTTCCTGTCTCCTCTCTTGTGTTTGTCTTTTTTTGCGCTTACTTTTCCCCGTACGATCATGAACCAACTAGCCAAGCAACAAGTTTACTTCAGTATCTTATACCTAGTTTCGTTGTTCATCCCTTCATTCTCTTCTTCACATTTACTTCCACTTTTTTATTATTATTATTTTGATTTCCTCACCTTTTATAAGGGTCGCGCGTGTTTGACTTTGGGACCCTCGTCTGTATACCTATTAGTACGTACCTTAACATGCTGAGAAAATTTTCTTTGCTGCCTTATTCCTTGCCCTAAGTATTTCTCGTTTTTCCCTCCTCCTTTTCTTCTTTTTTCATCATCCATTTGCCTCCTTTAAAACCCCCAAATAAATTCGATGCTGTTAACCAGCGTGAACTAAGGAAGGAGTGGACGTGTGCCGTCTTGTGTAGTGTTCAATCCTCGATTCACGTTGGTTCGAGTGGAATAAACGGAGCCATCTGACGTGAGGTCACAAACTACGAATACAGGCAGTGCGGTTGCTTTAATTCGTGTCCTCCGCTACGAGCATAGCTTTTTCATGCCGCAGCTCAGTACTGTCACAGCCATACATTGCTTGAAAACCCATTATTATGGCTAGACAAACTGGGAAACAAAACAATACCGCCAGTGCAGTCACAATGGTGATCTTATTCGCTTACAATACGCAGACGCGCGTGTTTCAGATCACTGACTCGCGAGATTTGGGTCTCTCACTAGAAACTCCCGACACTGCCTCTGTCGGCATACGCACTCCAATGTGTACTGTAAAAAAGCGTAACATTCTAGACTAACTCACAGTAGATTGTAAGCAGGTTTGGCGGTAGTTACCATGACCAAGGTCGATCGATAGAACCCAGACTCTGCGGCCGCATTTCAACTTGAGGCGAAAAAAAAGAAAATCCGACTGCGGACCCATATTTTAATACATATGCATTTAAAATGTCAAATGATAGTTAGGAATTTCCGCGGTTTCTATACTACTGGTATATTTCATTGCAGAGAGGTTTAAAAATAACTAGGAGACTTATACGAAAATTTTGTTCGACTTCCTATTAAAACTAGCAAGTAAAACAGCAAACTAACGTGTGGAAAATAACTATCTAAATTATACAGTTCCATCATCGACAGCCTAGCCATTTCTACTTCGTGACGCAGGCTTTTCCTCCCAAATCCTTCTAATTAACCCCGTGCTCTGCCAACTAAGCTCCCCTTAATCATTCAGAATTCCGCATCTAATCCGCGCCACCTGCCCATGACTGTTTCTTCTCTACGTTCTTCACTAAGGTTTCATAAATTCGCGTATTCTCTATGGCACACCATGCTAACCTCTATTATTTTCCTTTCCGTCGTTCCTTGCGTTGACCTCCCTTTGATCTCAGTCAGGCCTTTTCGTTACTATTCAACTTTCCGGCCATCAGCTGCTATTCGCAAGGTGTACTTCACGCGGGACGGGAGTTAACGACTTCTGAATGTACGTCTGAAATTCATTCCACTCCACTCTTGCTCGTTTCCGCCACCAGAAGGTGCAGTAGTGCGCCCGTTCAAATTTTTCGTTATTCAACCTGATAGGATTAGCTTTTCGAGCAAAAACACAGCACACCTCTAGCGTCAATGAATGGAAGCCGACACTTTCCGTTTGCTTTGATACATATGTTTGGAAATGTGCCTTGTGGAATACTGTGACAGAAATATTTTTGCGACCACAGATTGTAATTAGTTCTACTTTTTGCGGTAGGCGTACAATACATCATAATCCGGACATAGCGGGCACAGATTATCTCTGTGCCCTTCTGATAGGGCGCCTCATCACTCCCTGTACAAACTTACTGAGCAACAAAAAAAAAAAAAAAAAGGAAAATACGTAGAACGAGAAAGTCAATTTTGAACTAGAGCTGAGACCCACAAGAGAAGATCTGTCCAGGCAGTGAAGCCTTCGCATCAGTGAAAACCACGTAAACAACAATGAATGAATCAATGAATGAAGAGACGAAGAGGCAGTGCCAAACTTCACTCGACAGTTGAAGCCTGCTATACGGATCCAGTTCAACTGGTTGACGCGTGCTAGCCAACCAGCCACAGCATTTCAAGCGTTCAGGTCTATTCATGCAGTCATTCCAGCGGCACTGCGCAGACTCGTGGATAAGTGCGGCTTGGAAGGCGAGAAATGCGGTCTCTGCAACCTCGCGCGAAGCGCGTCGCGGAAGAAACAGGCCGTGGCGATGCCGCGCGCGGAGAACCGACAAAGACCGGGAGGACGGCCTGCGTAGACGACGACGACGGCGGCAGAGGCGTCGTCAACGCGTACGCAGGCACGCGCAAGACCGCGCCGGCTTGGCGGCGTTATTTTTGCGCTGGCCCCGTAGCGAACGACCGCGGGCGCCGTCTATTTCGGCGTCGACGCCGCGCTGCGCCTCGCCGTCGCCACCTGCGCCGCAGACGACGGCGGAGAGCGATCGGCCCCCGCGGATATCTTCTCTGAGACTTCTCCGAGATCGTCTCAGTTCTATCCGAGGATGCACTCGACACAAAGCGAACTGGAAAAGCCTTGCCTCTTCGTTCTCCTCGAGGGCAGAGGTGACACATGGATTGCCGAGTCTTTCCGTCAAGGCAGTGGTGAATGGATGGATGGACAGATAGGTGGATGGAGGCTAAGAGCTAACACTCCTCCCTAACTACGTAGTACGTGGCGACGTTATTACACTTAAATCACCACACCGGGATTCGATCCCGCGTTCCCAAAGACGGGGGATCGAATCCCGGCCTCGGTGGCAGCTTTTCGATGGAGGCGAAAAGCAAGGCGTCCGTGTGCTGTGCGATGTCAGTGCACGTTAAAGAACCCCAGGTGGTTGAAATTTCTGGAAACCTCCACTACGGCGTCTCTCATAGCCTGAGTTGCTTTGGGACGTTAAACCCCACAAACCAAACCAAACCAAACCAAGTACCTGGGCATGCATACCTCATAGGATCTTTCTTGGTCCGCTTATATTAGTCATTACCAAGGAAGGGAACCATGTCGTGCCTAATTACGACGTAATGTGAGTATTTTTGATGCGAAAGCAATACCACGACAGCCAAAGCGAGACCTCGAGTGGCCGCAGCTACGCCGTGAAGAGGTCTAACTACGGTCTCCTTTTAAAAAAGTTAGCTGTGGCTTAGCTAAGGTTAAGCCTGGATATCTCGAAGCAAAAAGCCGCTCGTCTAGTCTTGCGCTTTTCATATCTTCGCTGCTTTTTAGCCAACTCCCAAGCTACCACTTCTGGGTCGGTGTTTCTGCGCCGTCCGATTGTTGCTTCTACTGCTCCATCTATGGCGAGTGTCCGCGCCTGTTTGATGAGCAAGCGCGTTTTTGGCAATACATTAAACCAGACAGTTACAAGGGTCCCGATGCAGGATCTGCTGATATGTTTAATGGTATTGCATAACATTAGGATGCGCGAAGAAAATGCGTTCAAAAATTACTTCGCGTTGAAAAAAAATCACTTGTACAGAATTCTGAGTATGAAAAGTGGAGCATCACTGCCTCTACTGTCTAGAGGTGCAAAAGGAAAAGGAGATGGAAAGGGCTAGAAAGGATATGGATGAGATAGAAAGGGGGAGATGGAGATCTCATTTGCGACGCTTCCGGTCGCCATAGTGTTTCAGAAAGGTGATCCGTCTGCCTACTGTTGCTGCCTGCAATAGTTAGGGTTGCCTTGTAGTGTCCCATGAATGCTCCAAGCTCAGCTCAACCCATCCCCGCAGTGCCAGCAATAAAGGAGAACTAGAGTCAAGTAACCACGTAGCCCAATTAAACATTTGACCGTTTTTTCTCCTGATTATGGGTGAGAACTCGGAAAACGCAGCATTTGGCACAATGCCCAGCTACCAACTCTGCCCCCTTTAAGGCGCTCTCTCATTTCTTGTGATGAAACTTATACGAAAGGGGAAGCTAAGGCGCAGCTATTGTCTTTGAGATTGCATTGACTACTTATCGATAACGGGAAGCGATTTACTTGCGTTACCTACCTATCAATACTCTCGTGTTTATTGGCCACGTGGAGAATTTGGTGAACGTAAAGCGATGCATATGAGGACCATAAAACTGCCACTTTTATGGTTCCCGCTCTTGTACAACAATCACGGGTAACTATGCGGGGCTACTCCCGCTATTGCAGTGGACATTCAGCGTGAAAACACTGGGCCATCGATCATCTATGAAACGCGACAAAGAAAGAAAGAAAGAAAGAAAGAAAGAAAGAAAGAAAGAAAGAAAGAAAGAAAGAAAGAAAGAAAGAAAGAAAGAAAGAAAGAAAGAAAGAAAGAAAGAAAGAAAGAAAGAAAGAAAGAGGGGGGGGGGGGGAGGGAGGCTCGAACATCGGCTTCTACCTTCGATGGCCCATCAGCGACGCCGATAAACAGGGTGCGGTAAAATTGTGCTCAGCGTTTGCTTGAATGTAAATCCTGCCCAGTGTCTATGCTCTCCAGAGCAATCAGCCGCTCTTGATGCCCGCTGATATCAGTTCCCCTGGCGGGAAAATACCAAGTGGTCGTAGCGTCGTGAACGCAACAGAAAACGGGGAGTGACGTAGTTCAAAACCACGTAAATAGACAATTCGAAGAAAAACGGAACAGAGCAGATGATTTGTTGCTCGCTCCAAACGGGGCAGAAGCTGCCCGCCGTAATTCAGGACGAAGTACAAAAAAAAAAAAAACTGTGCCCAGTGCTTTCCACCTCGGACTCGTATAAAGAACGGAGGCGCCGCCTGGACGCTAACGAGGGAACGAGAGCTTCCGCAGCTGCGCCTGGGGTACTGCCGTCTAACCTCCTTGGCGCCGTCACAGTTGCGAGCAGCGCACCGTGCTCTAGCTGGAACCGTAGAAGTTATCAAATGTCCCGGTAAGGTTGTTGGGGATATCGCACGAACGAGGAATGGGGTCAAAGCGCTGCACAAAACGGCCGCCTTGAGATTTTGCAGTGGCGACTACGTGAGGGACGTGAAGCAGAGTCAATGCTGCTGACGATGTCATAGGCCAAGGCTCCCGCGTTCAACCGCTGTCCAGTGACAGCGCTATCCAGCACCAGCACCGGTTCCTCGCGTATTGCCTTCAAATAAGGAAATACTCACCGTCCCCTGTGCTTACTTACCGCATTATATTCGGCTCGTCAGCCCGAGAAAGCGAGAGCGAATTTGGACAGTGGCGGCCGAATTTCTGTGAAATCGAAATCCTATAACATCCTTAGGACTTGCGACGTAAACCAATTTATTAAAAAAGAAAAGAATCGCGAGGCGACAATTAATCCGCAGCCCTTCATAAGGACGTCCACAGTTCATGTACCCCTTCAGGGCCTAAAGCCTACAAGCCTACAAGTATCCTCCCATACCATTTCTTCCATACCTGCCGCTGTGGTTGACCCTCACTGGCGTTCATCTGTTCATCGGACATGGTATCGAGCACCAGGCGGGGCAGCCGCATTTCAATGCAGGCGAAAAGCAATAACACGAATGGGCTGTGTGATGTCAGCCCACGTGCGGAGAACAAAAGTGGAGAACAAAAGCGGAGAACAAAAGCAAAAAGACAATAGATGAGCATGATAGAGAAGAACTCTCCCTTCAGGTATATACCACGGAATATAAGGAAAGGAAAAAAGCGTAAATAAAATAAAACGAATTAGTGTCAAGATAAAAAAATAAGTGAGAAATCAAGAGTAATATTGATGTTTGGCGCACCATCCAAAGCCCCTAGAGCCACGGTGTGTAAGAAGCGCTGACATACAACACTGAGGTGGGAACGGGGCGTGGGAGATAAAGACACTAAGAGAATGCCCCCTTTATAGAGTTTCACGTCTTAAAACGACGTGGAATATGAGGCACGCTGCATTGGAGAACTCCAGAATAACGTGCAATCGAGTACTATTTAAAGTGTACTGACATCGCACAGCGCACGGGTGCCTGCAGTTTCGCCTCCATCGAAACACGAGCGCAGCGGCCAGAATCGAGCCCGCGGGCCGGGCCTTAAGATAAGGTCGGACAGAAATCTGTCTTTTCGATCAGGAAATAAAATTACTAATACTGTATTACGATATAAATTAATGAATTCACATAAAGCGCAAACGCAAAGATTTCCAAACCTTTGATTGATTTAAAAATAGAAAACAAAACGTTCACTACACGGCAAATGCATAGCAAGGGACGATGGAGGAAGCTTAAATGTTTCTCAAGAAGTGTAGTGTCCTGTCGACAGCCAAATAAAAAATTAAAAAATTCAGTTCACGCCTCAGTACCAAAGTAAAGACTTGTCGAACCCATTCCACTCTCTCCGCGACACTTTATGATACTTCAATAGGATACCGCGCCAAGCTTCATCAAGTGTCCTCCTCGGCGCTAATCGCTACTAAGGCTCCATCCCTGCTGAGTGGATACGATGACGCTTATCTCGCTGCTCTTTCCCATCATTTCTTTTAATCAGAAAAACCCACTAACAGGGCGCGAAGAACTACCCAGTGTAGTCTAGTTCAGGCGAGTGATTGGACAAGGCAGCCAACAGCCGTCGAACCAACCGTATGCAGGCACGGCAAAGATGCAAAAACAAGGCGGGCGCGACGGAAGACGAACGCGCAGCATGTACACCATTAATTAATTATGCAACTCATTAGGCGCTCGCGGCGCCAGCAGGCTGTAGGTGTTTACCGGCGAAAGCTGCAGCTCAGAAGGTGGGCAGTAAACGCACACAACGATCGCTGCCGTCCGGTTCGCCCGTCGGGAGGAACAAGGCGGAGGTTGGAGTTTTTTCCCGTTTTCATTCTTCGTTCTTTTTGCAACCTCGAGCTCTCCGACCGAACGCGGTTGTTTTGTCGACTTGTCCTTCCCGACTCTCCCGCCGAGCTTCGTGCCAGGAAACTGCACCGTGTCGTCGTTGTTTTAATAACCGAAGCCGAAACGAAGCGCTCCGAGCAAAGTGCTCTCGCGCGTGCCACACCGTTATCTCGCCTAATCTTTAGTTTTGCGTTTATATTTAAGCGGACACGAGTGAGTATACGCGGCGTTGTACAAGTTTCGCCCGGCTGCTCTTTCGATCGTCGCACCAGCTGGGCCAAGTTTCGATCTTTCGGGCGCAAAATGGCAGAGCGAGAGGAGAGCATTGGAAAGCACGGGAGTCGAAGTGAACACCTTCGCTCGACCTCGGGTTAGGTATACGCGCGCAAACATTTCTGCATCAGTTGTTACGCCTTTCGGCGCATGAAAAATTTAAGAAGATCGGCACATCGTCGCTGGACAGGGTTAGTCTATTTTGTTATCTTTTCCGGCTATCCGGATGGTTAGGCGCCAGGTCTAGCAACCAAGACACCTCCCAGGAAGTAAACTCATCACACTGTTGCGGAGATAAAGTGAGTAAACGGCCTTAATATGTATGCTTTCGCGCACTGATCAATTGCCTACTCGATTAACTTCAGCAAACTATCACCATGCGCATCCAAAGGGTCAGAAGTATCTTTTACATCCTAATGGGTATTTGTTAAAAAAGTAAAAAAAAAAATGATGTTCTGAAACTTTTCAAGCGATCTTGCATGATGAGCAGGTTGAGATGTACCTTAAAAACACACAGAAAAGCACAGAAAAGCAAACCAGCAATGAAACTAAAGTTTTAAAAGATTAGCAAAATTATCAGCATCCCAGAACCATATTCTCACATTTGTTTGAAAGCTGGATATATCTTATCGAGAAGGCGTACTCGATTAGGTATATCAGCACCCCCGGAAGCAATTCTGCCAATAAATGACGCCGCACTTACTGACGAAGCGCTAGCATACATAGGCGTATTGATCCCGAAATCGCTGCCACATCCGGGTTACATGACCCACAAATCACTTAAGCTGCATTGATGCCTATAATCTAAAGGAACCTAGGAGGAAAAGCTGCTCACAAAGCCTAAAACACGCACCGCGCTTCCAAAAATACAAGGCACATAAAGCTAGGCAACAAGTAGATTCAGAGCAACTGCAAATTCAATAAGACGCGGCTGCCTTCCCCGCGTATCACGGGCGCTTAGCCGTGAAGCGCGCCTACCGTCGCGTCGTCAATCATCGCTCTGCGGAAGGCGACCTCGAAATAAGCCACCGCGTCCAGCCCCTTCTCCTTTGTTTCCTCTCTTCGTAATTTCTTTACGGCATGCAGGCGCACTCGTGCGCGGCCATCAGCCATCCGAGCCGAATTCCGATAATTGGTTCTCTTCGACCCCTCTCGCTCCTTCCGAAAGTCGGCGCGCATTCCTGGGTGGCTCATTCCTTTTCTTGCATCCCCACCCCCTTCTTTCCCGGTACCGTGCTTCCAGCGTTGTTCCCTAACGCCCGCCCATTTCCGTAACGCGTTTTTCACTTCAACTCATTATGAAGGAGCTTTCTTCGTTCTCACCTTTTCTTTTTCTCTTCCTTCAGATATTCTTTCCAAACGCCTCGGTTTTTTTTTTTTCATTTTTATTTTTTTTGTAATACTTCCCCAAAGCCGCAGTTTCCCTGCTGCTTTCCTCCTTTCTGCGGTGCTTTGCTAGAATGGCGATACCGCGGCTCGGTGTAACCCACTTTCTCGGCGAAAACCATAACCTCGACTTATCTCTTTTAGCGCCTGCATTTTTCTTCCTCCGACTACACTCATCGCACTAATTGAATAAAAGGCTTTTCCTACGTGTACCACACGCACGCACACACACACGCACGCCTCTTCCCACATCGACTGCGACGCTAGCTGATATGAAGGATGCCGGGGGGCCTAAATTTGATTAATATTGCCACGGCCCAAAGCATCAAGCATTAAAATGTCGTAGGAAGAAGCAAGAACGACCAAGGTTAAAGGTTCCACGCGCGGCGATAAGCGTCCTTTGAGATCGGTATTATAGGTTTCCCAAGGATCAATGATGCAACGGAAAAGATGCTTGGAGCTCATTGTCTACACTGTAGTCTACGGCATTCGAGAGACATCTAGAAGAGCAAGTATTTTACGCATTGACACAGTTGTATATCGTTTGTATTGCATGCCCACCTTCTGTGCAAATTTCGGGACCGCGCTTCATCGCTTACTACGTCCGGGCGTACTAATGACCTCGTTTACATCAATAGCTTCGAATAGCTCAAACAGTGACGCGCGTCCAGCTTTCACGGCGACGCCCGTGCAACTTCGCCGGCAGATGCTGGCAATACTCCTTATTCGAAGTTACCGCGATCATCGACTCACGGTGGTGACGTAGGCGTCTATGAAAGATGCTCGGGGTGTTCTATTCGGTGCCGATAAATGTGGAGAAAAGGGCACCACCTGTGAAAGACGGGGGAACGAAAATAACGCGTCCCGACAAGCAAGCCATGTGGGGACAGTGGTGGCGAATGTGGAAACAAGCTGCGGCACCTTCTGCAGAGACTGGTCCCTTACCGCGTCAAGAAGAGACTGACAAAAGTGCTTCGGAGTAAACAGACCGCTGTAGCTCCCTCATATGTGATTGGCGAACCGGCTATACTGCTACTGAAAGCTCGTAATTAAGTTGAGAACACACTGGCCCTTTTTAGGGCCAGACACAGCCAACTTAGTTCCAATATTGGACCCATGGTTTGTGTCACCTGTGCGGTTTTGACCCACACATGTCATATACATGCCACCCGCGCCCGGCTAAGGTTGCTAGTTGGAAAAGCCAGCTGTGATCCACCACAGTCGCCTTGTGGCAGGGCAGAGAGAGCGAGTCCCCAGTCTTCTTGCAGGGAAGAAGAGGGAGAGACTGCCATTGGAATATGGAATATTATAATCAGTTTCAAAAATGTTTATCGTGTCGTATTTAATGTGCAGTCATGCTCTGCATATGCGCGATAATGCTTAATATGTGCCATCATGCATGGCAACTCACTACGAAGTTCCCATGCTAGTGCCCTGTCACGGCTAAAGCTAATTACGTATCTTCCAGGTATCTGTCGCTTCGGATGCGCCGTTCAAAAGAATGACTGACGGTAAAAAAGACAAAGATCATGGCGTCTTGCCCTATCAAGTCCTGGAGCATCAAGAGGCAAGAAGTGCAAGCTGTGACAGATTTTCTCTTCTTGGGCTCCAAGATTACCTCGGAAGGAGACTGCAGCCATGATTAGGAGACGCCTGCTTCTGGGAAAGAGAGCAATGGTTAGCCTTGACCGCCTAGTAAAGAGCAGAGACATTCGTCTGCCAACCAAGATCCGTATAACTCGTGCTATGGTCTTTCCAGTTGTGATGTATGGATGCGAGAGTTGGACTGTGAAAAAGGCTGACCGCCGAAGAATTGACGCGTTTGAATTGTGGTGCTGGCGAAGACTCTTGAGAGTTCCTTGGACTGCCAGAAGATCAAATCAGTCGATATTGTCGACCATAAACCCTGACTGCTCATTGGAGGGTCAAATTCTAAAGTTAAAGCTCAGCTACTTTGGTCATCTGATGAGAAGAGAGGAGTCGCTGGAGAAAGATTTGATGTTGGGAAAGGTTGAGGGTCGCCGGAGAAGGGGTACGCAGCGAACGCGATGGTTAGGTGGCATCCTCGAGGCACTGCAGATGAAGTTATGTGATGTTAGGAAGATAGTGAGAGACCGGAAAGCGTGGCGTGACATGGTCCATAGGGTCACGAAGAGTCGGACACGACTGAACGACTGAACTGAACTGAGAAAATTTATCTCTGTAATAGAACGCACTAAGCCATCTTGCTCCGTTTTACTTGGAGTAGCTGCATTGAAGAGCTTCTTTCGCCGACAGCGATGGCATGGCAATATACGCACTACCTTTCCAATTCTGTCAGATGGTTCCTGCGTTCATTCAGGAAGTTTAATTAAATGTGGCCAGAATAAAGAAAAAAAAGATTAAAATAACGAAGATGCAATACCAGGGCACCTACCAACACGGCGAACACAAAGCCGCGTTCTCCCCAGGGGTCACGGAAACGACGCACGACGAACCCAATCTTCAAAGCGATGTTGCCTCCGCAGAGAGGAGAGCGTAATCAGGGAACCTTGCGGCGAAACTCAAGAAAGCCGCAATCTCCAAACAACAGGCGGCGCCCCAGAGACGGAAGCAAGACGCACAAAGAAAAGAGGGGACAGAAACATGCTAAAAGGAGCAGGAAAAGAAGCAGAAAGAAAAAGCCACGCAGCACCAAACATCAGCCGACGCCCGTGCCAACAAAAAAGCTTCCCCGCTGTTAGAGGCCTCTTCACAAAATTAAATGAAGTAGGCAGAGCGCAGAGGCACTCGATGAAAGTATACAACAAAGTAGGTGAAAAAGACGAAAAAAAAAGAGAGAGCCTGGACAGAAAAACGAGTTCACGAGATGACAACCGCCGCCATAGCAGAGAAGGCCAATCAATCAGTTAGAAGCAACATGGGCTTAATTCCTTCGGTAAGGAAACAATATCCTCGACACGACACCCTTGGTCGGCAGGAAGTAAGTGTACCACCGGTGAAATGCAAACAACGGAAGACAAACTTTGTTTACTCCCTTTTCTTCGCACGTGAGAAATAGGGAGCCAAAAAATTAAGGCAGTGTTCAAACCAATACGCGAGGACGGCTCGAAAGAGAAAATACAAAAATTAAAAGGGAGGGTAAAAACACTAAAGCAAAGAAAGAGTGGGCGATGTACGGCACGCGCGGACACAGTGACAGCGAAGACAGCGTCGTGCCCTAGATGCGAAGGAGTCGGTCAACGTTGAACTTTATTTGAATGTGTGGCGAGAAAAGCCTGCGCGTCTCGGGTGCCTTTCTTTCGGGAGGAGTCGACAGTGGGAAAAAAAAAGGAAGCGAAAAATTTTGTTGCGGAAGGCACCTAAAATCAAAGAAGAAAATGCGATGCGACAGAAGAAAAAAAAAAAAGCTACCAAGGGGTTCGCAGAGCCAGACTGGCACAAAATGACGGTAGAACGCGTCATCGGGTGCAACACGAAGACTAAGCGAATGCTGGATCGATTTAAATCTAAATCAATCCTGAACGTTTGTAATAATAACGAGGTTGAAAGCTAAAGGAGGCAGAGTTAAAGACATTAGACAAGATAAGAGATGAGCAGGGTAAGGGTTGACGAAAAGGGAACGCAACAACGCACGCATATGAGCGTCCGCCGAGCGCTTGAAGGAGGAAGACAAACACAAAGAAAAGGAAGTGACCTGGATATGAAGAGTACGTTAAGAGAGCAAAACAGAGAAAGAACGACTACGAAAAGAGCATTGGATAACGTCCCCAACAGCCGGTGTTGTGTCGAAACTTCGGCAGAGCAGCTGAGGCGCGTCGCTCAAGACGTCGACGTCGGGTTCGGGGGAGGGAGGGGAGGGTGAACGGCAATTCTTGGCAGCATATCGGGCCAAAAGTCTGGGGAGCACGGTCGCGGCACACGGTGTCCATTTGAAAACCAAATCACGTCACTTTCTGACAGGAAAAGGTTGAACCACGCATTCACTCTCCACCGCCTCCTCCTCTCTTTTTTTTTTCTCCTCTCCTTTTTACGCTCATTGGCTTTCTTCTCGTCGCTCTTTTTCTGCCTTCTTCTGCTCTCAGAGGCGGCATCGCAATGTTCGAGCTCGGCGGGAGCAGAAAAAGAAAGCTACGAGCGACGTTCGCCTCTTCTCAGCACTCCCATCTTCTCAGCGGTAGAGACGCCATCAAATTTCTCGGAGCTCTGAAGCGCTGAAACCTCGTTCGCATGCATACGCAGCTACGCGCGTCGATCGTCCCAGCTAGAATTCACCATTTGCAGCGCCGAACAGTGCATTTTAGGAGGCTGGAGGAGCAGAGGGAGCTCCGCTGTTTCTTCTCCTAGATCTTCCTGCTTCCTTCTCCAGCCTCGCGGCGTCGCGCGAGCAGTTAACCCTGAAACAAGTATTGGCTCTGTGCGACGAGATATGGGCAACACTTTTCTCGCCCCCTTTGCTCATGGCGAGTCGGAGCGTCCCGATGCTGCTACGTTCGAAACCTTAGTGGCACCTCGCTTCCTACCGAAATGAAGGGAGAGGGGAACAGTGGACGCAGGTGGACGCAGGTGGACACAGGTGCACACAGGTGGAGAAGGTGCACGCGGTTAACTGCGCGTAAAAGAGGCTCAGATATCTACGCATCGGACGGCCGTCGCAAACTTTTCCACGGACATGACCCTGTGTAAAAACGCCTTACTCATTTTCTGAATATAATCATACTTATTTGTCACCTTTTCCGTTCGTTGTACAGCAGTGTTCATTTTTGTCTCACATGCAGTAATCACATTGTATATAAGCGCAGCAACAAATCCTTCACAGTTCGCTTTGTGATGACATTGGGATAGGGTGAACCGATGAATGCAGGCGAACCGCCTCAGTGACTTTCGAAGAAACCGAACTCGCACACGCTTGCAGGTATATGTGCCGCTCGTGAGAGCCTTTTAAATGGTGTGGCAATCATCCTGTTGACGGGCTATGCACATGATGCTACGGCCAAGTGAAACGAAAGGAGCGTAGCAGCAGAAAATAATTATTCGCTCCGCCGTGCCAGCTCTCCGCGTTCTTTTAATGAAGGTCCAGTTAATTACTAACATTTCTTGAACATTCGCATCGTAACGAAGAGCCCTTG
Organism: Amblyomma maculatum; assembly: GCF_055883805.1. NCBI lineage: Eukaryota > Metazoa > Arthropoda > Arachnida > Ixodida > Ixodidae > Amblyomma > Amblyomma maculatum. The sequence goes on along the minus strand of NC_139346.1, from coordinate 197,439,457 downwards.
CTATAGAACAATGAACGTCTCGCACCTCAGTAACCCAAGGGTGTTTAGATTCCTACCTTTTGCTGTCCGCGGTCTAGCCTCGAAAGATCCGTACAGGCACAGAACCCATGAAATCCAAACTCAACAAAACAAACTGCAAAGTGGCTAAGCAATCCCATGCTAGTATTTCTGATTCATTAGGGGCGGGGTTATGTGGGCTTCAACATCTCCCAGCCCCGCCGGAGTGGTGCAGTGGTAAGACGCGCGACTACTGTGCCGGAGTACCCGGGTTCGAACCCGACCTCGGCGGCTGCGTTTCAAAGGAGGCGAAACGAAGAGGCGTCGTGTGCTGTGCGATGTCAGCGCACGTTAAAGATCCCCAGGTGGTCGAAATTACTCCGTAGCCCTCCACTACGGCTCCTCTTTCTTTCTTTCCACTTTCACTCCCACCTTCCTCCCTTCCCTTACGGCGCTGTTGAGGTGTCCACAGAAAACAAGTGAGACAGTTACCGCGCCTTTCCCTTCCTATAAATCAATCAATCATCATCTCCCATGTAAGAGAGTAATTTTCTTGCGCCTCTCCCAAGGGCAGGCAAGCCACCCGTCAAGGCTACGATCGCAGGATTTTGAGAAACACGGAAACGTCTCAATTTTTCTTCCCTGATTTGGACGTCACTCGGCGTGGTTAGCCTCCTGCCAGTATTGCATAACTGCATTAAATGTCGCTCCGGTCAATGCCTCCACCTGAAACTTGCTGGGAGGCAATCCTGGTCGACTGGGCAGAACATTACATCCTTTGTTGGACTCTTAAATGTCGTCTCTGCGTTCATTCAAGCTTCAGAATGCCGTCTGTTATTTGCTTAGTGACAGCGCATGCGATTAGAAACGGAAGGCGACGGACGTCACTCAGTTTCATGCCATCTGGTAACGGAAGTTTAATTAATGCTAACTGCACGAAAAAGAAGTGAGAGAACGATGCTGCATAATACGCACAATTTGCTTCTCCGTGAACGCATTATCCCACCCCCTCCGTCACAGCCGCTTTCCCGTTTTTCATTTGCCTCCTTGGGCCGACGCACCAAAACAAAAACAAAAAATTCGCAAGGCAATTATTACAACCTGATGAGACAATTTCGCGTTACCAATGTTTATTATTTTGCCTTTGCAGTGGCTGTCTTCAAACTGCCTCTTTTCATCTCATTTCAACATGGATTTTTCGTCAAGCAGCTGCATGGGCGGATGATAGTTCCCCACATTCCTTCACAGAAGTCTTGGCTTCGGCATCATATTGTCGAAGCTGTTGGTTGAGGGAGGTTGGAGGACAGGACTACCGGAGGGTTTAGGTGGGGCGGAATGGCGTAGGGTGGTTGTAGAGTATTGCACTATGACGCTTCTGGGAAGTCGAGGGTTGACACTTCAATCGCCGAAGCTTCACGCGCCGATGTAGATTTTGGAGAATCCCGCTCATGCTGCTAATTCAGCAAAACGACTTCAAGTCCGAAGTCGCAGCTAAGCAAGCTTCGAAAGAGAAACGACCGAAAGCCCCCTCGGGGCACCAGTCGTCTCGCGACACCTGAAGTAAACGAACATCGTTTGTTCTCTCTTAATGAAGTCGTTGCGTTTCATAAGCGCGACAGCCTGCGAGTGGCATTTAAAATTTTGTTTCAGACCCTTTTTGAAAGATAGCTGTTCCGCTTCATTTCTCTTCGCAAACCCTTCGTGAAGTGTGCTTCAAATAGGATGTCAAGCAGGACTCGGGCAAGCATGTCAAGCGTGGTGGGATAAGCTTCCTTCTTCCCCGTTCCAAGGTACAGCGACGGACTCATATTCGTGCACATCGATACCATCGCAACAACTTCTCGGCTGGGGCTAAGACACACGACGAGCTCGTGTCTCTTCTGCTGTTCACGCCCGCCGTTGAAGCGAGTGACCTGGGAAACTCTTTCACGTATTAAAGCTGAGCCTCAGCTAGTTCGATGCAAGCAGTCACGGACAAGGCTGCACATCAAGCTCGTGCTTCGTGCCACCTCCGAAGGTAGCACGTGTGCGGCGCGCAGGGACAGGCCGAACCGTGCGGACAGGCGATTGTATACTCACAGGGCTGCACTCACAGCGAACGCAGTAGAGAACGCCGAACGGAGGGCCCAGGTCGGGACGCCACCGCTCCTCCAACTCGTACGTCAGGTTGCCGAACTGGCAGTCTGCGGAGGAAAAAGAACAAGGCAGAAGTGCTCAATGTCTGAAATGACGGAGTCCGTGCTGCACCCAATGAAAGCGTGTAACACGCAGACACGCACACAAAGAAAGAAAAACTATCTCGGCTTAGTGTTTTCTTTGCAGCGGAGCAGTTTTGTCAACAGTTATTCGAATAGAAGGAATTCCTCCTCCTTGCACTAGATCGTTACAAAAGTGTTCACGCGAATTCACTGGCAGCACGTAAGCCCGCCTGTATTTTGAAAACACCGTAGTTCTCACCGTTAGCCGACAGGAGAACCAGTTCGTCGCACTGCTAGGCGTCTGCATTGAGAGTAGTTGTCGCTTTACTGAGCACGCCACCACCGACGCGCACTAACGCTGAGACACATCTGTGACGGCGAATGCTTCGTAGTCCACCGCTATCAATCGCCACGATACCCGAGATGACCGTGATAAACATTTTCTTCCGGTGCCATTCTCTTCTCTGAGGAGGGCATGGTCGGAAAACATCATGTCCTATTGTAACATTGACTGTTGCTCAATAAAGCGGCAGTACAGCAAAGAAGCTACTCTTCGCCTTATCATCTTGAATGGGTAACAGGCGTATATATTGCGTATTAGTATAAGAAAACTCGGAACGTTTTGCCACCTTGCCATTTTGCCACATTTTGCCACCGATATTGTAATTACTAACCCCTCGTTGTTGCCATGTATTGGGGCCCGAGCGCCGTCAAGTAAATTAGCGTTCACTTTTTGTCTCGGGTCCCTCATTTCTTCTTGAAATGAAAATAAACTTCAAACTTCAAACTTCAAACTTCAAACTTCAAACCTTCAGTCAGACCTTCGAAACATCATAGCACGATTGTGGCCTCTTCGCAAAGATGACGGCAGCGCGATATGCAGCTTGATTTAAACTAGCTTCATCAAACTTTATCTCAGCTTAGCACGCATTCGAAGCGGACACTGGAAACGAAACTTTCACGTCGCAAGACAATTAAGCACAAAACACGTCACAGATCCAGCGCGAATCCCCGCTTCCCATCAGCTGCTCAATCTTGGCCTCGGCGTCAGCTCAGCTCCTTATCGGATGGACGGACCTTTAGAAGAGTGAATAGAAACAAGAGACAAAGGAGAGCGATCTGCACCGTTACGACCTTCAAACTGGCTTCGTGACTAGAGCACTCCTACTACTATAGCACTCAGTGTGCGGGCACTTCCCCCGCAGTATTGCTTAAATTTACGAGTACAACGTCCACCACTTTGCCGCTGCGCTGCAACACATTGTCAATTCGAATGCTATCCAAGCTGAACGACTGGTAAAATAGCATTTCAGCATTAGTCCGATTGATTGTCGTTGACTGTGATCTTCCACAGATCTGATTGTGAAGTTCGAAGGCTATTATATGCCGTTGCATACCGGTAGTTAGCACAAATCCCGAAGTGTAAGTGCGTAGTCATGTGAACCATATAGTTAGAATATAGCTCGCAACTTTTCGAAGGGTTCGCTGCGACATTAAACAAAAGAGAGGGCATTCAATCATGTAAACACTCTCCAATTCCAGTAAACGAAAACAAATATCCTAATTAGCGCAAGATACCGTTTTTCGCACACATATAAGAGACATCACAGCTTAGAGGCCCTCATATGAGGGCACGAGAACACCACAATGTATGTCCTCGCTTCAATGTGGAACTCATAGTGGCAACCTTAGCGGAAAAAGAGGATTGACCTTTCTCTCTTCATTTTTCCCATCGGAGAGGGAAACCCACTCCGTCAACAAGAGTTCGTAAATGTCATGGAGAAAAGTTCCTTTTTCTCTGATCGTTACTCATGATAAATAGGCAACGCCAGCACTAAGCACAAAAGAAAGAGAAGAAATTATATGAGGAAATAAAGGCTTCCCGTTCAACGCGATGACCTTGGCAGACCGTTCTTTAACTGCTCTTTTCCTGGCTTGCCTACGGAGTCCAGCTGCTCACTAAAAGGGTCGATAACAAAAGCACGACATCGAGCAATTTTATAAAACGCCAAATAATACGCGGGGCCGGATCCCGAAGCGAGGGGGGCTCCGAACGGAAGACGCAAAGCCCTGCGAGAGGATCCACGTCGCACAACTCATTTCGAGCTATAGCGGCGTTTACGACCGCGTATAAGCCCCATTTATGCTTTGCTTTTACTTCTAGTTTTTTTTTTTTATACCTTCCTATCCTCTTTTTTTTTCTAATAATTTTTCTTTTCTTTCCTCTCCCGCTTTTTCCGGCAGTGCCCCACTGCGCAGAGCAGTGGGTGAGCGGTCAAGGGAGAGGGAGCGAGGGTGGGGCAATAAAACGCACGCACACGTTTTCCTTTTTATTCGCCCGGCTTCCCTCCTGCGTCCCGGTTCCTTTCTCCTCCCGACGCTCCCGCCTTCCGTCTCGTGCTCCTTCTGCGCCGCAGCAAACTCGGCTAACGAGCTCGGCAAACAACGGGAGGACACGCTGGTGATCCGAGGGACGCAACAAACTGAGTGTGTGCCCCAGTGTCTCATCGACAAGGGAGGATGGAATAGGAGGATTTAGAGTGCAGCGACCCTTTTCCAGATAATCCGGTGTCCGACCACACACACAGTCAAAGCCGGAAGATACGAGGCAGAAAAGAAATCCTCCCGCCAATGAGGTAAACAGCAGGAACGTCCTCTCGCTGGAGCAGGGAGACACGACGGAGCAGTAGTGAGAATAACACAATACAGTTAGGTAGAGCACACCAAAGGTTCTCGCTCGTACAGGCAACTCAGTTTCAGCGGAAACACCATCCGCAGGGCCTGACTGCAGCTCTCGCGCAAAAATGAGCGGTCAGCGTACATTGTGCCAGAAGAACGAGAAGAAAAGCGTTTGCGGCAGCTTTGTCACAGGCTGTGAAGAAGTATGGCGTGAAGCTGAACGCTGTAGGTTTGTCTACGTTCTTCCACTGCTACCATTCATCAGCATCAGCTGCGTAGCAAAGTCTGAAGCAGGACAATAGCCTCCTCCCAAACTCTTCCCATTAGCCACCTGCGGCCCCATTATCCCTAATATCAACCGCCTTCCCGACTCCCTGCAACCTGTATTTCTTCTTTCTTGAAATCTGGTCCGTTCCCGAAACTATCGTACCAGGCCATCGGTTGTAGCCGCTTTCGATTGAATATTCGGCCTGCATTCAATCTTTTTCGATTTTAGCTGGGCCTTCACTCACTTGCGCTTCCTCTCTGACGCACTCTGGTACGTTGCCGTCCATCAACGGAATACCTAGCATTTATTTCGAATTAAATGGAAGAATGTAAACATAAATTACATTTTTCGGTATCTGAGCTGCGCTCCTATCACTCCCGATGAGACAAAACTAGGACTGAAGTAAGTGAACAGTAAACAACGCCAGAAAAGTGAATTGTGGCTAATACCTATAGCAACGGAGTAACGCCAAGCAGCTACAGCCTTTTTCTACGGGCGGATAGGATTAATGGGATGTAAGCAAAAAGCGAAAGAACCGAAAAGGAAACAAAAGGCGTAAGTACAGACGCACCAGAACTAAAATCTCACGCGGTTCGTGCTCGCTGACCGCTGAAATCGAATAGCAGCCGGCCCTATACGTAACCTGCGCTGCCCACAGCAGGGTTCCCATGGCCACGCCAGAGACTGAAACACATCGCATTCAACGCCATAACCAGCGGAAAATAGATGGCATATACCATTAATGAAGACAGAACTGAGCATGGACGAGACATACAAACCTCAGCAGTCGAGCACGACTTGCGAGATTGCGCTAATATTGTTTCCCTCCATCGAACATTACCAGGATTCTAAAATTAACATTACAACAACAACACGAATAAAAAAAAAATACAAGTTGAAAAAGAAACTGACATGAATCCATCTCCTCTTCTTTTCAATGTTTTTTTTTTTTTTTTTTTTTTTTTTTTTCAGCATTGAAGCCACAGCCAGAGAGAGCGGAACACAGGATACGAACAGCGAGCGGCAGAGGCAGCCAGTGGCAAGACCCATTTGCCGGCCGAACGACCGCCCTAATCCCCACTAGAGGGGGCCGCTAAATTCGACAACGGCATTATACGTCGCTAGTCCCGCTTCCCACGGAACCCCACTCGGCTTTCTTTCTTTTTTTCTTTTTTTCCCCGACAGCCAGGGTACGAGGCATGGATCCTCGCAGTTGGATAGAAAGCTACGCCACGGAAAGCGCGGATAGAGCACGCCGGTCGAAAAGGATTAGGCTCCGGACCGCAGAACTTGTCGGCCGAAACAAATGGTCATTCACTGAGACGGCGGGCTTTCTACATGAAGTAAACGACTTTTATTTGCACCGTAGGCTTTGCGTTTCCCGTCTACTCAAGTGTGCGCTCTGCCAAATGGGCGTCCATGCTATCCCAAAGTTTGGATATATAGAATCTGAAGCATTGGTTCGTACACCATCTTATAATCATATATGCCCTTCAAACTAGGGCACACTTGTTTCTGCAGTGTATCTAATTATTTCATGGTGCTGGCTTTATTTGTGATGTGCCAGTGCCATGACGCGTCTCGCGGACAGCCGCATCATAGAATCGTCCAGTCCGGCGTATCTCTACCGTCCCTGTCAATCACTCTGCTTGTCCATTTATTTCTTGTTTGCTTCAGTGTAGATACCTGTCCTAGAAGACACAAACTACGCCCCTAATTCAGCTGCTTACGACTTTCTGATGCTTACGATGCAACACCGGGTTTGCTTCACGGCAATGTTGGCTTCATATTACACGAAGAACACATCCTGTATCACTGCTATATTAGGGATTCCGAGTACAGCCGAAGTAAATGGATGGTACGATATGCGGTACGTTACGGTACGGTATACTATACTGTACTATACTATACTATACTATACTATACTATACTATACTATACTATACTATACTATACTATACTATACTATACTGTACTATACTATACTATACTATACTATACTATACTATACTGTGCACAGTATAGTGCAGTATAGTGTAGCGTAGCGTAGTATAGTATAGTATAGTATAGTATAGTATAGTATAATATAGTATAGTATAGTATAGTATAGTATAGTATAGTATAGTATAGTATAGTATAGTATAGTATAGTATAGTATAGTATAGTATAGTATAGTGTAGTGTAGTGTAGTCTAGTGTAGTCTAGTCTAGTCTAGTCCAGTCTAGTATAGTATAGTATAGTATAGTATAGTATAGTATAGTATAGTATAGTATAGTATAGTATAGTATAGTATAGTGTAGTGTAGTGTAGTGTAGTGTAGTGTAGTGCAGTGTAGTGTAGTATAGTATAGTATAGTATAGTATAGTATAGTATAGTATAGTATAGTATAGTATAGTATAGTATAGTATAGTATAGTATAGTATAGAGTAGTATAGTGCAGTGTAGTATAAGAGTAGTATAGTATAGTATAAGATGTCATCGCATGTGTTGGCCAGCATTGGCTTGCAGATATTAACGATCGATTCTCAACCTGCATATTCTGACATATTTTAACGTCCCGAACAATACTGTCATGTCCTTCGCGATGGCCTCCAAGCATGTTTTGTATGCCGTCCACTATACTGTAACAGTAGTAAACATTTATAGAAAATTGGCTTAGGCGGTGTAACAGTAGTAAACATTTATAGAAACTTGGCTTAGGCGGGGAGGAGCGCATAGCACGGTATATATAGCTTAACATCCCAAAGCGACATCGTCCATAAATACGCCATAGTGGAGGTTACTGGATAATTTCAACAATATGAGATTATTTAACCTGCACTGGCATCGCACAGTACACGGCAACCTTGCGTTTCACCTTCACCTAAGTAAGGCCGCCGCTGTCCGCATCAAACCCGCGTTCTTGGGATCAGCTATCGACCTCCCAACATCAAGCCACCGCGAAGGTGTTAGAGAGGCGGTCGAAAACACCCTGGAACTCTTCATTGAAGATGTGCTCCGAATTTCACATTCGACTTCTCTATGCAATGAAATGATTAATTTACTAATATATAGGAACCCGTCAAAATGCAGGACAAGTGTTCGACTAATGCAACTTCGGCGAATATTTGGTGCAAGTCGATTATTTCTTTACATGCTTAGTGCAGATGCCCTTTTCGGACTTTTACTTTCTTTTGGCGTCGTTGTCTCTCTAAACGCTGAATCAGTACACAACTAAGGCATCAATAGCGAAGTCCGTCCCATGTCACCTGTTGTATACTCTGTGTTCGAGACTTGCGCACCTCCCAGGAACACCACGGTGAACGCACTCGTGATGCGGGCTTGTCAGCACAGAGTCTCGCTATCGCTAGAAGACCACTCTTTCAAGGCGCGGTATTCCTTAACGCCCAACCCAAACTTGACCGCTCGCAGCGTCCCTCCCCTTCCCAACTGAGGTGCTTCTTATCGCCGACCTTCGTCAAAAGTGCAGACTGCGGTGAGCGCGTTAAATGGCTCCCCTCTGCCTTCTCACCGGTTATCTGGAGGAAGCCGCATGCGTCGCCTCTCTTCGCCACACCTTCCGGACCGAGATAGCTGCGCATGCCCCCTTGGCCGATGCCTTTCAAGTGCAAAGCGTCGTTTGAGAAACATTTGAGAGCACAGCAGAGACTGCGTTTGAAAAAAACGAAATCATCGCTAATGGTGTATGGCTCCTAGACGACTTTGGGAACTCCTAGGCACTTTAGTGGCTCCCAGTCGACTTTGGACACCAACTTCCGTGCTCCCTTTTGTTGCACGCTGGTTGATCGTATGTGTGACGTCATCACCTGTATGGTATGACGTCACGAACTGATGATGCCACATATCACCACTGATTGCCTTTGTTAATTATGGCAATTATTAACTAATTACTCAATTAAGTAACTCATTTACATTATTATTTATTACCGATTACTACCGTTAATGAGGTCCTCCTTTTCATCTAATTATTGTTAATTATTGTCATTAGTTACATAACTGATCATGACTTTTGACTAATGACCATGACTCTGTATTGACTAATCACTACCTTTATCAATATTGGTGACGTCACATCCGGCGACACATTTTGCGGACGCATACGATGCCGGCATCGACTGCTTTCGCCTTAATGTGCGCGGATGTCGAAAGGATGTCGCGCGCTTACAGGACGAGGAAAAACGATAAGCCGCAGCCCTCTTGTCTTCCCTATGCCAGGGTGAGGTAGAAAAGGAACACAATTTTTGACGCACCCAGAAAGAGTCGCGTTCCGTTCGAGAGCTCGCCTATTCGCTCTCGCTTCTCTCAAGAAAATTTGAGGGTCGTACGGTCCGCAATCGTGGCTCACATTGAGTATGGCCACAGGTGCATGCTGCGTCGTCCGTGAGCTGCAATCGACCTCACGGCTACATTCCACAAGAATATGCTGCGGGTAAACATGCACGACAGCAGGAAGCTTCGCGCATCGCAATGAGGAACTGATGGTCTGCTCTCAACCGAGAAGACATCGGTGAGCGCCACCGATAAGCTACAGTAAAAAAAACACTTAAAGAATATTCATAACCTCGGCATCTGAGGCCATCGGCATACCGATGCAAACCAATAAAAAGTACAAAAAGAGAGCCCTGTAATAAAAATAATTGTAATAATAAGTGTTTTTTACTTAGTCCGAAGTATGTACGTCATTTAAATATTAATGATCGTAATAGCCTTTACCGAAAGGTGCCATATTATATTCTCCGCTGAATGCCTGTTAATTCCAAAAGTGGCTTCATGGTTTAGACAAGGCAAAATATGCGAAATAATATTGAGAATCGAGCCGGAGTAACTGGGTTCGAACCTGGCCGCTAAGCCTGCTTTTTGCGAGGAGGAGCAAGAAAGAAAGAAAGAAAGAAAGAAAGAAAGAAACAAACAAAAGAAAGAAAGAAAGAAAGAAAGAAAGAAAGAAAGAAAGAAAGAAAGAAAGAAAGAAAGAAAGAAAGAAAGAAAGAAAGAAAGAAAGAAAGAAAGAAAGAAAGAAAGAAAGGAAGAAAGAAAGGAATCCTCGCATGCGCGGCAAGATGGGCGGGAAAGCGCACGTTTGCGGACACGTGCACACACGAGAAGACGAGCATCAGCCACTGCGACTGCGTCCCGTAGCCGCCGTCGGCTGCAGCAGCCGTGGTCCTCCTCCCATTTCCACGGGACACGACGACGATCACCGACGGCCGGCAGGAACATCTGTCGCCTTCGCGTCGCTGAATTCAATTTCCGGCCGGCGTCTCGGCTGTGCGTCTACGGCTGCTCTCTTCCTTCCCCCCCCCCCCCCCCCCCCCCCCTTCTCGCTTTTACTTTGGAGCAAAAGGGAGTCAGCGAAAAGCGGTCCGAGATGCTACACAGTCCGTTCCATTCGAAAGAGTTGCTGCGCGAAAAATAACGCGCAGGAGAAGATTACCAGCATCCCAGCAGGAACTGTCGCGGGAACTCGGTTTACCCCCTTCTTATTCCCTTTTCACTTCTGTGCTTGCGTGTTTATTTAGGCTTCCGAGGCAATCTGGCCACCATGCAAGCTGGCATTGTTGCTCAGCACGCTCGCTGGCGGTCCTATTTTTGCAGCACGGCCAAACAAGTGAGGGAAATGATCACGTCAGCTGTTTTGACACAAAGATACAGGTTGACCACCTTAAGAGCGGCATGTACTGGATATATAAGCATCTGCATGCGCGCGCACGCACACACGCGTGCACACTTCCAAGCATAAAAACAAACGGTGCGCGGCTTTGAAACAACACATAATAAACGTCAAAGCTGCTTTGTCGTGTCGGTATGTACAATAATTGAGACTGCCCGGCACGTCCTGCGCCGCTGGTGTAGTGGTATCATGCAAGATTCCCATTCTTGCGACCCGGGTTCGATTCCCGGGCGGCGCAGTTTTTTTTTTATAATTTTCATTCTTTTAAATAACCGGGACATGACCGTTCAGTAAACCTTTTCGTGCAGCAACTAAAAAAGAAAAGGACTTTCTATACACAACACTTGCGAAACTTGGTATATACCCTCGTTTCCGAGCCAGTTAGCACTAGAGGGAGGGGGGGGGGGGGGGGGAGCTAAACAGCAGAACGGAAACATGGGGAGGTTAACAGGCGATGTCAAGTACAGCTACCCTATACATGTGGGGAGGGAAAAAGGGGAAAAAAAAAAGGAACGAGCGGAAACGAAGTCAGTTTTTCACGGGTCCATAGGCCACAACGCACCAAATTTACAGAATGAGCCTAGCGTGATTGAACCTATCAGCTTACCTTGTCGTGTATTGACGTGAGCACCAATACACGCCTGCTATTAGAGAGCAACTGCTACCGTATACTAGCTACTGCGGTTTCTTTGCTCTTATGCATGTTCGGCAAAACGGTACGGCACTGACGTCCAGTGTGCATGAATGGTAAAACGAATCCCCAAGCCACATGTCGTCAAGCTATACTTTTTTTTTTTTTTTTTACATTTACTTATTACAAACTTTTCGCCGGTTCGGCTTTAGTGAGGAATAGCGCAGGCGCAATGTTCATAGGATCATCACCGCACTCACAAGCTGTGCAACTGAGATAACGAACTGTGATCTCTCTGATTACAGACATGTGTTGAAATTGTTCCACAGCCCTTCACTACGGCCCTTCTTTTTGTCCTCCACTTTCACTCCCGCCCCACCGTGGTGCTGCAGAGGTTATAGGCTCGACTACTGTTCCGGAGTACCCGGGTTCGGTCCGACCGCCAGCGGCTGCATTTCGATGGGGTTGAAACTAAGAGGCGTCCGTGTGCTGTGAGATGTCAGCGCATGTTAAAGATCTCCAGGTGGTTGAAATTACTCGGTCGCCCTCCACACTACGGCTCTTTTTTTTCCACTTTCTCTCCCACCTTCCTCCCCTCCTTCCCGACGCGGTTGTTGTTGTTGTTGTTATTATTATTATTATTATTATTATTATTATTATTATTATTATTATTATTATTATTATTATTATTATTATTATTATTATTATTATTATTATTATTATTATATTCACTCGCACCTTCCTCCCTTCCCTTACAGCTCGGTCAAGGTAATCACGGAAAAAGTTTAACAGATACAGCGTCTTTCTTTTGTCAACCAATTATTATTATTATTATTATTATTATTATTATTATTATTATTATTATTATTATTATTATTATTATTATTATTATTATTATTATTATTATTATTATTATTATTATTATTATTATTGATTACAGACACTGCACTGTTGACGACCGTCACGCATACGCCATTGGCAGGTTTCTCTCCAGTCAATCGCAGCATTAAAACCTTTCTTCTGTGGTCTGACCAAAATTCCGCAAAGGAAGAGAGTTTATTTCCTCCGCGCCATCAGGCGATTGCCAATTTTGCCACCGATTTCGCACGGCGGGGTGTCCAAGCGCGGAAAGACTGCGATCGCGGCATTCGTCCCGTGTCTCGCGGAACAGCGCGCGGAAAGGGGTTCGAGTGGTTGCGGCACTCTTATCTGGCCGAGGACTCTCGAAGCACGGGCTCTTTCAAAGAGGCTCCGCAAAGAAGCCGCACACTGCGAGGCATAGCAGCGTGTGTGTGCGCGTGAGCTCAAATGTCTTTTACTGAACACATTTGAAAGCGAAGCTCATTTCGCAAACTTGGCCGTCGCGGTGACGTGTCTGCGTGGCTTTGAAGTAGCGTGCCTGACCAGAGCCACCTAGAGCAAGAGCATTGGAGAGCCGATTCCTTTTCCATATTACCACTTCAGATGAGCAACCAGAGTTAGCAGCTCCTCCCACATTTCTGATGTCAAGTGGTCCTGATAAGTCGCACAAACCATCGAAGAATATTTGTCCGACCATAACTGCCAGCTAACACTTGATGGTGGTGGTAGAAACATTTTATCGCTATTGGAACAAATAGTGGGGGCGAAGCCCCCTGCATGGCACTTTGGTGCTCCCTTACTACATGGGAGGCACCCTTATTAGGCAAAAGAAAGTCCTTGAAGAGCCCCTGCATGGCACTTGAGTGCTCCCTTACTACATGGGAGACACCCTTATTATAAGGCAAAAGAAAGTCCTTGAAGAGCAATCCTCCTCATAGCATCATAGCGCCAACACCGGTACGCAACGTCCCCTTTAGCGCTTTCGAGTTAATAATATTAACCACGAGCTTGTGGAACGATGCGTGTAGGCTTTATGCAAGAATTTATGAATGTAGCGCGAATTCTTCGAAAGGAATTCAACGTTCCTTCAAACCCTAGACAATTACAATGATAACTATCTTTGGACAAAAAGTTAAAATAGCCATTCATCTCTTCTTTCACTCGAACATCTGCAGTTCATGGATCACACGCACATCTAGCTGGTCAGTTACACTCTAAATATTTTTCCTGATCTGCGTAGCAAGCGTGCGCCGGCTGTGAGAGAACATGGCCTCCGAGATCACCTCCGCGAACAGACACGCGGGGGTGATCTCGGAGGCCATGGAGAGAGTATAGTAGTACACACTGGGACGACCGCCACAGCACGCGAGAAAGCTTCATCCCGCGGCTGGCCAAGAAAGCGGAGCGATGCGCGGCTGGGGAAGGGAGGTTTTTCTCGGCGCAATCAATCGCGATCGCGGCGGCGACGTCACCTCTAAACGCTGCTCCGCCCTCGCGGTTTGGCTAAGGACGCGCCGTCGCCTCTTCCTTGTTCTGGCGCCGCCGACGGCTGCACGCATCCGTGTTCTGTTCGCCGTCGCTGGGCGCTCGCAAGCAAGGCACGCGCAGCCGGATTCATGGACAGCTGCACTTTAATTACAACACTAACGGTATAAGCGACGCCCTCCGAAACAAAGTAATTGGTTATATGAAAGGGAGCGGCAGAGCACAAGTCCCACTTATCGGTGTATACATTGCCGCACCGCAAGGCAAGGAAAATTATTGAGGAAGAAGTGCAGAAAGGGCTAAAAGAAAACAGAAAACACTGCGTGGGTTTAATTAAACATGGCTTGAACCTAGTGATAGAGCAAAAGCTGGGAGTATTCCAGCGAATGCCTCTTTAACACCCGGTTTTCAATCCGCGGTTTTTCCATAATTTTTATTTAAATTAGGTTTTGAGGAAAGGAAGGTGCCTTATACTTTGGAGTGGACGCCAAGGAATTGTGCACACCTAACCAAGCCAAGATCATGTTTGCATATTTTTGTTTTGTTTTGTTTTGTCTTCACGTCTAGCAAGGAAAGATTTGCTAGGCTTGTGAGAAGGAAAATGGGAGTGGAAGCGGAGAAAAAGACGTCCCGTAGTGGAAGGCTGCAGAGTAATTTGGCCACATCTGGGACTTAACGTGCGCGGACATCGCACAGCACACGGGCACAAAGCTTCAAAAACAACACCATTGTTCTGGGTGCTGTAGACGGGCGTCTTTAAGGCGCTCTTATGTGAACAGAACAGGGCAATCAAGCTCAGCACCCGAGCATGCTAACCACTGCGATGGTTAGCACAGGGGAAAATTTTTTATGAGGAAACGAAAGCCGCAGCATCAGTACTACTTGAGTTCTTACTTCAAATTCTCGGTGGAGTTCCCGATAAGGAGCTATTGGTCACTTCTGTTTAGAAAAAATCTGCAAATTCTATTTTGCCTATGCAGGCGCGACGCGTTCCTGTTAAACAGCGCGATCAAATATAATAATAATAGCTTCACATGAAAGGAAAGGTGCAGTATCTGTAACGTTTGCTCTGTTGACTCCTGAACCGCGCCGTAAGGGAAGAACAAAGGAAGCGGAAAGAGAGAAAGGGGTGCCGCAGTGGAAGGCTCCGGAGTAATTTCGACAACCTGGGGATCTTTAACGCGCACTCACATCAGGGGCTGGTACAGGTGGGTCACCGCCGCTTGAGGCAGGAGGCTAGCCTGGCACCGAATTTTTATCTGTTATAGGCCGTCATTGCACACGCCACCGCTGGTGGTGGACGACGGCTGTTGTTGCGGCGCGCGTCCTTCTTTCCCTCTTCCTTTTCTTTCTTCTCTATATTCTCCTCTATCTGCACGAGGCAGCGGAGGTGGCTCAGCTACAGAGCCAGTAGCAGGCCCGTGCATTTTCTTTTCCTTCTTCCTACAGCCACAACAACTCACATCACGTAGCACACGGATGCGTAGGGAAAAAGGAGGGTGGCTGGTCCTCGCCCTGATAGGGCTGGGATAGGTAGGTCACCGCCGCTTGTGGCGGGGGCTAGCCTTCCACCGAATTTTTATCTGTTGTAGGCCGCCCTGATGGGGCTGGGATAGGTAGATCACCGCCACTTCTGGAGGGCGTTAGCCTGTCACTAAATTTTTATCTGTTGTAGGCCATCATTGCACCCGCCACCGCTTCGGTGGTGGACGACGGCTGTTGCGGCGCGCGTGTTCCTCTCCCTCTTCTTTTCTTTCTTCTCTACTTTCTCTCTTCTGTCCGCACGAGGCAGCGGAGGGCCCCGCCGGGGTGGTGCAGTGGTAAGACGCCCGACTACTGTGCCGGAGTACCAGGGTTCGAACCCGACCTCGGCGGCTGCGTTTCGATGGAGGCGAAACGAAGAGGCGTCCGTGTGCTGTGCGATGTCAGCCAACACGGTGTTGTGTCAGTCTAGTCTAGGCGGTGTTGTGTCAGCGCACGTTAAAGATCCCCAGGTGGTCGAAATTACTCCGTAGCCCTCCACTACGGCTCCTCTTTCTCTCTTTCCACTTTCACTACCACCTTCCTCCCTTCCCTTACGGCGCGGTTGCGGAGTCCACAGCAAGCAAGTGAGACAGTTACCGCGCCTTTCTCTTCCTATAAAGAAATCAGAAATCAGAGGCAGCGGAGGTGGCTCAGCTACAGGGTCAGTAGCAGGCCCATGCATTTTCTTTTCCTTCTTCCTACAGCCACAACAACAACAACACAACAGCACACGGACGCCTCTGCGAAATTTCGCCTCCATCGAAACACAGCTGTCGGCGGTCGGGATCGAACACTGGTACTCCGGCACAGTAGTCATTCATCGCAACCACTGCGCCGCCGCGACAGGGATGATTGTACTTTCACGTTTTGAAACTTACATGCTATTGTTAATGTCCGGCTAAATTAAGCGCGTCCTTGAAATGATTTGAAAGTTTACTATTCAAACTTATTTACTGGTCGCATAGTTGACGTTCTGATTTCTGATGCTCGCAAACGCTATTTGAACAGTGCCAAAATAGCCATTTTACCTCAAAACACCTATTTTTAACACCTATAGCCGGTTCCCCGAAATGCAACCAGACATTGTCCTCGTGATCACCCTCCTCGCCTGCGCTGCGGCGGCAGACGCGGCCGCTCGTTCTGTTCACAGTCGTGCTTTCGTCATCTCGCTCCTTGGCCGCACAGGCTGCTCTGTGCCACGACAGTTCCCATCTCACATGTACAGCTCCCATCTCCCACATCTCTAGGAGAGCAGCCGGCTCCAGTGCGGGTGCGGACGACAGCAATTAGAGGCCCTCCGAGGCGCAGATGGCGTCACACGGTGCGGGCAAACACGTCACTGGCACGCGCCACGGGCAAGCAGCACTTTGCACGAACGCAGCGACACAGCCCCGGGTCGGCCATACGTAGCTTACGTGCGCACATACGCCCGCACACCGTGATAGGTTCGTTTTCCTGCATTGGGTCTCACTGGAAGGCGTACGGAAGCGTCGAATTTGGTAAAGAGAAGCTTAAAGACAAATCGGTGCTCTGGGCAAATACTCAGTTGACCAAGTTAAAAGCAAATACGGGACTTTCAAAACGAATCGCACAGTTCTTGCTCTTCTTGGAGCGAGCTAGTTGTGGCGATGACTGCAGATCACCATATTTATTTTTCTGGCGAGGTCCGACAAAAATAAAGAAAAAAGAAAAACTAGGAAAAGAGGAGGAGGGGGGGGGTGTCGCTCCCAGCACGTTTTCCCCTTATTCTTCCTTTATAAACGCTTTGTTTCTGGGCGTCTCAGTCGATTTCGGTACGTTTCTTTAAAAACAAAATTTGTTGAAACTCATAAGCCCGACCATGAAGACTAAAACCAGCAAACATTCGAGGCCTGCAAAACTTTCTGTATAAATATGCTGATGAAACCAGCGCGACTAAACGGATACAAAACGAAACAGACAAGACGGGGCGGAGTTGTTCTTGTTTCGTTTTTTTATGCGTACTTCGTGTCGTGGTTTAGTAGAGCTGATTTAGTCTGCATCTTGCAACCCACCAACAAGCCCGAATCAAAATTTTTATTTGCGAATCGAACAAGAGAGCAGGTGTGTGCAAGGGGAGCCAACAACCTTACGCAGGAAGGAGCTCGTGGGCTGGAGTCCCACCAGCCGCATGTGGTTGTTTTTTTTTTTTTTCTGCTTCCTAATCAATTATCTTCATGGTTACACATCTTTCGCTTTGAACAACGTCGGAAATAAAAATCTCCTACGCTTTCCTTCGTCTAGTTGGCTATTGGATTCTTTTGTATGTATCCCATAACAAGCATTTTTTCTTACATTTATTTGTTCGCTGAACGGAGCAGGTGGCAGCACGTCGCTTCAGAATCATCCTTTCGTCAAAAACGAATAGCATTCTTCCAACGGTACTGGCATGTCGGTTTACGACTCGAAATTCAGAGATTCCGTAACGAGAGCCCCCCCCCCCCCCCCCCCCCCCATCCTTTCCCCCACCTCTCTCTCTTTCTAACTTCACTATAAGTACTACTCAGCAATACGCGGCACTCGGGCGGAAAACATTGAGTGACCTAATATCCTACCCCTTCCCGACACCGAAAAAAAAATTAAAAAATAATATTAAATAAAAATAACAGACTGAAATAACGATTCAAGGCATTTAGAACCAGAGCTGAGCTGCAAAACTGCTGGAGAAAAAAAGAAACGCAGTATATAAGCCGCA
Organism: Amblyomma maculatum; assembly: GCF_055883805.1. NCBI lineage: Eukaryota > Metazoa > Arthropoda > Arachnida > Ixodida > Ixodidae > Amblyomma > Amblyomma maculatum. The sequence continues at coordinate 197,421,433 of NC_139346.1, read as the reverse complement.
GGCACGCACTAGCGTATGGGCATATAGAGAGAGAACACAGCGAAAGAGAGAGAGAGAGAGAATCCCTCTGGCAGATAGGAACCCTTTCTTCGCCGTCGTCTCCTCTTTTCCTTCACAAACCGTCTCCCCTTATTCCCCTTTCAGCATGAATTATGCCCCCTTTGCAAACTCCAAGAAATAAGCAAGAATGGCCGCAATAAAACCGACGAAGCATCGGGAACGCAACTCGAACGTGCTCGCCCAATCAGCGGGAGGAATGCGAGCAAGAGGAAAGTTGGCAGAAATACCTCCGCCCCAATACAACTTCGCGGAGTTCGCCGACTCAGCGGCGCTTTCCGCGAGCTCGAGCTGGTGCTGCTACTCGTACGATGCGCTGGTACGTCGACTTCTGCTTCGTTCGCATCCTTCCGACCTGAGGGGTGGCGTTTGTTGCTCCGCCGCCGCCACAACGCGCAAGCCCCCGCTGAAGTCTGCGCCTTATTTCCCGTTACTTTCGGCGGGACAAAAAGTGATCCTGATAACTTCCGATGCCGCTTTGCGATCCTGGAGTCCTGCGAACAACGGATCGCCCGCTGACGCAACTAACAACGGCTCTACCATGCCTACGAGAATGTTACTCGGCTCTTGTCCCGAAATTTATAACGTCTTGGTTTTTCTGCATTGATTCTTTGCTGCTGATGACACACTAAGCGGAGTGGTTCCAGTAAACGGCACGATGACTCACCAGTCTCTAAAGAGCAGATGCAGCAGAAGAGTGCGATCAAAAAAAGAAAAGAAACCGACGGATAAAAAGGGCGAGCTGGAATCTACAGACACGCTCACGGCAGAACAGGTCGAGCAGCGCTCCACGCACGAGCGACTGCCCGACTTCGCATTCTTTTCGAGAGGGAGATCCGACGGCTGCGTCGGCATAGGAATCGGGGCCCGTTCTTCGGGCACGTTCTGGCCATTCGGGGTTCTCTTTCATTCCCGTCCCATCGACCCGGTCACCGGCAGCGATGCTTTCGCGTCACTTTATTAAGGTGCCCCATCCGGCACCTTTCTCTAGGCCACCGCGCCCCGCTTTTTTTCTCGAGTTTTCACGCCTCGATTTTTTTTTTTTTTTTTTGTGCTAAGCTTCGCGCAATATAGCTCAAAGCTTTTTGAGGATGCGATATACTTCAGGCAATTGTCTTTGTAATTTTCGTAAGTTTTCACGAGTAGCAGGCGTAGAGAAGGGACATCTATAGAGCAGGATATGTTTTGAGGGAGCTCATGGTGTGAGGAGTGCAGTGAAATATATATATATATATATATATATATATATATATATATATATATATAACGCGTCGTGCACGATATTGGCGAGGAAGGGACAGATCAACCTTTACGGGCTAACTGCTTTGAAAAAATAAGTCGTCGACATTCGCGCAAACTGAAAAAAAAAAAAAAATAAATAAAAAAGAAATAAGATTGGTAGCAAAGGCAAGTCAATGCGGGTGACATTCTGTGCTATGCATACTCGGCTTTCATCCCAAATTTTGTTGTCCTCTTCCGGAGCAACAAGTCAAACCACTACTACGGTCATTGCACACATCAGCAGGGCGGCTCAAATCGCGGCAGAGGAAGAGATGAAAAAGGCAGCGGGCAAGCACTGCTGACGGCTCCGAAAAGCGTGGCTTGTTATCGTCTCATTCGCGTAGTACATTAGCTGCCCTTACATCGCCTGCGTATACCATACACAGACACCGTGCGCGCCCTACTATTCTCGGCTAATGCGCTATATACATACGCTTTCCCTCAGCGTTATCTTGTTTTTCTCTCCTCGCCGCATTTCAGACATCGCCTTAGGGCTCGCTTCCCTCACGCGCCGGTTGCATTGGTGGTCCGCTTCCGCAGGAAGGAAATTCCTTTCGCGCGCCGGCAGCGGTCAGCCTACGTCAGCAGAAGCCAGCTTAGCGCGGCGGACGCGCTGACGTCGGACTGGGCCGGAATTAGTGGTGTTGATACGCGCGGACACGGTCGGCGGCTTACCGCGAGAGAAAAGTGAAGCTTGAGACGTGCATGCTGCTCCATTGCTTATGAGGAGATATCGCACCTTGCTTTTGATGATGATGATGATCATGATGATGATAATGACCTGGGACAAAATGGCACATACCCACGGCGGGGGATTGGCCAGGGTGCATCGTAGTTTGTAAATAATTGCCGATGGGAATACTTACTTCGTCTTCCTCCACTTTGAGGAAGGAAAGGGAGGCCAATGATCGGTAGCGGTAGAAAATAAGCGGCGCAGGAAAGAAAATTTGAGTAAAGAAAACCATTTTGGTAGAAGGGGAAGAAGCTCCGTACCTTATACGTCAGCTCGGCCGTCTGGCTGCGGCCGAGATAATGGCATAGCAGCGATATGCTCACCTGCCCTCATCCACATAAGGTTCTTAACCTTGATAAACAGATTGGGGTGGACGCCTTATCATGGGACTTGATGTTAGAAGCACCGAGTTATCTCCCGTCATCATGTTGTTTCTGAGGCCCGTGGCTTTCTGCAGTGTTGCAACGATGTGCGCGGGCCGCGTGCCAAACACTCTTCTTCTCTGAGAGTGTTTTCCGCACTCAAGACCCGTTCACACTACTCCAAATTTCCGGCGAGAGAAAAGGATTATAGCTTTTTTGGCGTTGGCTGAGGTAAAAAGAGCATCCATAATCATCCAGGATTCATCGCCCTAAAGTGGCGCGTATTCAAATTGACCTGACAAACGCTTTTGATAAATAGCTACATGATTTTTTGTTTGCAAGCTCGCAGAGTGCAAACAATGTTGATGACTTGCTTTTAAAGGCGCAAGACAGTATTATTAAGCGTCAACTGCAAGAATGGTTGCTAATCAAATGAATTCAACATATTCCACTCCAATAATCAGTTCCGACTTGGCCGCCCGCTTCCGAATTTGTTGTTCAATTCATATCTTAGTCTCCTATAGCATGCCAGCATATATTAGTGACATCGAAACAACGCAGTTTCTGGATTTTCGCTATTGCCATGAGAAATTAAGATTTTGCTTTAGGCTATTGCTCTTTTCTGCTTTGATGAAAATAGTGCGCTCGGTCCCGCTTTGCTGGTGCAGTGGCTATATAGAGCACTCGACTACTCTTCCTAAGGATGCAGAATCTCATGTGTTCGAAATTTCCGGAGTCCTCCACTACGGCGTCTCTCATAGACTAGCTTTAAGACGTTAAACACCCTAAACCGAACCAACCAAAAATAGTGTGCTCGAAGTTTTCCGCATAACGCAGCAGTTTTTTGAGAGATCAGGTGCGGTTCTTAAGTTTGATTAATCAAATGGGTGTTGCCCATAGGTCACTGCGGTATATAGCCATGACATGGATGTATCAGGTAGGACTCCGAAGCCTTTCATTATTAGAGGGTTCCGTTGCATCGTTATAGCAACAGTGGGCCGCACTGGGATTCTCACATCTCGTAGGTCAGGAGACAACCCAGGCTTTGTATCTTTGGAGAATACAATTCCCTCGCACACAAGTTTGCAACATCTTATTGGAAAGGAATTTATTTTGGCGCAGTCACATCATTACATTGGATGAATTCCTTAGGGTGGGAAGGAACATTCACCGAGTAACAATTCCAGAATACCTAATTATAATTCATGACTGAGGCATTTGCTGCAATTAATTTTTTCGATGACATGCATCGTCTAGACTTTTGCTGCCAATAGCTCGTCGTTAGATGCCGCGTGAATGTGGTTTCGGCGAATGGCTACTTTTTCCGCCATCTTGAAAGTTTTGTTGTTTCTGTGCGACTTTAAAACACGTGCAAACATACTTTTCGTTATTTTAACTGTTGCGGCGCCAATCTGTCGTACATACTGGAGAAAGGTAAACTCTGAAGAGGCGAACGAAACCCGTTTTTCCCCTTTATTTGATTTTGTTTTTACATTTTCGGCTCGAGTGTCCTATTTTTCGAGCCACCGCGCTGACCTGAGCGGAAGCAGCCGTGCCCTAAACCCACGCCAGTGCTTTGCAACCCAAAAACTGACTAAACCTAACGCAAGCGCGGCGGCCAGAGAATCAACACAGCTGGTAAACAAACGCGTGCAACCCCGCATTCTGCAGCGCCTGCTGGTCGTTGACCTTGGCGCACACACTGGAAGCAACGCGCACAGCAGAGGACCGCCACCGCCGCTGCTGTCTGGGGACGATGGAGGAGGAGGAGCGGCAGCCAGCGACGCCAGCTTTTGGCACCCCAAATAAGAGCCGCGGCTCTTTTGGCTGTAGGCTCCGGACTTCTCTCGTCGGCCGCGTAAAAACAACCTTCTCAGCTTCTTCTATTTCTACAGACTGCCTTCTCCTACAGCTGCTTACCCGCCGCTTTCTCATCTTCCCTTCTCTCCCCAATTTCCTCCATTCCACAACAGGGGCAGATAGATAAAAGAAGATGGGAGCACAAAACCGGAACCCGGGTCAGAGGAGTGGAGCCTTTGAGCGGTAGCCGGTGAGAGAAATAGAGAAACCGGGGCAGAAGCGACGACATGTTGTGGGTGAAACAGGAACAACGGCATTTCATCGAGATACGAAGAAAAAAAAAACGCGACACGCAGACTCACACTCCGCAGGGACACCTTGTAGAAAACAAGGGTGTTTCCTCCGCCAACAGCGCTTTCTTCGAACGTGCGCAGAATTAGAGAGGAAGAAAGACTCTGCGCTTACGCTTCCTGATTAGGGCATTTGACCAGCGCAGCGAACATCCTGACGTCCGTTCCGAACCTTTATTCCCCGGCAGACAATCGGGAGCAATGTCGGGGGGGGGGGGGGGGGGGGGGGAAGGGGCAGGAGAAGGAAGGGGGGTTATGCATGTCCCGGCCTGTATATGTTCCATTTTTTTTCTCCTTAGCACTCGCGGAATCTGAAAAAAAAGCCACATATGCACGAACAAGCCATCTTGCAACAAACCAGTCACAGGTGTAGAAAGCAGGCTGCACGGCGGAACGCTCAGTCGTGGGGAAAAGGGGGTTTTCGACGCGCGTCACCTTGTATGCAGCGAATGCTTGGCGTTAAGGTCAGACCTCTCTCCAACCTTCTTTCTCTCCTCAAATCCGCTCTTCGGGCAGGGTAGCAAGTAAGCGGATTTTTAAGGTAGGCAAATCCTTCGCTTCCTTTCTCTTTATTTCGTTTTCAGGAAAGGGCTCTTTCAGTAAAGGGCCTCTCTCTCTCTCTCTCTCTCTCTCTCTCTCTCTCTCTCTCTCTCTCTCTCTCTCTCTCTCTCTCTCTCTTAAGGTGAGAAAGGATTAAGTGTTGGAAGCCCTAGTGGACACAGCACCCCACAGTAAAATAACGCATATTCCAGTTTTGATGTTTTTCTTCTAATCCAACAAGCTTTGCGCCCACTGCGTCAACGCCCCTTGACTCCGCAGAGTAACAAAAAAAAAAAAAAAATTCCGTTCGCAGCGATTTTTTCTACGCTGTTCCCACCGCAGAACATTCCTGGCGTACAAGACGCACTCACACACGCAGGCGTCAATATTTTCTTCTTGCCACACTACATGTCTGATAACGATAAAGCGATAACCGCACGAAGCGACAACCCTTGGCGATTCGTCGTGCGAAGACGACGCCTGTCGTTGCCGCTGGAGCACATCGCACGGAGCGACGGGATCGGCGACACAGCGGTCCGTTATCAGCATTGCTCTGTTACCGGCGCCTCGTCGTTCGATCAAGTGGAGTATAGAGTTACGCTAATATCCCGTTCCTAACACTAGACAGCATGAAGTACGATAAAACGCCGATGAAATTTCTTGTAACGAGCATCACGTTCCTAAGGGCACAGCGAGAGGTGCATCGTGCGCTACACTGTGATGCATGCTTGCATTGCAAGTAGTGACTTTCTCCCGCTCCTTTCGAACGTTAACAATACTTGGCCACACTATAGCCTTTCTTTTTCTTTATTACCCTACGAAGCGTTTACTGAACTGACTCGATGCACTGATATATGCGCGGATCAGAGGAAGTGATCGTCTGCAGGTTCTTCCTTCGCTCAAGCCGGACTAGTTAAACAAACTTGCAAAACGGAAAAGCTGAAACAGAAGTTCAGTACCTCAAAGTCTTCCGCGATTGGCTGCCTCACGAGCTGCTTCCGAGCGACACGTAAAATTCTATAAAAAAAAAATTGAGAAGGGTTCAATGCTGCTGAACCGAATCCCATGGAGCGAAAACATTAGCTGCGGGTGACTGAGCGTTGCTCTTCTTCTTCATTTTCGTATTTTTTTTTTTATTCGCGGCTGTTCAAGGTCATTCGTGATTGCAGCCACGGACTACGCGACGGGCCGAAACCTGGCATAGTATTGCTTTCGCAATAAAACCTAGAACCTGAACGACGGCGGCAAGCGGCAAGCTTTGGCGGCCCTCAGACCACCGGCACGACGCTGTCGCGCGGAATGTCGCATCGTCGCCTTATGCAATCGCTTAAACATATCACACTCTGCTCTCAGCACTATAACTGTCATCACACTCAGCATGGGAGCTGATAACCAATGGCCGGACATTGGTAGTGTATTGGCAAATGTTGGCCCAACATAGCGCCAATGAGCTCCCAACGTAATACCGATATTGGTCCATGGTTGTGCTGTCTGTGGCATGAAACCCATTGAAGGACGCTTGATCCTAGTATCAGGATCAACACTCACGTGCAATAAATCGAGTGTGAAGAACTTTTTATCAAGAATGTGACATCTGCGAAGGAAAGAGAAGCAGTGGAAACGACGCTGCAGCGGTCCCGGAAGGGAAGCTGTTGCGCGCCTGGGAGGTCTGAGATGTGAAGGCGACAGGCGATGACGGCAGTGGCTGCCATGCCGGAGAGTGCTTGACGGGCCAAGGGGGGCGACAGTCGTCACAGCGGCGCCAAGTCTTCGAGACACCCTGCGTCTGCGGCTGTCCCCCTGACGCGTGACAATCCGTGTCGCACTTCGCGCGCGCGCGCCTGTCGCCGGCTTCAAAATGATTGGACAAGGACGCGAACGATGACGAAAGGAAAGTGGAGAGAGAGAGAGAGAGAGAGAGAGAGAGAGAGAGAGAGAGAGAGAGAGAGAGAGAGAGAGAGAGAGAGAGAGAGAGAGAGAGAGAGAGAGAGAGAGAGAGAGAGAGAGAGAGAGAGAGAATTGCGCCTGAGCCACAGCTCACCTCTCGAGGTGAGGAGCGCAGCTTCGGGAAGGCATGACGATAAAGCCTGCTAGACGGAAATCTTCGGTGCTATATAAACGATGCCCGCCGTCGCACGGCAGACATGTGGCAGACGTGCGTCGGCCCCGCGCCAGGTACCGTTGCGTCTCGACCTCCTCCCCTTCCACCCGCGACCGTCGATCAACAAGTGTTTCCTCGACTCCGCGGGCTCTGCGCGCACGCAGTGTGGCATGTGCCTTCCTGACGCAAAGGCTCTCTCACTCGAAGATACGTGAAGGGGGACGCTCATAGAACGTACCGCTGGCCAACGTTGGGCCAGTTAACGACTTCCCCACTTATCTATTCTTATTTATTCTCGCTAGGAGGGAGTGCCTGCTACATTGGGCAGGTCTTACTCGCCAAGCATGTGAAGTTTTAACGAGAAGGCGTTAAGCGTCGCAGGAAAACCCGGAGGCGTTGTGAGCGAAAAATTCCCGAGCGTGCCTCTGGTCGAGCACTGATTGGTCGGCAGGTTGTGTGACGTCACGAGACTACGTGGCATGGTCGATTTGACAGGAGCTACCGACTAGGGAAGCTCTTGTGAGAGCGGAGGTTGAGATGGTATTCGAATCATGGATTCTTGGATCCGCAGTCAGACAACTAACGCCAGGCTATACAGCCACGTTACTACGGCTCGATTGCAGCGGGATTGGTATATACGTATCCTTTTACATAAAGTGGTAGCTTGTTACTCGACGCCTAGGACTGGACCTGTCAGAGAACAGAGGAAGAATTCAGGGATTAGTGATTAGGAGAGAATTGAAGTGCACGTGTGCGATCAAGGGCCCGCAAAGAGAGCCGCAAACAAGGGCCATTATCTTCCTCTTATTGTAGCCTTAGAGGCGAAGCTTAAGTGTCCGCAGACTTTTCTGCAGCGCGGTTGCCTTCGTTGTTAGTGTTTCGTACTGCGCTTGCTATGGCGCGCGAAAGAAACAAAAAGAAGCGGTTAACTCTAATCCAGACCTCTAAAAACCAACCCCATGCTTTAAGACTTGGTGCCTGTCCCCCCCCCCCCCCCCCCCCCCCCCTTCCCCTTTGAGAGCATCCGTAAAGAAAAAAGTGCTCGCAGTCGCAGCCCTGTTTCCTCGTTGCGAGTGAGAACACATAAACACATTGTTACGCGCTTACATCATTGACAGGATGGTCCCCTTTTGACATCGTTTCAGCGACCAGTAAGACTGTGAGCAGTCTAATGAGACCAAAAAGAAAGAGTTAATTGGTCTCTCGGGCACCAGTACGAAAGGCATCGACATCCTCTTTGCTCAAAAATGTGCACAATCACCCCCACGGACACTAAACAAAAATTATGGGGGACACTTAAGTTCCGCCTTTAACAGTATGACGTAATGGCGCAGGCTACCAGCCCACATATAAAGCCCCACCGCTTTAACCCAGTAGTATAAACATGCCTGCGTATAGCCTAGGGGTAACGTGAATGCAAGGGTCCTGGCAGGCTGATTCTGATATTACCCTCAAATATGCTGAAACGTGGAGGCTAACCAAGAGGGTTCTACTTAAGTTGAGGACAACTCAGAGGGCTATGGAACGAAAAATGGTAGGGGTAACATTAAGAGATAGGAAGCGTGCAGAGTGGGTCAGAAAAATAACTCAAGTTACCGACATTCTAGTGGAAATTAAGAAGAAATGGGCATGGGCAGGACATGTAGTGCGAAGAGTGGATAACCGATGGTCGCTTAGGGTAACAAACTGGATTCCAAGGGAAGGAAAGCGTAGCAGGGGGCGGCAGAAAGGTGGGTGGATGAGGTGAATAAGTTTGCAGGGGTCAAGTGGATGCAGCTAGCACAGAACCGGGTTGAGTGGAGAAATATGGGAGAGGCCTTCGCCCTGCAGTGGGTATAGTCAGGCTGATGAATGATCACGACGACGACGACGACGACGACGACGATGATGATGATGATGATGATGATGATGATGTGAAAAGAGAGTCCGAGGAGTTGGCAGCTACTACCAAATGTAATGTCAGGCAACCCTACCTCTAGTTAGTGCTCGGCCATGTCAGCTGCCAGCGCTATTCTCGTGATTTTTCGCTCACAACACCGACGCACAATTTTCTGGTATTGAATGCGGCCTTTAACAATATAGTGCGCTCAAGTTCTCGTTAACCAAGTAGGAGCACAGAACACTGCGGCAAAATTGTGATGCTGCCCAACTCCTGCGCATATGCGACAATGCATAGATAGAGTCGCCGGGTACATGAGAGGGTCAGCGCCTCGGCGGAAGATCAGGGCGGCGAAGCCTGAAGAACGGTGATCCATGATGGCGCCATCTCTCGAACACCTGCGCCAAATGGCGCGCTTATCGGATTTGTTTGCTCCCGTAATGCGTGCTTTCGAATGATGTCCCCTGGCCGGTGGCAAGCTGCTCTAGAAATGGGCGCCAGTGTGCAGTGGCAATAGCACGACGGGTTCTCGGCCCTGGCAGGAAGAACAGCCGTGCTGGTGTTTGCCGCGGTGCAGCCAACAGGTCGGCCCAGGCCACTTACTGCATGAGTGCACAAGGGCGATGCGCTATGCCGTAAAGGGTGCAGACTGGTGCAGTTAACAGCGGACGCGACGACGTAAGTACAAACTTCTCTCCTCACCGCCGTCTCTATGCCCACATCCTTAAGAGTCTCGGCGCGTCTCGCATTGTTTGCTATTCTTCCCAATAAAGCTTTTCTCGGGCTCTTATTTATTTTAGGGCTGGGCAATATGCCCCTCTATCTTTATTGGACACAATAAGGACAGTGCGAGCTCGCAACTGGTAGACTACAGCGCCTGATGTGGATACGTGCACCCCCGACTGCGGTTTCAGGCGTCCCAAGTACCGTCGTCCTCAATACATTTAAATGCTCGGATTACTCACTGTCCAAATCTTGTTCCACACTGCAAGAACCTCGATGCCCAAGCGAGGATATCCCGGCGATGCGTGCCGCTGGCCCCGTACTTTAAACGCGAGAAACGGCCTCTACCATATGTCAGGTTTCATTCAGTGTATTAAAGTTGTGTCATCGCCGGTCAGAGATGTGCCAGAGGCACTAATAGTATACGGTAAATGCAGGCACTATGACGGGTTTAGTTCTCATATTGAGGCATTTATTTTACACGTTTCATACAGAATTACCTCCGCAGCACCCCACATGAAATGAATGCTCCATACGTATATACTGGTTCCTTAAAGCATCCCTTATCACGTAGTCAGTTCGCTTTTCCGCACATGGTGCCACATCCCCAACCACTATGATTGATTGATTGATTGATTGATTGATTGATTGATTGATTGATTGATTGATTGATTGATTGATTGATTGATTGATCGATCGATCGATCGCTTGATCGACTGGGCGCGCCTAGCCCTAGCTCCCCAAAGCATGCTATTACTTCGTACTCACTTCATGCCGAAATTTACCAGATGCGCTCTTGATGAGGAGTTACCATTCTGCAGTGGTTACATTTTCAAACCTCAGAAGCTCTCTGACGTCGTAACACTCAAATGAGAGCATTTTATTACGCACACACACTATGCACAAAAGCACCAAAATCACTATTGTAGGCTAAGAACAAATCATGAGTAGTTTCTGTTCCGATGCGTACATTCGGTTCGTCATTCTACAACAGTTTCGCTGCATGTAAATGGAAATAATCTATGCAACATAAACAGCCTTGCATTACTGAGTTTTAGCCCCATAAAGAGGTCGCACGCCAGCATCGAACAGGCCTCGAAGGAAAGACGTCCGGTCTCGAGCTGGAAAGCTGCCCTCATCCCACCTTTGAAAACGCAAGGACGCACCTCAGCTCCACTCTTATCTTCTTAGTCGTGTCAACGAGCGCCCGTTGATATGCCAGGAAGAGCCCGAACTAAAGCTATTGCAGTGTCGAGAAATTTGGACAGAAGGTTTTAATTGACTGTGCAGTTACTACTCACTACTGGTTGCAGCGAGGTACAGCCGCAACCATTTCACTGACTTGTCATGTGACGCGCGCGCGGGACAAAAGACCGTCCCACCATCAAGACGCGAGCTGCAGATCGAACACGGGACTGTTATTTTAATTAATGCCCGCATACCCTTCCATTGAATCGAAATGGAAGATAAATCGATCTCCTAGCTATCAAAAGGACCAGCCACCGAACGCACAGTGGCGTGCCGCCAACAGGTACGGCGCCTTGAGTACAAGGGAACACATAAACTTGGATAGTATGAGGTAATAAGGAAATGAGCCGTCATGTGCGCCGACCGTGTAAAGACATACGCATCACGTGATATCGCACGCTGCGTAGTCACGCGACTATGAGAAGCCACCGCCGCTTCCTGACACCAACGCCTGCACGCATGTGCGGGTAAATAAATACGAAGAGGCCCGCTTTTAAGTCACACATACCTCCGCCATCCGGGCGTCTTTACGGAAGCTGTTTTCCGAGGATCACGCGACCCGGCGCGCTGCATGTACCGGGCGGCCTGCCAACCACCAGCCCACTTACGACACTCACCAGGCGTGACGTGGTGTGCGTGCAATGTGCCCGGCGTCGCCTCATGAATGAGCTCAAGGATACGCGCTTACAAACACCAGAGACGAGGCAAGCACCCGAAAAAGAAAAAGCGGCACCCGCGGATATAGTAGATAAACAGGCATGTTGACAGGAAGACAAACCGCCGCGGTATCTCTGCCCACCGCGTTACCGACCGAAAGCGCCGAAATAAACACGTTACGGCAAGAGTTACGGCCGCGTGCAAATGCGGCCCCATAGTGCTCTCTCTAACAAGTAGGCGCGTGGGCTTTGAGGCCCAACAGCAGCTGCGTCGCCCGGTGCGGAGGTTCGGAAATTTATGCTGCCGGATATCTGAGGCGCCACGAATGCGAGTAAATGGAAAGAAATGGCGGACGCCCCTTTAACGTCCGGCTGCCACTGGTTCTCTCCATCTTTCTGCTCACAGCACATGCTATATCAAGTAGACCTTCTTGGCCTTGCGTTTATGGTCGTCGCAAACGAGTAGTGATAGTAATAGAAATGCTAGTACAGCGCAGCATGATTTGTGTAACGTCTCGAAATGGCGCGCGGGCGGCACCGGATTTCTTTAGATTGACTTGCGGTTCATTAACGGGTAGGGCAACCGCACAGCAAGCGGTCTTTTCCGCATTACGCCTCCATTAAAATGCAGCGGCCGAAGCCAGGATTCGATTTCGCGACCTTGCACTCAGGAGCCGAACGCTATAGCCACTATAGGATATAGCGGCGTTCAATACTGGCAGCAGTAACCACTATGCAAAAACCAGCATTGTTGCATCCACAGTACGGGCTGGAATGCCTTCAGACGAATGAGAACTGAGCACCACGTTTTCCTATTCCGACATACGGTCGCGAGTAGAAAAAGCCTCGTCGTAAAAATAACTACGCAGTAGTGATGCTGCACAATAGGTCGAGAGCTTCACGCCAATGTAATGTGACCCAACTCTTTTAAGCCCCGGCGCAGTAGTTATGATGATTACCCAAGGCTCATTTCGAGCACGCACGCGTAATCCCCAAGAGAGGCTCACTTTAGTGCGTCCAAGCTCTGCGCACTCCTCGCGGCCAAGTGCACATGAGAAGAATGCCGCCGCCTTTGCTACTGCAGCAGCAGCAGACAACACGTGCCATTGCCGCCTGCTTCCTCAGCGACGGCCGTCGGAGGCGTCCCCTTACGACGGAGGCAGCGCTCTAACCAAACCCTCCGCCAATTAAAAGCTAGAGCACGCTACTTAATTCCGGCCAATTACTTTCGTCAACAGTGCACACGCGCGCCGTGGCGTACAACTGCAAGCCCTTAATTCGCGTGCCCAGCTCTTGGTTCTGGCCGAGACAAAGGGCACTTGTCCTCCCGTGCCGCCGTCTGCTCGCTCGTTGCATAATGGCGGCAGCTGTGTCGTCTGCAAGCCTGCCAAGCAGTGAGTGCTGAGAAGGACGCTTGATTTTGAGAATACTGCGCTCCATCTCTCGGTAGTTCTTGTCAGTAATGGTGCGACCCGGCAGCCGTGGTCGCTCGCACGTCTCTAAACGTCGCCAGCCACGAAAGATAGCACTTCTTATGAACTTCGTTCGAAGCCTCCCTTCGAGATCTTCCGCATTCCGTAAGCGGCCTGTTGTCACTGGCCGGCTAGGTTTTCATGATCCGCACGTGTTTCTTTTTTTTTTTTTTCGAACGGTGCTAGCTACTTCACGGCGGTGCTTGAAGGCTACAACTCCCTCTTCCCTTACATCGCTGCCATAAAGAAACGCAAAAAAAAAAAAAAAAAATACACGACGATTACACCCTACTGCGGTGATGAAGCGGACAATGAAAGATAGCAGCTCTTCTGTTTTCTTCTTCGAATAATGATGCTGCGCGTTTTACATTTCCGGAATTAGGATCGGGCGCGGTTATGACGAACACATCGCACAGCAAGTAGAACTTGAAAAGGAGTTATCTGCTGCTGAACCACCGTCGGCGTCGTTTCAGCAGATGTGGTTACTCCATCGCTTGTCTTTACTTTCAGTATTTCCTTTCACGTCTGTTCACCACTCCTCTATTTCGACCGGACAGTTATCGTGGTTCAGCTGGAGCCAGTAGACAGGCCCATGCACCCGCCCCATTGTAATTACTTTTGAACATATCAATGACGATTTGATGTTCCTGGTGTCTTTAACGGTGCGTTCTTTAAGGCGACAGCCCCTACATGAAAACCTTGCCATTTTCCACGGACGGTCTGGATCCAACGCGCCCGCACGTAGGGGATCGCACGCGTCTTAAGGCCGGTTCACACTTGCGACTCGCGGAGGTCGTGCGACCGTTTTGATCGAAAAGCAACTGTCGCAAATGGTCGCATTAGTGGAAAAGCGACAGTCGCAGGCCGTTCGACCAGTGCTCGATTTTCCAGCTTTGCGACTGCTGGACGCAAACCGGTAACCAATCATCGGCTCAGCTGAAGTGAACGTAAGTTAGCTTTGCTCTAAGTAGTGAACCGTCAAGACAGACAAGATCTTGCAAGCGACCCGCAGGTCCCATTTGCAACTGTGAACATCGGTCGAGCTGCGCAGTTCTCTGATCGCGTGCGACAGCCAGTCGTACGCCTTTCGCGACTCGCAAGTGTGAATAGATCTTTATATGCTCTCGGCCGACGATTACGAAACACCAACGATTGCGACACTCGAAAACGCGAAATTTGATCGCAGTTCTGCACGTCGAAGTACTTGGCGTTTTTATCGTCAGCAGCAAAGGTGGGCATTTGACATCAAAAAGTCCAACCTCACCTTTACCCCCAATAAAACTTTCCTGACCTCACTCAACCTCAACCTCACGCATTGAGGTTGAGGTTTGCCTAGGTGACCTCACTTCCATTTGTTTGAGGCCACCATCGACCTCACTCAACCTCACCTCAACAACCTCAACCTCCGTCTTTTTGAGGTTGAGATTGACCTCATGAGGTTGCCCACCTCTGGTCAGCAGCGTGATCGAGGAGCACGCATCCGTTCCACAGCCTACAGCGCTTCCGGTTAGCAGCGTCCCCTAGGGGCTGACCAGAGACATTTTATGAAGATGAATAACGGCACATGTGAAGGAAGGAAAGTTTGGGAGAGGCCCTTGCTACCGCATGTCAACTGCACTAGGTTGGCCACCCAAGGCACGCTATACAGAGTGCACTTAAGCTCCGCTTTTAAACAAATAGGGAACGCAGTAGCTTGAAAGGGTATCTCAGATCGTATTTCAGAAAGGGTATCTCAGGGTATCTCAGACCTCAGATCAGGTATCTCAGATAGCTTGAAAGGGTATCTCAGGCTGCTATTCATCGAACTGTCCGAGAAGTCTGCGTTCCGACTGAAAACCCGTTGAATGCTACATGTAGAGAAGAAGTCAAATAACACATCAAGAAACAAGTATTTCATGGTCCCTTGGTCTATAATGATGTTGTGAGTGCCCCAACGTTCGGCTCAAGTGTAAGCCTTTGGCCCAAAAACTTTTGACCAACATAGTACGTACAGAGGTAGTCAAAAGTTCCCAGACCGCAGGTTTTGCTTCTGGTAGGGGTATTTCGGGCACGTGAGGTCCCATTAATGCTATCAGTTATTTAGGAGGTTAGAATAATGCTTCTTCTGTACTCCACAGATATTTTGAGATTTCGAGCCATCGCAGAACCTTGACTATACTGCACAGAAGCAGATCCTGTGGCCTGCGAACTTTTGACTACCCCTATACATGGTACTAAATGTAATATTGCTGATCCATTAGGACACAGCGGCCCACACCATCGGATTTTACAGCAATTACAAGATTGTGACACCTACACTAATAAATATTAATAAATGTAGATTTATTATCCATGCAGAAACGGAGAAGGAAGGGGAGGTTTAATTATTTCGGATGCTCACAACCAAGATCCTCAAAGCACCAACAATCAGAATACTAAATACAGCGACGATAACCCTTTTTCTCTGAAAGTAACTGCCGTACTTACTTGACCCTATTACAGCCGTTATCAAGCACAGCTCGGGCTTTACAGGTCCGACAGCAACGAAATGCGGAGTAGCCTCTCAAATGAAGTTGCCCAAATATGGTCATGCAGCATAGGTGACGATGTGTCGATAGGTGACGATATCAGCGCTGTGTCTGTCCCATTCTCTTGTCTAGGCTTCGTGCCGTTGCGCTGCACCACTTGAAGATGTCAGACCAACTAGCCCTCCAGTTCATGATGTAAAGGAATTATTTATTTATTTTTTTATTTATTTATTCAATCCTCAAAGGCCCCTTTAAGGGGTATTACATGAGGGGTGGGCCTGAAGTACGGCGGTTACAATAAAAAATGTATTTCGATGACAGTCTTGGAATGATGAATGTCGGTTAGTGAGGCGATGTGGTCGGGAAGGTCATTCCAATCCAGGGCAGTGCGGAGAAAAAATGACTTTTGGAATGTTATCGTATGGGCGCGCTGGGGGTATACGGCATTGGAGTGGAGATGACGAGATGACCAATGGGCTGGAGGGATGAACACGTTGTTAGGTGGCAAGCTGTGATAAAACTTATGATAAAGAGAAAGGCGAGCTAGATTCCGGCGTAAAGCTAGATTGTGAAGTTCAAGTTTGGATTTTAGTACGGTAACACTGGTGCGATAGGAGTAATCTGAAAGAATGAAACGTGAAGCTCGATTTTGAGTAGATTCCAGTAAATTGATCAGATTAGTTTGGTGAGGATCGAATATAGCTTGAGCGCACTCAAGTTTGGGTCTGACAAGCGAAGTGTAAGCAATTAGTTTGACAGAAGAGGGAGCTAATGAAATGTTGTGGCGTAAGTAGCCAAGAACGCGACAAGCGGAGTTGGTTATATGAGGAATATGACTGGACCAGGACAGGCCACTGGAGATATGAATGCCTAGATATTTGATAGTGTCAGTTTGAGTTATAGGAAAATCGTAAAGATGATAGTTAGGTCAACATGTTACTCTTGTCTCGCCTTCACTAGTTCATGTTGTACTTAGCTCATGTCGTGTATCTCCAAAGCAGAAAAAGTACACAAGACAGCAGTGAACGCGTCCTTCCCGCTGGTTTTTTACCACGTACAATGCACCTAGGACCCAACAAGCTACGCTTCTTCAATACCTCCCAAAGAACTCGCAAGCGTATAGGATTCCTCCCCATCAAGCATTTCCAGCCGCTGTTCTCTGGCTTCCACGCGTGCACCCAGTATGGACAGTGGCGTAATAATTGCCCCCTTCATACTGTATAGCCGCGATTTTAGTTACCGCGCATCGCGACCTTCCGTACCGCTACGATCGCGGCTGCCCCAGCTATGGTTCAGTAAACAAGGCGGTTCTTACATAACATTGCTGCTACAGCTATCAGTGCGAGTGTCAGCGGGATACGTGAACACGCCCGATAAGGTGGTTTCGCCCGCGCCCTAATGAGCCGAGTCAGCGTACGGGCCAATGAATACCCGCGCCCGCCCGATTAGGCGAAGGCTTCGGAAGGAGCTGCCGACGCTGCTGGCGGTATAGGCCGTCGAGGCGAGAAGAAAACCCCAGCGAAGGAAAGCGAGGGAGACCGCGGCGGCCGCTAATCTATCTGGGCCTCCAGGGCGAAGGACTCTCCTCGTTAACGAGTGGCACCGCGATTAGATAACGCCTCTCGTGCGTCTTCAGCTTTCGCCGAAGAGTGCCCGCTCACACACACCGACACGGCGAAGCCAGCCGCGCGTTTGTGCTGAGAGGCGCCTGGATATCTGTGTGTATACCGTATACCCTGCCATAAGACTCGCGGTTGCACTTCCAACACGCACCGCGAGCTTTCACCAACACGCCTAGGAATGCTTGCGCCGGCTTGTTACGTCACGTGCTCCGTTATGCAACCTCATTGCGCATGCGCAAACCATTGGTAAGTCACCCAGGGACTTCAAGTACGTGGTGTTCGCCACAGAGATGAGGAGGAGGGCAGCGGTGCTTCAGAAAATGCGCGCGCAGGAATGGAGAGAAGGACAGTTTCCGTACTGCACATGCGCGCGCCGCCGTGGAGGGCTAACCGAGTGAAGCAGGAAAACGTCCGCCCTCATCACACGCGCAGGACATGAAGTGGGTTCTGCATAGAATTCGAGTGAACTTTGATGCGTTTGATGCGTCTGATGCAACGCTCGATCGCCCGCAGCCAAGCTTTCGCTCCACATTCGGTTTAGCAGCGTTGAACCCCTGTAATTTTTGGTGCTTGCTGCGCTGTCTTTGACATCATTTATGACCTTCTTGTCAGCCTCGAAGTTTCAAACCCGCTTGATTACAGGCAAGCTTTCACGGCTTCTATAGGAGAACACTACGCTTCCGCCCTTAATTTCTGAAGTGTCGTAAAGAGAGCCGGACGAATTTTTAGTCGCTCACTAAATTCCTTTTCGCGTTCTGTGCCATCTGCGACTACTTGGCGCACCCCATCCCTGGATTTTATTATTATCAGTATTACTTTCGTTCCTTAACAAGTGTCGTAGAACTACTGCCTCTCATTTTCCATCTCAACATTTTCCAGGGATGACAGAAAAGGCTTTATTGACAGGAAAAGTGGAGGGTTGTATAACATTCTCCTCCACACGACAAGAAAGGGGAGCCAAGAAATAGGCGGACAATGCAGACAGAAGCCTGATATACCACAAAACAATGAGTTGTACTCAATTGCGAAGACGACGCACACGCCCTCGCAAGTACTGCCTTGCACGTGTTTCCCGCCCACTGTCACGCCTACACTCGTGTATGATATCACGCATGTCCAATATGCGACATGACTGCTGCGCTAGGTCCCCACTGACGCCACTGATTTCAAGTATTCAAGGTCAAAATCAAGTTACTTTTCCAATGACAGCAAACGAACAACTAAGGCGTTTGCGATTGTATCCATGGGCTTACTATATACCGAGGTCGGCATCGCGGAGTCGTTCAAACACAGGCGAGAGAAGAAAAGAGCACCGTGTTGACAACACACGCTTCGCGGCCACGCGCAGAGATTGCCACACTGTAAATAGTGGCTGGCGACACGATAGCGCATACGCAGAATGAAAAAGGAAAAAAAAAAACGCGGAAGAATAAACCAATAACGCGATATGTCACAGAAGTGAGACGAACGCATATCAGTCGAGTGGAGCGTGACCGCCTGTGTCGTTGGTGCGTTGTTCTTCCGGTATTCCTTGAGAGGGTTGTCCTTGCACTTACGACTTTGCCACGAGCTCTTCCATTTCAGTTCTGGCTTTCTCCTTTCTGTCCCGGCATTCTCGTGCCCACAATTCCATCTGGTTATTTTATGCTCTTCCGTGACGGTCACGGCGAAGCCCATCGAAGGCAAAACGTGAAGACTGGGCAAATTCTTTCCTAGTGAAATGACTATAATATGAGCAGCGAAATCATTTTCTAAGGGAAATTAATTCTCTCAGACCCTTACTATAAACATTCTTCTTTGACAAGGAAAGAAGCCTCACAAATGGATGTTCAAAATGCCGATGATGCGCTGTGTGATGTCAGTGCATGTTAAAGAACTGCAGGTGGTCGAAATCTCCGGAGCCCTCCACTACGGTGTCTCTCATAGTCTGGGTCGCTTTGGAACGTTAAACTCCATAAACCAAACCAAATCAAAGTACAGAATATAGCCAGTAAAAGAAAACGCAGCCACCCGTGTATTTATTTTCAGTATACCGCAAGTAGAGCCTATTTAGATCGCTCGGACCTAACTTTCTGCTCAAACAGCAACGCTTGGCGCTCAATAATGCCTCATCGTATCCCCACCATAGACCGTTTTCATCAATATTGCTTGTAGAAGATAGCGAGGTTTCCTGCCTCTCCTTTTCCTAACGCCATCTATTCCTTCTGGCGTTAATCACTTAAATCTGCTGAAATTCATTTCGTTCCAGAGGCGTTGCATGACAAATTGATTTGAAACAATGCTGGTATATAGCAGCCGCCACAAACTGCACGATATAGAACCAATCGAAGGCCCCTTCCCTTCCGCCTAAAACCGAGCGCCAAGCTTCACCGCCGCGGGAACCTTCCGTGTACACTAAAGCCGGGCAAGTTTCTCCTCGCGAGCACGTGACGACAAAAGCGATTAATTCAGTCTTCTCAGAAGACAGCGCCGCCAGTGTCCCTGTAACACGACACCAACTCACTCGCGGTTTTGTCTCTTGGCGCGAATGGAAGGAGGCGGCTGGAGTGTACACTCTTCCACCCGTTCGCATCTTCTGCTCGCTTGCTCGAGCAGACGGCAAGCGCGCGTCACGCGGTTTCGGTCAAAGGGGCGCCGTCCTTGTCGCTTTGAGGGGCGCCACTGTGTGGGCCCGCGAGCGAATGCCGTTCTCGAACGCGAGCGAGTTTGGAACGCTCCGTGGCCTCGTGCAGAAAAGAGCGGCGCCCCTTCTCCGTGATTAGGCGTCGTCTGCCGCCGCCGTCGTCTGCTGCTACATGTGTTCGCGGCTTGCCCAAGAAACACGCGCGCCGCCGTAAGACGAAACGACGCCTTCGGCTGACTCAGGTTCGCTGCTATCCTATTCCAGATTCCTCGCAGCCGCTTTTCTTCCTTTCTTTCTCCTTAATTCTCCGTGTCCGCTAGTGCAATTCTCCTTCAGCGATAGGTAGAAATATTGAGCACAACTTCCTCGATAGCACTCTATGGCTTTCTAAACCATTCTGTCCTCAGAAAGGAACTATACTAGAGTTAAGGCTGCGTCGGGCGTTGTTACGAGCGTTAAAGGTTAATCGGCCTGCAGCACGCAAATCGGATCATGTATATTGGCTCGCCATATATGCGCCTGTTTAACACGTATATTTCAACGAGGAAGCCGTATCGACATTGGAAAGTATGCAACAGAACTTCCTGAATAATTTGCCGTAGACTATGCCTGAAACGCATTTGTGCAGTCTTCATATTTCTTACGGTATTTCTCCGTCTACGTACAGGGTCGTCCGTTCTTGGCATGAACACGAGCGCATGAGGCCGATCTTTTCAAAGTGCCATCGCGCTTTACCCGGCCATGCAACGAGGCTAAATGGCAAGCCATGCGAAGCAAGACCTCAAAGTCCCTAAATACCGGCTCGACTTTTTTTCGATATGCTGCTGTACTGGACGGAACGACGCCCTGAAGGGAGCGACCACCTTTCTCTGTGACTATATATCTTCTTTGCTGCAGGCAGTGCAGTGAAGCCCACCAGCTAAATCTCAGAGTTATTTTCATTTTCCCTCAAGCGCTACGGGACTCTTTTTTTCAGTGACTTCTGCAGCGACACCAGCGCGATTTTTCCACGAATGCGTAGCTCACAGGCAAATTGCGGGACATTTCAATGAGATCACCTTCCGTGTCCGAAGCAGCCCTTGTGCGGGACGACCAGCGGCTTCATATTCTAGCTGCGTCGATCTCCGCGTAATGTGGAGGGGCTCCGCTAAAATGCCCCAGGTGGCCGTGTGTTGGCAGGCTATTTCGGAGACACGGGTTTGGCAGTGCTGCTCTGATGCCGCCGCCACTGCGGTCAAGGTCAGAGCGGCAAGGTCTCCCGTCGCTGCTATTCCCGGCCGCAGACGACGCCGCAGATTCCAGTGGCCTCCGATTCTGTGTGGCGTCAACATACCGTATACACGTTTAAATTTCTCCCACTGCCCGCAACCGCCTAACTGGACACTGAAGTAACAATTTTGGGGGCAATCAATATCTTTTTTAGTTTTCACTCCACAATCAATTCTAATTATGATCGCACTCTCATCCCGTTTACGCTCATAATTACTTCTTATTCATATTTTTTTTTTCATTGTTAGTCATTTTCAGTTCAGCTAAGTCATTATTAGTCCGTCCTGTTCCCCGCCTGGCTTACAAGCGAAGAAATAGATTTTGTAGTGGAGCGAGGAATCCACCTAACACTCCACCTCTGACCTCCACGGTTGGCAGACGAAATGAGAGAAAGCCTTTTAAAAACTACCCGCCACGGCTGGCAGGTGAAACCACACAGATGCTAAATTTGCACAGCTTTCGCCTAGCGGTATTCCTGATGTTATCGCATATAAATGTCTCCATTAATATCAAGACGGATAACATGCATACCAGCACTTGAAATCAATTATAGTGCAATTTCGCATACAATTCAACGTGGGCCTATCATTAATAGTTCTCTTCTAAGTTCTCTACACCGCGCCGGCTCCAGCGACTCAGCGTACTGGAACGCATGCATTCGACTTCTTAGCACGGCGCCTGCTCAGTGACGTCACTGGAATCTGCCTAATGGACGTGGCGCAATACAACGCCGCACTCAGAAGACACGGAATACCCAGAGTTGAAGGCATGCATAAAACGCTGCCACGTTGCTTCCAGGGCGAACTTTGTCAAAATTGTCTCCAGCTCCGTCTGCGCAGACTACAAAATCGCCTGCTTGGCGCCGGCGTTGTTTTTTAGGGCAGGCGCAGCCTTGGGAAGCACCTCAACCGGCGCTAACCGCCTTCGCTCGCACTCAGCATGGAGAAGCCCGGCCTCGCCAGCGAGGTCAGCGAAACAGGTGACGCAAGCTGTCGCCTAACTGGCACCCAGCATACGGTGGGCCTGGTTGGAGGCCCTTGGGGGGGGGGGGGGGGGGGGGGGCTAAATATATATAAAATGTTCCAGAGCTCTCCCCTTGTGTCTGTCCTTCTTCGTGTTAGCCCCATAGCGCAGTTCCTGCTCAGCGCGGCCACTTGGGCGGCTTTTACAATTTTCCCGTCAATCAAGAAGGCAACGTGAGTCAACACACTGTTTTCCAAGCCGCAGTGACAGCGTGTTCAGTTCAGAAAACAGAAAAAAAAAAAAAAGCGGAGCTGACAGCCCCTGCAAAAGGTTACTCATTCAGACCGACGCCAATGCCTCCGCCCGAATAACACCTTTCGTGGCCCTAATTGGTCCATGCAAGGCGGGGCTAAAGACGCGTGCGAATTTCACAAGAGAATATGCTATTCCGAAAACGAAAGGCGTCCATAAGTTCCAATGAGGGGATTTACTTTTTTTTTTTTTTTTTTTTTCAAGATTTAAGGTTTCCCGATTCGACCGACCACCTACATCTCTTACGAAAGCAGTTTCCGCACGTGTTGCTTGGTGCTGAGCCAGTAACGTCTCCAGATGGGGCTGAACCGCATCAGCTGACAGATGCGACTTGTGGAAGTGAGAGGTGGGTGCGGTGGCGATACAGCGCTTGTCACTCAATCTTTGAAACGTAAATATCGACGAAAACGCACCTGTTGAGCGATTTGCGCGAGAGAAGACTACTCCTCACATAGTGCGATGAGACAGCGGGATACGTAAAATACGTGCATTCCCAGCGTTAAGCGCTGGAGTGCAGACCATCCTTGCCTTCCATCGCTGGCAGTGGTCAAGATTTTTCGACAGTGCCGCCCGCAACGATACTCGGCTAACTTAAGCCAAGGGCTGCCCCGTTAGAATAGGCGGCAGGACTGAGCGACAGGCTACAGCAACTTAGCCGCAGGCGTAGCCATGACTTCTGCAATTCGACGCTCTTCATTCACAACTCGGCTCTTTTTGTCCCTTCGGTGTTACGTCGAATTTCCACAGCGTCAGGAGAAACATTAAGCAGCGTGGATACGCGACTGTATGGCTTGCTTATTCACCGCCACCGCTGCTGCTAGTGCAGTGAGAGCTTAAGCGGTAGTGCTCCACGAAACTGTGTGTACACCATCTCCCTCGGCGATGCAGCTCTGCTTTAACCGTTGGAAATTCTGTGCGTCAATAGACCACCAAGTGAAACTGAGTAATATGCGTTTTGATCACTTCACAGAGGAGCCTGTAATAGCGTAAAACAAGGACTAACAACTCCAATATGAAACGTGCTATCGCCCACCCGCCTAACGGTGCTGTACGCATCCCCCCCCCCCCCCCCCCTTTTCCCCTACAACACTTGCCGAATAATGCAGAGTTATGGAACAGAGTAATATTTAACGTTCACTACAGTCCTTTGCGCCCTGCTGCTCTCTTTCGATCACCTCTTAAGGTTCATGGCGCCTCTCACTAACAGAGAGACGCGCATCTCGTACGTCAATCAGAAGAGAGGACACAGCGTATGCATATCTGCAGCGTCGCGAAGTGTACAACGTCAAGCTGAGACGGTTCACAAACTATTCGTCGAACAATTCGGTCCTTTTGTAGTCTTCACTGATCAGCTGCGACTCGCCAGCAATCACGAAACGTTTCCTCTTCTATCACTTTTTTTTTTTTTTTTTTTGGTTGTGCGTCAGGAGCATCGGCAGCTCGTTCACCGCAGAACCGACCGCTTTCTCTTTTCACCCAACACTGCAGAAGCCAAGCGAAGCAAATGTTCGTTGCTCGTTTTGTTGCTTTCTCTCTCGAAGTCTCTCATTGCTTCGGTTCTTTTCGTTGAACGCTGCCACACCCAGGCGTATAATGTGCAGCCATTTCTATGAGTGGCTCCTGTTTCTCGCTTCGCTTGCGATGGCGCGTTCGAGCCGTTCCCTTTTCTCGCTAACGGAGAGCAGAAACTTTCTCCAGCGGCCTTTGTTTCGGGCCTGGAACTACAGCACTGGGTCCAAGGACGAAAGCGCAACGGGATCGTTCGTTATTTGTTTTATTCACCTTGAGTTTCGGCCTTCTTTTTTTTTTCTTTCCCTTTCTCTCCGGTTCCTCTGCTTTCCTAGGGTTTTCCCGCCGAAAGGGGAAGAAGGAAAGAACAAGCAACCCTGTGGCCCTTCATTGCAGCCGGCGCAGCAACGCCGCTCTTTTCTACAAATCCTCTCCTTCCATCGCTCCTCTGGCTCCCTTTTATTTTATTTTATTATTTTTTTTTTTTTTACTCTTGCTCTAGCAGCATCCCGAGCAGTGCGGCATGCTAAGCGGAGCTCGGAGTAAATCACCCGGAAGCGAGCCGCATTAGAGAATTTCCAGGGTAAATCTTCGTCTCGCTGGGGCTCCCCGCTGCTCTGCACACGCGTGCCGATGACTGTTGATTTCGCTGGTAATTACTCGGGAGACGAAGCTACGTGGAGTTGGCGAAACAAAAAAAGACCTGGCTTTTGAGAGTGCGTGGAGCCGTGTAGAGATTTTCAACGCGACATGGAACTTCCTAGAGAGCAAGCTGTGTTGGCTGATTGCAAACGCAAATGAGAAGCCCCCGCGCCGAGGTGACTCAGTGGTTAGGGCTCTCGACTACTGAACCCTAGGATGCGTGTTTGAATCTCGGCTGCTCAGGCCGCTTTTCGATGGAGGCGAAAAGCAAGGCGTCCGTGTGCTGTGCAGTGTCAGTACACGTTAACTAAAAAAAAAAAAAAAAAAAAACGTCCTGGTCGAAATTTCCGCAGCCCTCCAATGTGGCGATCTCATAGCATGAGCCGCTTTGGGACGGCAAACGCCGTAAACCAAACAAAACCTGCAGCGCTCGCGTCCAGTGGCTGGAAAATTGCTGCTCTCGGGAATGCGCGCCCGACGTCGTCACGTGATCGCGGCGGAACATGTAACGCTGTCAAATATCCGTCCCCGAGGACTACGAAAAGAGAGCAAGTTCTCTTCGTCTCCGTCCACCTGGCAGCTTTTCAAAATCCGAAAATGCGCACTGTGCCAGTTACTTGACTCAAGGACCCAGTCAGGACGAAGTACTCCGGTGAGCACCACAGTGCCTGCGCGGGTTGGTGTATGGCACAGTACCTGTAAAATTTAAATTTGTTTATAAAAAGGGAAGGCGCAGTATTTATCCCAACACTACGTGGTGAGCCGCACTTTAAGGGAACGGAGGAAGGCCAGGATAGAAGGGGCTGGGGCAGGTAGGTCACCGCCGCTTGCGGCGGGGGCTAGTCTGCCACCGAATATTTATCTGTTGTAGGCCGTCATTGCCCCCGCCACCGCTTCGATGGTGGACGACGGCTGTTGTTGCGGTGCGCGTCTTTCTTTCCCTCTTCTTTTTCTTTCTTTATATTCTCTTCTATCTGCACGAGGCAGCGGAGGTGGCTCAGCTACAGAGCCAGTAGCAGGCCCGTGCATTTTCTTTTTCTTCTTCCTGCAGCCACAGCCAGCCAGCCACAGAAAGGAGACAGAAAGTGGTGCCGTAGTTGAGGGCTCCGGGCTATTTCGACCGACTGAGGATCTCACTGGCATCGAACAGCACACGGATGCCTTTTGCCTGCATTGAAACGCGGCCGCAGTACTTCCGTGTGCAAGATGTTATGCCTGGTAGACTGCGCGATCACGCGAATTCGATAAAATCTTGCACTTACGCCTATTCTACAGCGCTCGCTACTCCTGACCTGTCCTCAATAACGCCCGCGTCCTCGAAAGGTGCACACTTCATACTGAAAAGGACACTTATTGAATCCCTAATAACTACTGCGTTAGCGTTAAGATTTCGTTTTTCACTTTTTGGATGTTGAGCTCTTCGTTCACATATTCGCGGCCGGAAGAGTTAAAAAACTACCAGCTGAATGTAACAGCGCTTTCTGTCATCAACTGTCAGTCGCACGCTTAGCCAGAGCCATCTAGATATATCACATTCTCATTGTTACTTCAAACTTTAATATGTACTTCAACGCTTTCAATCGCTCCACGTGTTTCTGAGAACCGAATTGTCTGCCGACAGGAAACATGCACTCTTTCTTTTTCCATCGGAAAACACTTCCTCAAATGTCGAACACAATTTTCCACGATGTGTTTCCCCGACTTGTAGATCAGGAGTGTGCACAATTATTTATTTGCAAGGTGAAAGTTCACATTGAAAACTTTTGCTAAGCGAGGCTGAGAGTTAAAATGGCAGTTTCTGATTTTTCTTTGCAATGTCGTTATTGAAATAGTGTCAGACTGTGAGGCCCTGAGTGCAAAGAAGTCTTTCTCGGGCTCGGCAGATTCAACCAGCCCCTGCCTTGCCAACACGCGAGACGGTGGCATTTCAGTGGAGAGACAATCGGGCACCTGCATGTTACAGGCACTAAAGCGGCGACGTGCTTACAGAAACACAGATTAGAGTGAGGAAGTAAGTTCGCTGGTATTCATTATGTATTCTCTAAGCTCAGTAAAAATGCTGTCAAGTTTGTAGACGATACAGGCGAGACCAACGTCTGCAGGCAAGATCGACGGGCTTCCGGAAAGAAGCAGCTGTTAAAATTTAACTCTCTCGCTTGAATCGGCTGCTTGTATTTTTTGTATCTAATAAAACAAAATCCTGCAGCCGGAGACTCTGCCGACCAATGCGCGTACATGTGTGAAGATAAGCGCGGTAATCAGGCTCAAGTGGAAAACTCTACGGAAACTTTCAAGCAAATCTAAACAGTCACGTTCAGCTGTTGCTTCAAGGCTGCGACAGCGGACACCGTGGGAGACGATTTCACGCACTCAAATTTCCTCTCCTGACTCGTTGACAGGCGGACCGAAGATTTCGCTACTGCCAGCAGGCGATCACGGCGCGAAGTCGGCTTTCCGCCGGCTTCCTCGCGCGCTTTTTCGAGCAGCGTGGAGCCATCGCGTGCAGTCGACGTCAGCGCTTACTCAAATCTCCTCGATAACACGGGCGTCAACTCACGACCAAAGCGCGCGCGAAGGCAAAGACAAGACTCGAGAAAATAGGAGCCAGCCCAAAGAAACCAAACCGATAAGCTTCGCGACACCGCTGACGTTCGTGGCTGAGTGTGAGAACAAGATCGCAACAGCAAAGTGGGACACGGGCGATAAGCCGATCTCGTCAGCGCGTATGCATCCGCCACGCTTGTTTTTCTCCGTCGTGCGAGACCCCGCGAAAGTCACACGCGCTGGATCACGCGTCTGCGGTCCATCGCGCTGTTGTTCGCCGGTGGTGTGGGGGCGGCTCACGAGAAGGTCATCGGATGACCGTCCGCAGGACGAGTCGCACAGCGGACTTAGAAGGAGCGGAAAGTAGCTAAAATTGAGCAAGCAAGGAGCGCACGTGGAATGTGCACGTGGAATGTGCGCGTGACAAAATACGGTACAAGAAACGCTAGGAAGAATGCGCGTCGGTCGGGGCTGCGCTTGTTACTCATAGAAAGTACATCATCTACTCGCGCGTTTGTTTATTTATTTTCCCTACAAATTCCCATACGCCTGACGCCACCTAACAAAATGGCATCGGGTTCGATATACGGTATGGTCCATTAGCATGTTACATATTTTTACAGCCTTCTTGTGAACAACTGCAAGCAAGTCATATAGACACTACCGTAAAATACCGAAAAAACGCTCCTCTCTCATAAAGAGATAAATCGAGCAAAATACGAGGGGTCGCTTTCTTGGTTCCGCACAAGTGTTCAGGATGGAGACTGGAGAAAACGGCGACCACCGAAAGTGTACAACGCAGTCTCCACAGTTGTAACGAAACCAATGTGTGAAGACTGCTTCTTGATGACCTTCGTCTTTATAAAGTATTTTCCGGAATAGAAGTCACCGTGTTTTGTTTTTTTTTTTTTTTCGAAAATTTCGTCATATTGTGCATCGGTGCGACATATGTATGGAAGAAATCTGGGCCGCCGCGACCATGCCTGTTCAGCCCTCGAAAAGGTGTCTGTGCGCTAGCTGCGCGATGGCAGCGCATGTTAAGAGACCTACGTCGTCAAATTTAATCCGGAGCCCGCAACTACGACGTCGCTCACAGCCAATATGTCAACTTTAAAGCCAGCAATTTACAATTTTTTACATGATACAATATCGGGTGGGTGGCATAGGCATGCGCCCAAGCCGGAACAATACGCACTACAACTGCGCGCTATCTCCTGGCACACACAGCTCGGCGTGAACAACCGGCGTACACAGCGACTGTATTTCGAAAGGACTCAAAAGTAACGTCAACTGTCGCGCAAAAACGAAATACAGTTCATACGTTTTTATAGGCAGTTCAAAATCCGGCGGAGAAAAAAATGAGTTGTTCATTTAAAAATGGTAGCTTGCCAGTAACAAGTCTTAATTTTCGAGCCGCTCCCGTTCGTGTCATTTCCGTCCGCCACGGCATACTCATTCCATTGGTCGCTGTAGTGGCTTCACGGCATGGACGCCGCAACCGGTAGCCCGAAGGCCGCCTGTTACGCTGCTATGCAATTTTCTTTACTTCTGGCCTTCCTACAAGTAAAGGTTTTCACCGCCACCACCATGTGTGCTTCACATCTGTACCTCATCGTGTCTTTTTTCTCGCTACCATGGCGTGGCCCGCCGGGGTGGTGCAGTGGTAAGACGCCCGACCACTGTGCCGGAGTACCCGGGTTCGAACCCGACCTCGGCGGCTTTTCGATGGAGGCGAAACGAAGAGGCGTCCGTGTGCTGTGCGATGTCAGCGCACGTTAAAGATCCCCAGGTGGTCGAAATTACTCCGTAGCCCTTCACTACGGCTCCTCTTTCTCTCTTTCCATTTTCACTCCCACTCTCCACCCTTCCCTTACGGCGTGGTTGAGGTGTCCACAGAAAACAAGTGAGACGGTTACCGCGCCTTTCCCTTCCTATAAATCAATCAGCGAGGCGGAAAAGTAATAAAAATAACTAGTTCACAGTTGCTTTGTGGACACCTGAACCGCGCCGTAAGGGAAGGTAGGAAGGAGGGAGTGAATGTTGAAAGAGAGAAAGAGGAGCCGTAGTGGAAGGCTAGGGAGTAATTTCGACCGCTTACGGATCTTCAACGTGCGTTGACATCGCACAGCACACGACGCCTCTCCATTTCGCCTCTATCGAAACGCGTAAAGAGGCGAAAAAGTTACGACGCGAAATTCAAGCTGCGTGCAGTTGAATTTGCCATGCAGCATGGGTGCCTGGCTGCGGGAAGGCAGTTTGCTGTAAGCGAAAAAATTATCGGTTACTGGAGCAAAGCTGCCAGCGTGCTCCGGACAATGACGTCGACCATGAATGCCAGGCTACTTACTGCCCAGTTGGCGTTGCATATTTCCTGTCGCTGGTCCGGCCTCTCTTCCTTCCTTCTGATGTGTTGTGTTGATTGTGCCTTTTTTTTTTTTTTTCTGCGACAGCTTTGCCTAAACGTCGCCTATAAGTCCGTATACCATCTATATTTATAAGAAATTTTTGAAAAATATATTATTCAGTCTTTGGACACTACATGTACCTGTTTGAGCACTGCATGGACATACGCGGCGGCCGACGCAAACGTGCATTTTCGTCGCACTTTCTCACAACGTTATTCTCAACAAGTTTTCTACCCCTGAACGGCGTTTCGATGGAGGCGAAACGAAGAGGCGTCCGTGTGCTGTGCGATGTCAGCGCACGTTAAAGATCCCCAGGTGGTCGAAATTACTCCGTAGCCCTCCAATACGGCTCCTCTTTCTCTCTTTCCACTTTCACTCCCACCTTACTCCCTTCCCTTACGGCGCGGTTGCGGTGTCCACAGAAATCAAGTGAGACAGTTATCACGCCTTCCCCTTCCTATAAATAAATCAGATTTCTCTACCCCTGAACGGGTGCGTCCGATGCGACTTATCTGTGTTGTTTGTCGCAAAAATCGCCGATTGGAGGGAGGTGCGACTTATACAAAGGTGCAAGTTACACACCGAAAAATACGGTACTCACTGTCAAAACTACCCAACTATTTCTCATAGTCCGACCAAATAATGAGGTTAAAGCGTTCGTTCAACTCGTTGCAGTCTTCGGGACGACGGCGCCAATCTCGGCGAGCCGAGCGTGCAGCTCGCCCTCCTCAAGCCCATCGAGCGTGATTGGTTTCGGATTTCTGGTTCCATTCACGGATTTTTTGCGATCCAGCTCGAACACACGAGCTGACCGAAACACGTTTCTGAAACTAAGCCTCTGCTTTCTTTGCACGGTGTAACAATGTACACTGCACGAAAAACCGCAAATGGCCTCGACGGTGTCGAGCCGTAGAATGGCAATTTCGACAGGCGGAGCGGCCAACGAGAAACATCCGCATTGGCTTATATACAGGCGCATACGCAAAGGTAAAAATTTCTAAAACAATATTTTTCCGTAGGACCTGCCCTGTTAGAAAAAGAGAGGGCGCTTACTTCGTAGTGCACGCTAATGTGAGATTCGCAGAAAAAAAGGAGGGGGGCGACTCTTACACGAGGAGTGGCGATTGCGCAATATTTTACGGCATGCAATATGTCAAATATCACTGGGGCCGAACACTATGTGTGCCAGTAGTATATTAGGTGAAGTGCTGTCAACCACGGAAAAAAAAAAAAAAAAAAGCGCCTCTTGACGCTCACAGTTCTTTTTGTACCCGACTTCAGCCCTGACCAAACACGGCGAAAAATCAGTGTCCATTATGTGACGAACACGTCATGCAAGTAAGATAAACCGCAAGATCACTGGCTCACTGCGCGTACTGTGAAATCATTCAGACATTAAACTCCAAAGCAGGTCGAGGAACCGCCCGTTAAAAGACCTTGCGAGCAAGGCGGTTTCGCATAATCTTCGGAATTCAGGCGGAATATACACTGTCACGGGTGCAGGTGTGTGGAACACTATATTCTGCATAAAATTATATAACCTTAAGCCTTGCTCCGCATAATACAGTGCTAGTCTATGAGCCTAGTTCCCTCGCTTTTACCGGTGCCGTCGTCCCGTCCGCGTGCTCCTAATTCCACACACAAAACTTAGCACAGTTTCGCGCAAAACCTTCCCATGTTGTATTTTATGTTTTAGCATAGGCTTCAGCGCAGCGAAGACGTGGTGTGTTCTTTTTAGTGTGTTTAATAGCAATGCTCCAATGCCGCCTAGCGAAACACAACTCACATTGCAGCCTTTGACATCAATATTCAAACCTGCCTGTTTATTTATATATTTTTGCGTTAATATGCAATCTGGATCACACGTACACTCATTCAAGTCGGATATCTTGAAATCAGGCGTTTACCTAGTTTTTGTCAGTACCCGAACCTACGTCGAACTCGACCAATATCTCCCCAAAGAGCATCGTTTTTCAGCATACATTTCGTCGCAAAAAACATTACTTCCGCTTTGTTGTACCTATCCACGTACCTGCCTCGTTCTTTTGCGCAGCAGAATAGCGGGGCGGCGAGTGAACCGTGTCTGCAAAACATACGCGAGAGACGGAAGAGGAGAGTTTGGATGAGGATGAGAAAGAAGACAAGAAAACAAAAACTGGCGAGGCGTCCAAATGATCATTCGTGCGTGTCGTCGGCGCGTGCTGCTCGCTCATAGTGCGTAAATGTTCCTCACAGGTGCCGGAAGGGTTAACCGCGCAGCGGGACGCAGATGGAACGCGCCAAGTTAAGGCGCCGAGAGAGAGAGAGAAACCAGAACGAGAGCGCGCGTCCTCCCCACCACGGGCACAACGCCGAGCCAAGCACACGCCCCCACCACTTCCGAACACGCGGCGTGGCGACCGTGTCATTGTTAACCGCGAGAGACGCGCACTGCGCGCGACTCGGCCGACGAAGCTTGGCTGGCAGCCGGCGAAGACGACAACACGTGCATCATATATGTCCCTGTGCGCGACGCAACTGCGACGCACTGTCGCCGATCTCTCTCTCTCTCACTTGCTCTTTCGAGCCATGACGTCGAAGCCGCGCCCGCTGTTGAGGGTAGGCAAGGTCGAATTGCCGCACGGCGGTTCCTAGAAAGCCTAGTGTGCATATCGCATGTGCATGCACGCATGGAATGAGCAGTGCGTCTTGCGTCTCGCCAGTGCAAAGGAGTGACGCTGAATTCGAAGGCTGCAAATAGAAACTGCGGAACAGGATGCTGTACAGAAAAGGAGCTCCGCTCTGCGAGGGGTGGAGGGAGCCAGATACTCAGGAGAAAGGCTAGGAAGAGTAGCAAGCACGGGTCGCAAGTGTGTGCACGCAGAGGAGTGGCAGACTGAGGCCGGTCTAGAACAGCGGGAAAGAAGCCGCAAGCGAACGAGAACTAAGTCACGGAAGCAGGCCAGGAATGGAGCCCCTGTTTCGAAAGCTGAGCAGTGGGTGCACCCCTCCCCCGATCCCCAAGGAAAAGCACGAGGGCAGGCAGCTATTTGGCGGCGAAACGTGCCTGTTTCTCGGAAGGCTCAACGTCAGCGCCCACTCGAGAATGACTTTAATAACGCACGTTCTGCCTCCCAAAAGGGTGAAAGTGAGTGAGTGAGTGAGTGAGTGAGTGAGTGAGTGAGTGAGTGAGTGAGTGAGTGAGTGAGTGAGTGAGTGAGTGAGTGAGTGAGTGAGTGAGTGAGTGAGTGAGTGAGTGAGTGAGTGAGTGAGTGAGTGAGTGAGTGAGTGAGTGAGTGAGTGAGTGAGTGAGTGAGTGAGTGAGTGAGTGAGTGAGTGAGTGAGTGAGTGAGTGAGTGAGTGAGTGAGTGAGTGAGTGAGTGAGTGAGTGAGTGAGTGAGTGAGTGAGTGAGTGAGTGAGTGAGTGAGTGAGTGAGTGAGTGAGTGAGTGAGTGAGTGAGTGAGTGAGTGAGTGAGTGAGTGAGTGAGTGAGTGAGTGAGTGAGTGAGTGAGTGAGTGAGTGAGTGAGTGAGTGAGTGAGTGAGTGAGTGAGTGAGTGAGTGAGTGAGTGAGTGAGTGAGTGAGTGAGTGAGTGAGTGAGTGAGTGAGTGAGTGAGTGAGTGAGTGAGTGAGTGAGTGAGTGAGTGAGTGAGTGAGTGAGTGAGTGAGTGAGTGAGTGAGTGAGTGAGTGAGTGAGTGAGTGAGTGAGTGAGTGAGTGAGTGAGTGAGTGAGTGAGTGAGTGAGTGAGTGAGTGAGTGAGTGAGTGAGTGAGTGAGTGAGTGAGTGAGTGAGTGAGTGAGTGAGTGAGTGAGTGAGTGAGTGAGTGAGTGAGTGAGTGAGTGAGTGAGTGAGTGAGTGAGTGAGTGAGTGAGTGAGTGAGTGAGTGAGTGAGTGAGTGAGTGAGTGAGTGAGTGAGTGAGTGAGTGAGTGAGTGAGTGAGTGAGTGAGTGAGTGAGTGAGTGAGTGAGTGAGTGAGTGAGTGAGTGAGTGAGTGAGTGAGTGAGTGAGTGAGTGAGTGAGTGAGTGAGTGAGTGAGTGAGTGAAAGCTTGGCTTGTGATTCAAGGAACGAGTTAAGCAGAAAATAAGCGAGGGTCCATTCGCTACCGCCATTGCGAATGGTCAAGAGCGCCGCGCCTTCTGGAACGGAAAACCACTAATTTGTTCCGAGCGTATGTTAATCGCCGCAGCTAGCCACGGAACTCCGAAGGGTGACGGTTGGTTTGCGGGATTTAACTCCCCAAAGCTACTCAGGCTATGAGAGACGCCGTAGTGGGAGGCTCCGGAAATTTTGGCCACCTGTGGTTCTTAAGTGGAAGGGTGACGGATAATATTATGCAGTACGCACCGAATAAATATATACTAATGTCAATTTCCACATACCATTTCTTTCTTTTTTGGAGTACAGTACGTATCTGCACGGTTCTGCCACATTATATAATATTTGCATATTGCTATCGAGTACTTTATTTCCTTGCTCGCGCCTTCACTCAGATTGCCTTCAACCGCGGTCAGATATGGTTTCTCCCGCCTATAGACCTGAAAGGAAGGTTTTTCTTTAATTTTCTCCAAAGCTTCACGTCCTACGGTCGTGTTCTTTCGCGAAAACAAACGAAAGGCTGTCCTTTGGTTTTAAAGCTTAACTGCTGTCCTGTCAGAAACCTGACATGACGAAGTGTATAACTATACTTCGGGTTCTGCGTTCTCGAACTGTTTCTCCTCGAACTAGGGAGGACGTTTTTGGGAGTTCATTCTTTGAGAAAAGTTCGAAGATTTGCCGGAATTTTCAGTCTGCGGCAAGCAAGGTTCCTAATCCCAACAACCGTATTTCGATATCCGCATGTGCAGTGCTTTTGAAATTCTGCTTTTGAAAAGGATATGCAATTAAAAAACTCTTTCAACGTGTGATGGTGAAAGCATAGGGGTTCGCTTCACAGTTCAGAGCCAATGGACACACCGATCTGCCAGTCACGGTGAGACATACCCTTTATTAGCACGTCAATAAAGTGCTAGGCGAGACCTGGTAGTCGGTCACTGAAAGGCCTCGGACAGGTGGATAAAAGCTCGTTGTGATATTCTCTCTCTCTCTCTCTCTCTCTATTGATGACCCTGTACTACTCAGCATCAGGAATGATCTTACGCACTGAATTTCCGCGATTATGTGCAAGTACGTTTCCCAAAGCATTCATAATGGCTTGTAATATGCATCCGTATCCGCCCACTTGTTCGGGCTTCCGAGACAAGTAGGGTCTACCATATAAATTGAAAATTTAAGAGATGACCATGCTCTTATTTACAGGGCCGACTTTCTAAAAATACGACACCACTTAGATATATCGAGACTGGGGTAATATTGTACTGGCCAGTACTTTTCGAAGTTTACAAGACATAACCCAGAACGGGGAATCTTCCCTTTTGATTACTTATCGAGAAACGAACCATAGCGACAAAAGAAAGTGCCATCCAGGATATTCTCATCAAGTTATGTGGAAGCTTCAATATACCTCTGCGGAGGACGAGTTTCAAGGCAGACCGGCCGTCTATAATAATAAAAAAAAAAAATTAAGGCTGAACATATCTGCAGGGATGTGAAAATGGGACATTTTTCCAAACCAAGTCGAATACTTGTAGTGCGGCTTCCATACAGAATCGAATATGAATCGAATTCGAATCGAACAGCGAGAAAAGCCTCGCTCAAACCTCCTGCAGATTGTAAGAAATTTATTCAACAAAGTCGACACATATTCTATTCGGTTCGAGTAATTTCCAAAACACACTATTTAATTCGTTCGAACAAGTGAATGCGAGAATGTTGACTTCACTGTGCGAAATTTTCGAATATTCGCACAACCCTGTATATATCCATCGCCAGTCAACGTGACAGCAGCAAAATGCAACATGGTCAGAGCGCCGTCGTATCGCTCCTTGGCGCTGGTCGCGGTATCGGAGGAAAGGCGATGAGCGTGGCTTTTTTTTTTTTTTTTTTTTAAGCTCGATTGACGAGGGACCGAGACCATCGTGTCGAAGTGGTCTAAAAAGTCACACCACCCTTGCAAGCCATATACGTCAGACCTGTGCTATTGTGAGTGAACAAGGCGAGAGTTGAGAAACACCCGATGTACGCTTGAGGCGACTGCAGAATTTGTTCCATCATATAAGCATTGGAGAAAAGCTTTGATACATGGTTGTGGGAGATAGTGCTATGATATGATGTTGAGCGCTCCTTCAGATAGAGGCGATTGGTTTTAGACGTAACAGAAACTCGGCTAACTTGCCATTCGTCACGTCTCTAAGCACCAAAGGCGGTGGCTCGCGCGATGAGGGCACGGTAGGCCGTCCTTTCTAAAGGAGATGCAACACAAAGTTGCGCAAGCCTTGATGCGGATTAGGACAACACGAGTAGGGATAGACGTAAGAGAGTGTTGGGGTGACCCGATCAGGCCAAGTGATGTAACCTCTTTTCCCCATGTTGGGACCCGAGTGACAACGCTGTAATGGTTGTCGCCATGAAAGATTGAAATCAACAGCCCTGACCTAAAATGACGCTTAAATTTAAAATAAAAGCTAATTAAGGAAGGAAAAACAAAGGCCAAGGGTGGCAACCACTTTAAAAGAATACCCTGTTTTCAGAAGAAACTGGCAAGAATATTTCGAAGTGTACAAACACAAGTGTACGCTCCCAGCTGCTAATAAATGCTACCACCCAAATCACTATCCACCTACGCTTTCTGTGCCGCCTTCGGATTGAAATTTTCGAGAGATGCATTTACAAGGTAAGCATTTAAGGACACTCGAACTAAAGGTTTTCCATTGAAGCGAGCGGGAAAACGATAGAACTTAACCGCTTGTTATCGGCACGCGCAAAATTAAGCCAAACTTCCGTGAGCATGAAGAAAATAAGTGGAATACATACCAAGGCTCATTTTAATAAGAAAAATGGAAGCTTCCCGGGGCTGGTTATTTCCTGTGTGCCTTCTACGTTGTGCTTAATTTAGAAGGGCACCGATAGTGCTATGCAAATTCCTGAGAACAGGTGCTGTTTTCTGTGCAAAGGCGTAGTGTGCAAGGAGTATATCAAAAGGAAAAAGGTTTACCCTTTGTCGATCCCTTTTCCTTTTCTTGGCTTGAGAGTGCGTGAGAGTGCGAAGACATCACTGGTTGCATCTCCCGCTTTCGCATTTTGTTTGCGTGAATTTAAGACGCCGCCTTTGAATGCTAACAATTGACACAGTGCGAAGAGCAACACTAGGATCGTCAAGTTGTTTCGCCCCTGTCGTGCCCGTCAGCCATTAACGGTCCGCTCTCAGGGCAACTTCAGTTGCTCCGTAATTTATGCAACAAAACACACGCGCAGCGCGTTTGCTTAACGCTTCGAGCCAGTAAAATGAGCAGCTTCGCGCTACTCTTCGTTCGCTTCAGTGATAGAGCGTTGAGGAAGAAGAATAAATTACTCTCTCCGAAAAGCGCGATAAAACGCCTTGCTAGAAGCGGCCGATGTGAGCCCGTGGACAAACTTAAAAAGCAAAAGCGGCGCAGCAGCTTTTTAAGGGTACTCTCGACAATATTAAACACGAGCCAGAAAGCCGCCTTCATTGAAAGCGTCGAAAACGCCTGCTGTGTGCGATGTGTGGCGCGATTTCCATTCCCAGCAGAGCTGAATGCGTGGGCCGTTCTCTTTTATATATTTATATATGTATGCATATAAAACGAAAAACACTGCATCCCTGTACCATGTTTTCTTTAAGACTGAAGCAAATTACACAGCACACATCGTCTTCGGCCATGAAGGCCTTTTTCTAGTGGTTCCTTCTTTTTTTTTTTTTTTCTTATGAAGTCTGACGAAATATGTAAAGCCTTTGTGTTGGAAAACACTTATATTTAGTATGGAAACCAATGCAAGCACAAGTCCGTGGGAATGTGTGCTGAAAGGGAAATCAGATGGAGAAGAGGCGCATACAAAACAGGAAGAACGTAAAGTGCAAAGGAGCTTGAGACACGCTAAGCTCTGGTGGCGCCCGGGCAGCAAACCTGGAACTGCTGGCATCCGTGGGTCGTTGCTGCCCACGCGTACCACGCAACGTTCCGAGCGACCCATTGTTCCCAGCCGAGCCCGCAAAGTGCGCACAGAGTATCCAGAAATTGTATTTTGACAGGTTAAATAAAACACAACAAACGACAGAAGAGCGAAGGGGCGGGGTACGTGAAAAACAAAAGGGGGGGGGGGGGGGGGGGCTATCGGCAGAGACCTTTAATACTACTTACACGTGGAAAATGAATGCCTCACACTTCCACGGGTGAAATGTTTTCTAGTGAGGCTTTCGACACGTATTATAGTTTCAGACTGTACTGCAGAATTCTGCGCGGGTGTTTGCGTTTTGCACGCAGACAGCCATGCTTGACGCGGAGTTGAGATAAGTAATCGCCGAAACCTCAGTTCCAAGGCATTCAATAGGAGGTATATACGTCACCGGTTCGAATCCCTGTCGCTGCTTGTAGCCTTCAACATCAATAGCAGTTATGTATGTTATATGCTACAAGAAATAGTATGACACCAGTCGGAACGCTGTATGACAAAATGTTGCAGTACACTTTCGATATAGGTATCGGAAAACTGCCGCCACATAGAGGGCCACCAGTAAATATAGACGAACAGCGTGTATATCATAGTCGGAAGGAGCGGTGTCATCGGCCACCAATGGGTCTATACACCGCGAGATTATGAAGCTATAGCTCTTGCGTCATTCCGCTGCTTGGTGGCGTAGTTTCAGTGCCACCTTTCGGTCACCACAACTACCAACACTGGCGGCTTTTCTCGCAATGTAATGACTTCGCCTTAAAACAGACACGGCATAGCCAGGCATGATTTTCGCATGTTGGCCTCACTCACTCACTCACTCACTCACTCACTCACTCACTCACTCACTCACTCACTCACTCACCTCACACACACACACACACACACACACACACACACACACACACACACACACACACACACACACACACACACACACACACACACACACACACACACACACACACACACACACACACACACACACACACACACACACACACACACACACACACACACACACACACACACACACACACACACACGCGTGCACGCGCGGTAAGGGAACTCACTCACTCCCCTCACCTCACACACACACACACACACGCATGCACACGCACGCACGCGCACACACGTGCACGCGCGGTAAGGGAACATGCAAACCTAATCTTTCCTTTGTGCAATTGCAGGTCCTTTGTTTGAATACTTAAAGGATTAAGAACTTCACGAGCATTAAGTGGCCGCAGCTGACAAAGAACAGGGTCAATAGAAAAGACAGTGATTTTTATTCTGCAGTAGTTGCAGTCAGTCTGCTGTCAATGATGATGCTTGCAGATGCGTTAAATATAAGCCTAGGAGGAGTACGTGAGCATCCGTTCGGCACGGCTCTTCGAAAAAAATGTGAGTAGGCTGTAACTCATTAAACTGTGAAGTTACAGCTGGCCTTTCCCCGATACAGCGATCGGTACTGATTCCAGTTCATCAATGATTTTCCTTCTGACGGAAAGCCCGGCTAAGCATTGACAAAACTCCTACGAACGGAAGCGTGTTCCTTGTCCGTATTCGTAACCCGCCGCGGTTCCGATTATCCCGGAGTCATCTAGAAAGGAAGCTTTCACTGCTCGTTTACTTCCGCCTTCCCGCGGGGTGCGGTTGAGATTCCCACGAAAAATGTAACATGTTGCTTCGCCTTCCAATTTCCTTAAAACCAACGTTCATTTTCCGCACCTGAACACCGCGCCAGCTGGTTACAGCTGCGATACACACGCGCATCCCAGCGAAAGCGCACCAATGCGCCAGTGGCTTGTGATACGGTTAAAAAGGCGCTGCTTGAACTTGTGCGGCCATCGTCGTGCACCTCGCCGCAGCGTGGGTAGCCAACTTGAAAGCGAGCGTCCACAAAGGACGACGAGGCTGTATAGCGA
Organism: Amblyomma maculatum; assembly: GCF_055883805.1. Lineage (NCBI taxonomy): Eukaryota > Metazoa > Arthropoda > Arachnida > Ixodida > Ixodidae > Amblyomma > Amblyomma maculatum. Next base: position 197,381,858 of record NC_139346.1, on the reverse strand, counting down.
TAGTTGTTAAGGATAAGCTTCCACGCCACTGTCGTAACATCGTAACATGAAGTGTGGGAAGGAAATGGGAGGGCGAGCAAAACGCGCACACCAAGAAATGCTCATTGGGTTCCATAAAGTGACGTCGCTTAAAATAGTGCTGACGTCACGAGAACAAACTACAGTGAGTCATTTGCCTGTCAGGTGAACAAACCACATCTCTAGCAAACAAGTCTAGTAGACGTAAAAGTATGACTCCTGACCACGCGCTCTACCAGACAGGAAGGCAAAAATTACCCCAAGGGGAGACACTTAAGAGCTGATTACGCGTGACAATACGTTATAGCATAGCCGTATCCCGTAGACATACATGCCAAAGACACTAAGAGTGTAACCCAATCAATCTCTTAGATGCCCAAGCACGCGTTTGTTTACAGTTCGTCTCGTGGCCGACGGTTAGAGAAAGCTGCGATTCGATCTCACGTAGATTCTCGATCTTATGTAGATTCTCGATCACATGTTGATTCGAACGCACTCACTCAGGCACTTGTGCGACAGTTTGGTAGCCCACACCCTTTATCCCGTAACCCGTCGCCTCAGTGAGAGTGCGGCATGAACACATCGGCGGGTAAAAAATCCTCAACGTTCTCCTCACGCTGTGACATTAAATTAAAAAAAAAAAAGAAAAACACAAGCTGCAACAACCACCTACACGAACAGCTGCCCCCGAACTACGCGTTGTGCGGCATGGTATAACCGTCCAGCGCGTGTTTCACCGTTGTTGGCGCCTTCACAAAGTGGCTCCCGGCAATGATGGCCGAGGCGGTGTTCCATGCGCATTACTCACTGGACGGAAAAGAAATGAAAGTAATCAAGCTGGAAAAATAGAATCGCCAAGCACTGAAATCGGGCCAAACTTCTAGCTATTGCAGGGACAGCAGTGCTTCCAGTCTCCTTTACTAATTTCAAAGCAAATCAGCGTCACTGCGACGCCGTTTACCGACATCAGCCAGATCAATTCATCCTCTCTCGCTTATGATAAAGGTAGCGCCAGCGGGCGCGGCGCTTTGCCCTAATCGAATCTCTCAGCGGCGTTGTTTGACGTCCGCTGCTCCCGCTACGCTCTCCTTTGGCGCGTGCACTTTTTTTTTTTTTACTTTATTGCTTGTCTTGTACTCTGCCCGGAGGCACATTTTCCCGAGGAAAGTGTGTTATTTGATTTTACGGTGCCCTTCTTGTGTTATTTCGTTCGCGTATTATCCGTTTCGCACCATTTCACGCCTACGATTCAATAAAACTGCGAAGCAAAGAAAAAAAAAAAAAGAGAAAAAAATCGGCGACAGAAAAGACAGCCACCTCTGGGGAGAATTTCGCTCCTCTGGGCTGTAGGGCTGCCGAGGTCAATGCGCTTCGCTTAGCATTTTTTTTTTTTTTTTTGTTCTACATATCTGTTCACCAAACGAGCGAGTCCGCGAGGCCATAGCCGTATTCGCGGCACACATTCTACCATTTATTCCGGGAGGTTTTCTACAGCCACAGAACAGAAAAAAGAGCAACAAAAGGGAAAGAGAGGAGGGGGGGGGGGGGGGGGGCGTCAAGTCTATATATCTGAATCCAATTATGCAGGTGAGTGGCCGCAAGCGAAACTTCGAGCGTCAAGCAGAATTAAATTACGGACGGCAAGGGGTGAAATTCGCGAGGGGAACGGTCGAGAGCACGACGAACGAAAATGACTTGTAAATGTAAAAAGCGCACGGCGTGCAAGGTTCCCCGTACTTCGTGCTGCTGTATGTATGTGCACTAGACCGCAGTAACCCACAAATATTCAGGCTGCTTCTTAGCGCAGGCACCGGGCACCATGAAGGGTTGCCTCCAATGCTTTCCAGTATAGCTGCCCTGTCGTAACGCAAGAAAGGCCAGTGTTGTCGCCCACCAGCAGCCGGCTCAGTTCGCAGACATAGTTCGTGGTCAGCTGTCAGCTTATCCTTTCGCCGGTCTCCGTGATTGGTTTAGCATCAGCCAATTGCGAACGACTTCGTTGTTTCGGCATCCCAAATGCTGAAGGCTTATTTACCCTGCAAAGCAATTCAAGGCTTTCGTGGCGCGAACGGCTTTATCATCTATAACGAAACTGTACCATATTTTCCGAAATAGTGAGAAAGCCGGGCCTTGTTCTCTAGTTGTGTAGTAAAGCACTCCTGTCACCACCTAAGCTCTAAATATGTGTGAGGTAAAGGGAATCCTTATCCGCACCTTTTGACGATTTTTTGAGGGTTGCAGTAAGGACACCACTGCGCTGAAGAAGCAAGCCCCGTTCCCTACCTGCTTTTGGTAACGAGAGTACGCGTGAAAAACGAACGATATATACACAATGATAGACCCACAGGTGCTTTGCATCGAAGCAAAACCTTCCCGACTGGGTTAAACCGAGGTTCGCCGACGTTGAGAAAGCAAAAAATTCGAAGCCGGGTGTCCATGTGCACCCCCTGCAGTGACGATGAATGTAGAAAAAAAAAAATAAGACCAGAAAAAAAGTTGTCAACATGTCACTGTCAGGATACTGTCATTTGCTTGCTTCTATTGCAAATGCTTTGGTTCTTTTTTTTTTTTTTTGTATTCTAATGATGGAATGTCAGCAGATTACACTTTTGCATGTTCGGTATTATGATTAGTGGATGCAAGAAAGGACGTTTTTTTTTTTTTTTTTTTCCGAAACGGCCGACTTGGCGCCTTTCGTTTCGGGGCCGATAATCGCTCGCGAAAAGAAGTCACGTAAATAAACACCTATTCAAAATAAACTCGAGTTAACCTCGATGGTGAGGTGCAAGAAACAGACACTTTTCATTTTCCCCCTCAGACGAACTCGTTAACGCAGGAAGACGTCAGGTTAGCCCATTGCCACTGGAATATTTGACTCGTAGTCCGGCGCTGTTCGCACACGACAGCCAGCTGCATTGCAGCCAAAGCAAAGCAAGGGTGCCGAGGAAAGGCGACACCTTCATCCCCCGGAGCTCAATTTAAAAATAATATCCACGAGGAAGAAAGACACATGGCGACAGAGCGGGGAAAAAGCGTCCAATCACACGCACTCCTCGGCCTTGCCCGAACCTATTTTCAAGGAATTACATGAGTTCCTGTGCAGCAGGTATACCGAATATGAGCGCAGACCACCCGCGTACCCTTCTACGCGCACCGCCTCAGAGAGACGCAGAGTTGCGCTCCATTTATTATTGATTCGGAGACCAAGTTGAAGAAAAGCGTTCACTGAGGGAGGTGAAAGAGTACGCGCCTTTTCGACTCGAGCTCAGAGAGATTCTCTTGCGCGTGCGAGGAGCCGCTTTTGTTTGTTAGCTGTGTCTGTCTGCCCGTATCGCGCAGTACCAGCCGCGACCTAATGTAGACAGGGCGGGGGTTCGGCGCTGTTATGCTGTTCGACGGATTTCGCGGCAACACTTGTCGTGCAACAACCTCCCATTGACTGCGTAATTTTTCCTCTCTCTATTGCGTCTTTTCCTCCGCCATCAACACTGCGGTTTTGCGAGGGCAATACCGCATGCCTATAGACACCGTCCGTACTCATCGGCCAGTCATGTGCCAATGTGATTTGCCCTATGATCTACGCCACTAGCCGTCAATGGCGGGAAGTTCGGTTGTTTCGCGGTGGACCGAAGGCGCGCGTTTTTGTGGCGTCATCGACACGCGGTGCATGCACACGCAGTCACTCCCGCGTCGCTGCGGAATTTGGGCGCCCGTGACGCGTAGCGTGATGATGATAAACTCTATATTTACTCTTAAAGAAGGGGAACCAGCCGAAAGACTGTTTGCACTGCTTAGAGAAGGTCAGCAGGAATCCCTTGGGACTTTGCGGCCTCCAATGCGCGCAAAATGAGCTGGCGCTGTTGGGCGAGCTCGGTGGGACGCAGGAGGGACTCCCACGCATCCACTGTAGCTGTATTGTCTGCGTTGTGTCGTATACATGTCCACACCACGTGAATGAATGTGGCCGGTTGTGAGCAGTGTTTGCAGTTAGGTGCAATAAGATTTGGGAAAATTTTGCTATATAGCCATGGGTTGGGAAAGGTTTCTGTTTGTATTTTTCGCCAATGGACGGCCTCGCGCCGGGATAGTTCCCGGTGTGCAGGGCGGTACAGACACCGTTCGAGCCGATAATGCTGGAGGATGTCCGTGTATGTAACAAGGCGTGAATGAGTGCCTTGGGGAGTGTCAGAGGAAGCGGCAGGCTGAGGAGGGTGCTCCGCCCGGTAGCTGAGTTCTCGGGCTAGAGCATGCGCCTGTGCTTTCCCGCTGAGTGCCTCATGAGCTGGGATCCATATGAGTAGCGTGTGCTCCTGAGCCTACCCTGACGTCTGGGCTCGCGAAGATAAGAAAACGGAAGGACAATGAAGGACAGCTCTTCACTTTATTAATTTACTGAAATCCCTAATGCGTTGGCCATACGGCCGTTCAGTGCCCCGTGGCGAACTGCAGTGGCAGAACGGATGAGTACGCGCATGTGCACAAAGCATTTGCCAGTTACAGTGTTTGCCAGCTGCGCGAAGTTATGCATCCGAGCATGACTCGAGGCGAAGCGTCCAATGAGCGCGACGAGACGCGATCACGCGATGACGGGGTTGGGTGAGAGAGGGTGGACATGCCTCGTGAAGGGTATAGGTATGTGGATTAATGGCAGTGGCGCCTCCTGGAAAGTAAAGCTAAGTGGATGGGCCGCTCCCTTTCCTGGAAGCTGGTCTGGTGAACGTAGCACGTGGACGCTCTTGTATGTTTATATTGCGGCCGCATGAAAGAGTGACATCTTTCATACATGCGATGTATACATATATGAAGCAAGCCAACAGTCGCCGAAGCCAAGAAAAGCACAAAAGAGTGATTTTTGACGCGAGAGGGTTAATGCCCCGTTCTCATCAAAATTTGGCGTGGTCGGCGTAGCGAGGAGTGAATCATGGTCATGCCTCTGGCACGCTGTGGTTGGCACGCAACATGGCCGTGCACTGGATGGCCGTAGGGTTATGTGAAGTAGCGAGACTAGTCGCACAGCCGAGAAGGCAGCAGCTAACTAGGGTTACTCTGTTCAAGTGGGAATAAAGCCGTCCGGGACATTTATATTACGATATTGACGCGCTACCTTTAGCCCACGCAGGTGTGTTCATGTCGGCTTGTTTAAAGCCGGGCTTTACACCTATGTGGGACGGCCTTTCACATGAAGTGGTAGCTTACAACTGCATGCTGATGGATATACGTGAGATAATCGGGTCATAAATCAAGAAATCTGTGACTCAACTCAATGTGTATGCGTGCGAATGAGGGACCGAAAGGGGATTAGTGGATGGGAGCCCTACCGCTTAACAGTCTCCAATTTATTTTGCTTAGTTGAGATGCTTACTAGTAAAAAAGTAACAATGTAATCATATTATAGCTTGAGGAAAACTGATAATAAAGATGAAAACGAAATCATTCCCTTTGTTTTAGTTTTGGTGGCATTTGGCTTCCTTCCTTTGTGTTTCATTACCTTGCCTGTTTAACACATGCGATCTATGCAGCCCGAAGTGTGTAAAGGATACGAAAAAGCCCCCTTTTTTTTTCTTTTCTTTTCTTTGTAGCCGCGTACTATGCCAGATACGCTGCGCAGCATTGTGCGAACTGCGTGATCATTCGTATTTTGTGGCTGAATGTCAGCACAGTTCGCATTGTCTCCACATATAAAGCCCGTTATACTATGTGGCACGGGCAGAGGCTCTTTACTTTTCTTTCTTTTTCATGCCTCAACATAATATATGTCTCTACATATAGTCGGAATCATCGAACTTTCACTCCATCCGCGCACTACACAGTCACCCACGTTCCGTTCTAGATGAAGAAGTAACAGCAGTCGTAGAAGGCAATCCTTCGGAACGCACCGCGGCCTCCGATTGGCCGCATGTGAGGGGGCCAGGACCCGAGAGCCGCCGGCGATGGGCACGCAAGATTCTATGGGACCGAGGTCTCGTCATATTTCTGTCAGGATTAGGAACAGGCTCAGGGGGCACTAAAGGAGGCAAGAATAAATGTAAGCCGGCTTTCTTTTTTTTTTTTTCTTTTCTGAAGACGGGGCAGCCTCATCCAAATTACAGCATCGCAAAGAAGAGAGAGAGGGAGAGGTGGGGACGTTAGTTGAGCAATACGTGAGGCGACATATTGCCGCGCGATTTTTCGGAACTGAAAAGCAGGCGTTGGGCTCATCAAATCGACGTCGTACAGCCGGAACATAGCATGTCACAAAGGGCTATAGTGAAACGACGTCGCAAGCTTTCCATTCATGTCGGACGTTCATTCGAAAGTTAGACCGAAGCAAAGCTGTTCACGGGACACGGGAGAGAACAAGGAGCGCGGGAATATGAGGAGCGTCCTTTTTCTTCGCTATGAGCCAAATGCAGAACAGGGAATGAAATCAAATTTTACTTTAATGGCAAGTGCATTGGTATATAATTTCTTGGAAACACGGTGGAAGCGAAACCTTTTCTGTAAAGCCTATAAGCCCTGCGCTCAAGTTATACGCCAAATAAAAAAGTGAGCCGGATCCTGCTGACGTATGGATCAAAATGAGCCGAATCTACTCGTGCGAGCACATCTTTGCCATCTTGAGCTTCGTAGTTTGCGGCGTTTCGAGCGTCGTTTCACTCCTGGCTTTCCAGCTCTATACTTTATGATCGAATGTATAGGATATGAAGACATCGGCGGAAAATCTGAACTCGGAAATCAGTCAAAAAAGCAAGCATGCGCCACAGATACAGTGACCTTCAAAATATTTAGCGGTAATAGATGGTACTGGCTTTCAAGTTTTTCAATAATGAAAAAACAAAATGGTCGAGTTCTACGAGAGCTCAAACGGTGGTCCTGTCGCATTTTGTACAGTCTGCTGCTAGCCCGTCATACACGAATCAATAATTTAGGATGCGAGATTGAAGTGGACAAATCATAGACCCCGTAAATTCTAATCAGTTTACTTTTCCGCAGCCGAAGTAGGAACATAACAAAAGTAGGCTGTCACATCTATGCTCGTGACAGAAGCCCGCTATATTCACATTTGCTTAACAGTTATTTGTGAAACCCGACAATACCCCCGGATTGAGCACACGGTATGTTTTAATCACCTTTCTGCTTAATTCACATAGTAACAATATTTCAGTATTATTTTCATAAATCAAGCTTCAATCTTTAGTGCAAGAATCAGACTTTGGAATTATACAAGTCAGCTTACAGTTTCGCATCGAAAAGAACCTAGAACGTTTAAAGAACGATTAGATTCTCATAAATTATTGGCATTTTTGCTCCATTTGGCTCCATTTTTGCACAAAATTTTTACACTCTCTCTTGAAACAGGTGTTCTTCCTTCCGACTGGCTATGTGCAAAGGTTATTCCGGTTCATAAAAGCGGCAGCAGACTGTCTGTAGACATGTATAGGCCCATCTCACTAACTAGCTGCTGCTGCAAGCTAATGGAGCATATCATCAATAAATCCACCACAAAGTATTTGGAAGAAAATAACCTAATTTACACTAGACAACACGGTTTTAGAAAAGGTCTGTCAACGGTTACCCAGCTGCTGGAAATAACTCATGATTTTTCACAAGTGATTGATTCTCAGCTTCAAGCAGATGCTATACTGATTGACTTTAGGAAAGCATTTGATCGTGTCCTACATTCCAAACTAATAGAGAAGCTTCGTGCCATTGGCATTAACCCAAAAGTAGTAACCTGGATAGCCTCTTACCTCACAAGTCGTATGCAGTACGTGGAAGTCAACAGCGCTCAATCAGAATGAATAAGTGTTTCTTCCGGGGTCCCACAAGGATCCGTCTTGGGACCGATCCTATTCTTGATATATATTAATGATATTCATGCTTGCGCCGAACCTGGGGTGACAATAAGGCTCTTCGCTGACGACTGCGTTCTCTACACTGCGGTACGTACACGGGATGACCAATTAAATTTAAATTCTTCTGTAAATAGTATTGCCAAATGGTGTAAATCATGGGGAATGGAAATTAATATCGACAAAACTTCTTCCATCACAATTACACGTAAAAAAGCGCCTCTTGTATATTCTTACAGTTTATCAGGATGTAACATAGCGAGGGTTGATACGGTGAAATATTTAGGCATCACATTTACCCATAAACTAAGCTGGGACACTCATATAAATAACACGTGCGCAAAAGCATTCAAACAACTTGGATTTCTTCGTAGAAAACTGTCAGCAGCTCCTTCTCATGTAAAGCTAACAGCCTATAATACCCTCATAAGACCCATTCTTGAGTACGGTAGCATCATTTGGAGCCCTCATCAATCATACCTCAGCCAAAAATTAGAAAAAAAAATCAAAATAAGGCCCTTCGTTTAATTTTCTCCAGCTACTCACGCCACGATAGTGTATCATCCATGCGAACTAAAGCGGGTATTCCTACCCTTTCTTGTCGGCGACGAGTAGCTTCCATGAAATTTCTATACCTTCTTTATAACGGTGGAATCAAAATTGATACAGATCAGTACATCAAGGCATCATATCATCGTTCGAAGAGGCTAAATCATGGGAAGTGCATCAGACCCATCCCAGCTCGACGCGACGCATACAAATTTTTCATTTTTTCCTTCAGCTATTGAAGAATGGAATAGGCTGCCACATGAATTTATGGGCGATATCTGCCTTGATATTTTTCTTAAAAACGTTGAGTCATATTTTTAGAAGCAAATGGTGTAAACAAAAAAAAATCGTTCCTAAAATGTGTTTCGTTATTCACTGCGAGTGTTCAGTTTAGGATTTCATCTTATTAGTACCTATTGTCTAACGTGTTCTATTATTGTGTCGCTTCGCGGTTCTTTACAGTGCTTCATATGCGACAAATTGAATGCCCGTTAGAGTGTTGCAGTGCGTATGTTTTCCATTTTTTGTGTTTCTGATGTTTTTCATTTTGTATAACGGTCCCATCAACTCACCCACTCCTGTAAGAGCCTACCAAGGCTTACAGTATGCTTAAATAAATAAATAAAATAAATAATTTTTAGTACATGGTGGTGTAGAGTTGCTCAACTTACGTGCTGTACAGCATACAAAATAACAGCTTTTATAGCGCTGCCATTTACGCGGATAGCGTCCTATTTAGGTGGATTTCACAGCCGACGAGGGTTCAGCTTAAACTGAAGACTACACATAGAGCTACGGAAGGAAAGATGTTTAGGTTCGGAGGGCCCTAACGTTCCAAAGGTGCTCGGGGCTATGAGAGACGCCATAGTGCAAGGCTACGCAAATTTCGACCACTTGGGGTTCTTTAACGTGCACTGATATCGCACAGCACAGCGGCCGCCGCGGCCAGGATTTGATCCTGCGTCCTTGGATTCAGCAAGTGAGCGCCGTACCCACGAAGCCTACGTGGCGGGGCGGAAAAAGAGGCAGGTGTAAAGCTAAGGGAATGGAAGAGCGTGCTCAATGGAGGATATAATAAACGCAAGTTAGTGACATTCTAGGAGAAACAAAAAATAAACTGGCATAGGCAGGTCAGAAACTGGCATGGCCAAGATAACCGATGGTGTCAAGGATAACAGGATGGATTCCAAGGGAAGGCGAGAGCAGCAGGGCGCGGCAGAAAGTTAGTTGGGCGGATGAGATTGGGTAGTTTGCGGGGATCAAATGAATTCAGCTGGCATGGGGGGGGGGGGGGGGGGGGGTTAATTACAGAGAAAAATGAAGAGTCACTTGCCCTACAATGGGTACAGTCACGCTGCTGGTGATGACGGTGGCTCGTTTAGAAAAAAAAAAAAAAAAAAAGGCCCTTCAAATAAACAAGGCAGGCACGAAAAAATATAGCATTCTATTATGTCTTCTAGAGTAGCTGCAAGAACCGAAAGGTGGGTTATTCTGTTTTAAGACGGTTCACAGATCGTAAGGCCGTGTAAGGGCGAAAAAAAAAAGGGGGACAACAGACAATTTCTTCCCACGAAATGATTTGTATATCGTTCATTACAAAGAGTGTGAAGAGGAGGAGGAGAAGGAGGCGAAACATTACTTACTAAGCGGTTCGAGGCATTGCAGCAACGGCCGAATTGCAGCACGTGCATCAGGAAACGAAACTTATTTACTGACGCCGGTATTCATGCGTATTCATGCGTATGCGCTGGGATGGGAATGCGTTTCGTTACACTAAAAGCCAATTGGATCGAGAATTTCGGAATGTTTCTGTATCGATTTGGGTTTCGACCGAGTACCGGCTACGGCTTAGCAGCAGTTTCGGGTCGGTGTTGCATCCAGTTGGGCGAGACCGGAAACTGAAAGCGTTTGATGCTTAAAAAGAACCTCATCAGCTTCTCGTCTCCATTACGTCGTGACAAATGTAGGTCGGGCTCGCATCTCTTTTCACGAACGCTCGCACATTCACGCGACACTTGCACGTCTGTGCGAAGAACCGACCGTAAGAGCTGCAGCTTATGTAACTCTAACTAGTAACATACGTCATGTTTTCGCATAGGGCCAGTGAAAATTTCCCACTGCTCTGTTGAGAGCTTTCGGCGACGCCTGCATTGCCCACGATTTCAGGAGCAGCCACGCTGACCAACATATTTTTGTACAAACAATTTCCCCGTCATTTCAAGGGGTTTCATCGCCTACGCGCGTTACGGTGAGAGCAGGCTCCAAGAAAGAACTATAGAACGAGCGATTAACGAAAGGAACGGATTTCAAAAAAAAAAGTTCATTAAAAGTGTTTATCGAAGCGAGCTCGACCGAAAAGCGCGGCGGTTCTCTACAGCCCAGGCGTAGGTAAGAGCAAAGCTCTTGCACGGACCTTCAAGAAGCACAAAGTGCGTATTGTCAACCCAGTGAATAGAAAAGATACGCTGCCTCGTTTCAATTATATCTTGCGACGCTTTTGCATCTGTCCGTGCACCGTGAAAGACGATCGAGATATCTTGAAGCGGCTAAAAGGGCACCGCAGTAATGACAGCAAAAACCGGATGGAAGCGCTGCGGCAGAACATGCGAAAAAAGCGGGACATGAATTTAAAATACGCACCTACCAGGTTTCCTTGAAAATAACAAAAAAAAAATGGTAAGCGGTTGCCGTCATCGAGTTTCTTCCGAGTTTTACACATCTGACAGCTTATTTTTATTTATTTGATTCTTTTCAAATGCCTGTCAGAAGCAGTCGATAAAAGTTTACAGGCATACGTAAGACGTCCTATCGCTCGATAAAACTTCGCCTTCCTATTATCCGTCCCCAAACTCTCTTCTTAGAGCACATGTCTTAGGGATATCGCAGCGGATTCTTCCTTCTCCTATCAGAGCGACGATGTTTCACTACAGCAACGCGCTCGCACGGAGCATTGCGCAGCAAGGCGTTGTTGCTGGACCTAAACCAGCCGCGCAAACGCAAAGCGGCTCGCTGTCTTTGTGCTTCATATGTGTAAGTCGACCATCCCTTGTGCTGACTGTAAACTCGCAATTTGTAAACGACCTCAAAGGACGAGCGAGCGTCAAATGGGTCATTATAAGCGTGTACTTTTTCTTGCGAGTTTGTATCGCAGTCTCTTTTGTATCCTAATCTTTTCAAGCTCAGTGTCGCGAATTGACGAAGCACCAATTGCACGCCGAGCATGTAGCTTACAAGTAAAGCCTAATGTCAGTATGTTGTCAGCGGCGTGTGCTTTCAGCGGCCAAAATGTTTGTGGGCACTATGAGCGAGTTGCGTAAATAAAATGGCGGCGCTTATGTGCAACTATGCAACTACCAGCAATCGTACACTTGCGCCATTATTTCTTTTTTTTTTTTTTTTTTTTACTGTATCTGCATCTTAGAGTTTGTGCCTCATGCAATTCGGGCTATTTTGCACAAAATGAACCAATTCCAACCTCCCCTAACTACCTGCACGTCGTTTTTTTTTTTTTTTTAATTAGCGGAGCTAAAAAAATTATGACATGGGCCAAAAGCCTAACCCCCATGAGCATCGTATTTTAGAAGGCCATTCAAGTGCACTGTACTCTCCGCGCACTTTAAATGCCTCGGGAGAAAGTGCGTGCGATCCGACATACACCGTGGCCGTCGACGTCGGAGTCGGCCAATGAAAGAAAGCTCCACCTTTGATGAGTTACAGAGAACCGCAGGGGTGTGGCCGATATCGACAACGTACCGTGCGCAGAATTCGCAGTTTCTACTGAGAACTCTAATTTCATTTCTTCCGCAATTCGCTCGCTTTGTTCATGTACACAAGTCAATTGCTATCGTTCCGCACACCGTCGACAATTCGCGAACCAGTGTCTCGAAGCAAAGAAGCGTGCCTGTACCTTATAAATAATTAACTACGCGGCATTAAAGATAAAATATGCATTCCAATATGTCTACGTGCAAGAACCAGCACAGCATGACAAAAGTAAATTAGTAAAGAAAAAATAGATCAAGAAACAAAGAACTATGCTGAGTACATGCGCCTTCATTAAGTTCTCCTGGTTTCGAGAGTGGGAAGAAGGACGACGCAGTTTTGTCCACTGTGGCAAAGTCGTCCGTTTCGTGCCGGTTCGTTCCGTCGCTGCAGCTTCGAAGTAAAAAAAAAAAAAAAAAAAAAAGAATCAGAACTCGGATCTAGGCATATAAGTATACATCAAAGGGCAGACATCGGGTATACAAGTATAGGGCAGAGAGTAAAGGTGGGCGCGCCCCATAGCCGGCCGCGCCAGGCGCCGAGGGGTTTCCTGGGATTTGTCCAAGCGTGCCGAGCTCGCACCTCCGACGCACCGTAAACGCGTGTTGCTCTGAGGTGAAGTGAACATGCCGCTGCGTATACACCGCCACCTGTATAGTGTCACCCAACGCACCGAGACACACTCGCTGCCGAGGTGTTCCGCCTGGGCTCCCACAAGTGGTTCAATCGATCGGTTATCGTGCCATCGGTTTGTTCCAAAGTGACCCCCGTGCCCCCTTCGCCAAGCTATGACCGAAGCACGTGAAACATTTCTGAGCATAGTACAACCAACTGCCAACATCTGCTGTATACTAAACCAACGAGGCTAAAAATAAAAATAAATATAAAATAGTCAACACAAAACAAATGCCAATCAGGTATTCAACACAAAAAACAGACAATGGATAAACGTGTGGAGAAAATAAAAACAAGAAAATAGCAACATTACGCTGCTGAGGTGCTCAATAAGTTCGCCAATTACTGAACGGAAGGCTGTGTTGCCAACGCTTTGTCAGAGTTCGCTGGCCGCTTCCAGAGTGCGCCGGGCTGTGAGCCGGTAGGTTTGCTTTCCACCACTATATAGCGATACTATGGTTCCTGGAAAAAAAAAGTAAATTAGAGACCGTAGCGACACTCACGGCGCAGGCTAGAGGCAGGCAGCGCACAGCACACGCTTTGTCGTCTAGCGGTGTTATTTTTTCAAGCGTTGCAGCATGCAAAGTATACCGATGGGAGCAATACGCGCATATTGAGCGATCAACCTAACAGACACCAGCCTCGTCAAGCGAAAGCCACGGAAGCTAGCCGCGGCCAACACTACCCTACACAGTGCCGAGACGGCTGTGGCCCAAAACAGCCGGGGCCACCAGGAGTCTGATGGCGATAGGTGAGGCGCTTCGGGTGCTCGAAGACTCCGATAGATCGCATACCGTTTCATGTACGGCATCATAAGCTGACGTGAGATACAAAGAATGCTTATCATTGCACGAATCAAGCGAAACTCCATAAGTTCGCTCGCTGGTTCTGCGCGGAGCTTCGCGCTGCAGAGATGACGCTGCGACTGTTCTACCCAGCAAGCGAAATTCGCTACTCTGAACAGCCGCTTGTGTGGCGACGACAGCTAGGCCACATTGTGAACTAGACGAGAGAAGCACGGGCCTGTGTGTCGGCTGCGGGAGGAGAAAAGTGCGACACCCACCACCGAACAGCTGCCTTCAGGGAAGGGCGCTTAGAAGAAGCTCCAGACCCCGCTGCGCCCCTCACGGGCCGAGCCCAATTTTGAAAGGCCTCGCAGCCTGCTAAAGGTGGTTCCTAGCGCAAGGCGCATGCGACGCACTGGTTCTCATAAATACACTTCCGCAGCAGCAGCAGCAGCAGCAGCAACATCATAAGCAGCAGTCGAAAAAGAAGAACAATTAGAACAAATGAGCTTCACCGCAGGAGACGAATCTAGGTTGTCTGACGGTGGTAGTAGCAATCAGTGACCCGTGAGCGTCAAGCTTTGGTACGAGGCCACTTTTCCAAGCATCTCATTCCAGAAGATCCGAGCACCAGGCCGGGGAAAATTTTGTACACATTGGGAAATCAGCACTGAGGATCGAACCCAGCACCTCCCGAAAGCGAGGCGGATGCTCTACCATAAGGCCGCCACTTTGCGCGTGGACGCCCACGCGCGTCGAGATGTGCGGCTATACTTTTGCATAGCCCGGCATGTAGCCTTGCGCCATCTTCTTTACATGTCGCGGCCGAAAGCCACAAGGTGCGAGAGTGCTGAACACGCAAATTGTCCCAAGCAAGCTGCATAACGAGACACCTAAGATGCACTCCTCCTAGAAGGCGGTTGACAGGGGCGAGCCTCGCCGACTTCGTGTTATGTCCGTAGCTGATACAGCTTCCAAATGCGGCCGCTAGGTGCGCTGATGGAACAGGACAAGGTCATTAATATAATCACTGTTTTTTTTTTTCCTCACTAGGAAACAGCAATTAATCTAAGCAACACCGCCGCCATCTAGGTCAAGAATACCATCGGCGGGAAATTTTGTTCGATAATCCTTCAAAACGACAACCAGGAAGTCGCTCTCGAGTGGCAGTCCGTAATTGCCCACGTGACGCAGATGGTATATAAGCGCGATGTACGCATATAAAAAAAAAAAAGTGCAGGCGAAAGTGCACCATCCCTCCGGCCCCGCTTTATCCACCGCTATTGTCTTCGCGTGAAACTTGGACGTTCCTCGACAAGCTACCCTGCGCAGGTATTCCTTGCCACTCCCTCCGTTCTCAGCTGTCTCCCTCAGCGCTCAATTTACGGCCGGTTGATTAATGACAGCGCACGCGAGAAGCGACGCCTCGCACCTACTGCTCCTAGCAGCACTCGCCTGGCTCCTCCGGAGCGGCAGTTCCGGACCTTGATCATCGCATCACGTCCTTTTCCTGCCGCTTTCGATGCATTTTCGAATCAGTAACATCCATGTATTATTGCTGTTAATATTATTATTATTATTATTATTATTATTATTATTATTATTATTATTATTATTATTATTATTATTATTATTATTATTATTAATTTTCTGCAACTTTTCACATTTCTGGCGCAGTCTGCAGGTCTCGTTCTTTATGAGCCGATGGACGATGAAAGAACACGGAAAGAGAAGCAGAGAAAAGGGCGGGAATACATGCAGCGCGGACATGACTTGTGAGGGGGAGTACTACTAGGCGCGCTTCCCACGACAGGCCGCGCGTATAAGGCACGACGACTGAGCCGTCGAAGAACTGTCGTGCCGCATGCCTCGATCACCCCAGCAGCAGGAAAAGACACCTCGTCCAAGTTCTGACAGCGGGGACAAAGAAACGGGGAAAAAAAAAAAAGAAAAAAAAAAAAAAAACAAGCCTCCAAGGAGGAGGCAGCAAGAGTGCGCCTGACGTGAGGTGAAATTGACACGCGGACTAGCGTTGTTGCCAAGCCGTCTCGGCACGACGTGCGCGACATAACGACGCGCAGTTGCGCGAGAACATCGTTCCTGCTCCTAGGGCGGCCTTTATCGCGGCACAAGTATCTGCGTGCAGCACTGCACGTGCCCACCTGTCATGTACGTACGTTCCAGTGTTCAGGAAAAGAATTCCCTTAGCGCTCAATCTTGACACCCAGAAGCCAAAAGTCAAAAGGGCGGAAGAAGGATCCTGGTTAGGGGGATATGATCAGTTAGGGGAATCGGTTAGGGGGATCGGTTAGGGGGATCGGTTAGGGGGATATGAGTAGCGGTGCGGAGTGCGCACGCCCAGAACTTGGACCGTTTTCATTTCAGCGCTGCAATCCGCGCGTACGCATTGTCGCCCTTCCCGCATTACCCTATCCTCCAAACCGAAAGGGTCCCATCATTCTAAAACTCGCTAATGGCACGTAACTTTACCCAATGAACTCACGGGCAAGTTCTGTGCAAGCATCTTACGCCACATTTCGGCCCGTCGCGTATACTCCGTGGCAGCAGTCACGAATGACCTTGAACAGCAGCGAGCAGCGAAGAAGACGAAGAAGAAGAAGAACACTCGGTCACCCGCAGCTAAAGCTGCCGCTCCATATTTGGTCAGCAGCGTTGAACCCCTCTCTTTTTTTTTTTCTTGGCAGGGGGGGAGGGGGGGGGGGGTATCTGAGCGAAACGAAAATTAATGCATGCGCGCCACGCAATACTGTTCTGAATTCGGGAGAGAAAGAACGAAAATTAATCTCCGCGCGGCATCGAATAGAAATACGCCGGCAGACAACAGCGAATGGGTGAGAAGTACGTATGTCGCAACATTGCCCTGCAGTCGGGCGACTGAGAAAGTCTTCCGAACTCGGGGAATTTCTAAAACGTGAAATAACAAACGCCTGACATGCACAAAAACAAAAACACAGAAAAAAACAAAAATACGTTAGGAGCAAGACTCATTGCAGAATAGGCACGTCGAACCCAGGAGCCCGAAAAGCGGTCGCAAAGCTTCTTCCCCCCCCCCCCCCCCCTTATCCGCATTTTTTTCCCCGTTCAAATTATAGCACCTCTAGTGCGAACGAAAAATAAAAGCAAACTTATTATTTCATTAAACTTTACTCAACGACGTTTTAAGCGCGCAGAGAAAGGAAGGCGAACTCTTACGCCACACTTCTCCGAGAAAGATCAGACACGTTATTGCATAATTCTCCAAGAACGAATGAGGACTTTCACATTCCGAAGTTGCCAGCTGGTAACGGAGAATGCCATCGTAGCTAATACTTAGCGAGCACTTAGAGAGTTCTTTAACGCGAACCTAAACGCGCACGACAGCTAAACCAGCATTGGGACTGCGAGTAGTGGAGTAATCGCTAATGGAATAACCAAGCGCGTTACGCCGGATACTGAGGATACCGACAAAGACGAGTACTTGTATAGTGCGGTTCTAGCCCCTATGCCGTAAGCCTCGCGTGTCATCTTTGTAATGCGCGTAGGCACAGCCATTATAAAGCCATTATAAGCTGGGCCATGTCCTGCTAGCACATTTACGCGCTGTGCTGCAGAGAAGATTGAATCATTGACGCAAACACCCAGAACGTACATACGCAAGGGTTCTGTGAAAAATACGCGGCTGACGTGCTTTGTTCCCAGGTTGTAGAACGCCAATTTTGTAATAGCGTGAAACTAATGGCGAATTCGAGTGGGAGAGCAGGCGCACTCGAGAGCACTTCGGAAGTGCTCTCAGACAAGCGGGCGCTATCCAGTGGGAGAGCAGGAGTAGAATCGCTGGCTTCCAATGGTAGAGGAGGAGGGCTTTTCCTCCGCTGAGAGCACCCGAGTGCTGTTGTGGTTGTTGTCCAAATAACTTATGGCACATACCCACAGAGGGGGATCGGCCAAGAATTGGGTAGCAAAGAATTTTTTTTTTATTTTTATCATTTTTTTTTTACTCCCGGCTGCTCCTTCGTCGAAAGCGAGTTTAGAGAAGCCACATGGCATAAAGCGTCATATCCGTGCATCTTCTTTTTTTCTTTTTTTCTCTCGAGTCGACGACAGGATTGCTCAGGTGCTGTATGCATGTTTTGCTGCTGGCGTCGAAAGGACCAACGGAGGCAGATCGCCGCGCTGTGAGAACAAAGGCATACAAAACTAGCGGTTCTACTCGGAGCGTTGGCCTCTCCTCGGGTTGCAACTGCCGCCACTGCGGTCAGGCGGAGAATGCGGGGGACAGAAGTGCGGTCACATGGTAGTGGCGCGCTGCTCTCGACACGCAGAGAGCGTTCCCGTGGAACAGTTACACCTTCGCTAGGCGTGCTCCTGTACTGCTCTAACTGCTCTGTACTGCTTGGCGCCTCTGCTCTCGTCCCCCCAACCGAATGCGCCATAATTGTGGAAGATTTGTGGAGAAGTGGGAAGAGCGGTTTCACTGACTTTCGTAAGATTCCCAGTGCTGGCCCTTAAAAAGCGAAACATACATTCGAGCCCAAAAGAGAACTATCAGGGCCGTATGTTTGGCCTTGAGGCAGTACACGCACGCTGGTTTTCTCGAAGTTTCCTGCAGATTAAGCTGCGGGAGAAGAGTGGTGAGTTGGCCTTGCTGCTTCACTATCATATTGGAAACAACGTTGACACAGACGAAAAGAACACAGCACAGGCGCTATGTTGCCCCTGTGTTCTGTGTATAAGGTAAAAATGAAGCACGATCTGTATGCGAATAAGCGCGCACGGTAAGGCGCTGTGTCACACCCTATAGCTTCTTGGAAGCGACGCCGGTGTACCATTCCCCGTTAGGCTATTCAAGTGCTCTAGAAAAGTGCGCGGACGACTCTGTTGTGCAGACAAGCGCAACAGTGTGTCAGCCCGCGGTTAAATCTTAGCAGCTGCGCCCGCTTACACAAGTCAGAAGTTTAAGGCAGCAGCCATTATAGAGATGCAGCAGTCTCTGCAACATTTGAGTAACATGTATGATAAAATGATGCTTAAGTTTGAAAAGGATGAAAAGAAAATTGCTAAATCGGGAGGAGACCATGTCCCGCATCTTTATAAGGTCATGTTTCGTATGCCGAAATATGTCTGATACACGTAGCCCCAAATTACTAAGAACAGATAGTATGTGGCTAAATTTGGAATCTCTTTTTGGGGTTTTTTTCTTTTTTACATTGTATTATGATTGTGCCACTCTATTATTCAGTGGAGGCGACCCTGATAGAATTATTGATAAGGTGACATGAAACACTGCCTCTAGAAAACGAAACAGGGAATCATAAATACGACCCGATTAATTTGTTTTAATTCAAAGGATATAATCGTTTGTCCTACGTTGGAAACGCTTGCAGTGTGTTTTACAGACAAATTACTCTATGATAAACATGTGCACTTCATATCATTGAAAGTTACCCGCGTCTCTGGCCCGTCGTAGCGACAGCGATATAATTTCGCCTCGAACCAAGTTGGTCTTATATTTATTAAATCCCTCGTCAGGCGACACCTACATACTGCCATCGCAAATAGAGTGCGTCAACAGAACTAATTGAGAAATTTTCCCTATGTAAAGAAAAAAAAACAAAACTTCGAGTGGCACTGAATTGACACAGGAACTATGCTCAATACAACTGTTTTTCCATGTTCTATCGCCATGGTGTTCTTTCCTCGTGCTGTTTTGACGCATGCTGTTTTGTCAATTGCTGTTCTTTCGTGCCCCCAGTGGGAGGGAACACGCAAGCAGAAGAGTGCAGAGTTGGGCTTTTTGGTTTACGATCATGAAAACAGCACTAATACAGGACGGATATATATAAGCTAGTTGCTTTAGTTGCTAGTTAGCGCCTGTGTTGTGTTCTAGCTCTGTCCTGTGATAACGCTGTTTCCACCATGAACGCAAGCAGGTAGCCGCTGCTCTCTTCAAAGCGTCATGGCGCCCGAAGCGGCATCGCATCGAAGCTGGCAGAAAGGGACCTGTAGGCGGTTCTCCACATGGCCTGCCACTTGTCTCTAATGCATAGCTGGGTCGTACGTATTGACGCTTTAAATAGAGTGACCCCCTCTTCCTGTGTTCGCAGTAAGAGTGAACCACCTAGCACGCATCAAGTGGCACCTTTTCTTTCACCCATGCATTGCATGTCAGTAGACTGGTTTCACTTTTAGCAGAAGGCGCCATCATACCTAAAGTTTCACAACATCCAGCTCTGGTAAAATTGGTAATGTCGCCCTATAGACCTTAGATAGATCCCTATCTCTACGGCGTTTCCACTTCTCGCGAATAATTTGTTATAACATTTTGTAGCCCCATTCTTCGCGTTACTGGCAACATATTTGTGCTTACTGCGCCTGTCTTTATCGACGTCTGCATTACATAATCCGTCTCACTCTTTGTACCGCTTCAACTGTGCCTTTTTAAATTATGGCCCTAAAAGACAGTCAAACTCGATGGAGAGTTTTTTTTTTTTTTTTTTTTCGGCATGCGCTTGCAGCAAAAATACAAATTGATGCTGTTTTTTTATTTTAATAGCCGGAAGGCAAATGTTAAATTTATGTCTGGAATCTTCTCAGCAATAAATGAGTGTTGAGCAGACCAGTAAAATTAATCGAACTTAGGAAGACCAATACAAGCCATTTTCACTACGGACGAACATTCGATGTATACCTGTCCTGGGTGCAAACCTGCAAACCTTTAAACATGTATGTAACCAAAGCCAAGTAAGCCGAGAAAGATTAAGAGGCGCGAGGATGTTCACTTGATAAACGAGCCTTCTTTTTACGAAACCGCTTTGCTTTCTTGAGGAAGATAGGCGGATAAGGACCACCGCCATAGTCCGGTGCGCCCTCATTAGTGAGGCGGTCAGTCAGAGTGATAACTGCAGCCCTCGCTCTTCGCTCAGACGAATCGGGCCGGTGTCAGCCTGCGCCGAGGTTGCTGATTGGCGACCAGGCCTGACGGTGCGGTCTCTTTTCTCTCGAGCGTGGCGAGGGTTTTTGTTTTTAACGAACGCGACGTTATTAAGCTCCGCGCCCACGGCTCCCAGTTGCGCTTTTGAAGATGAGCTATCTACTTCGCGCACAGCCGGCGCACAAAGCAGCGAGAACAAAAGGCACGCATGGTAGATGAAGGTTTTAACGCAGAAAATAATACTATCTCTTCGTCGACTTCATTCAGCCTGCCGGCTAGAAAGGGAGCTGTGCGCATATGCTCAGCCCAAGGGCAAACAGTGAAACGAGAAGGCGGCCAGGCGGTGATGTCACCCGTCCTTGAGCCCGGCACGTCCTTACACCAAGCAGCGTAACGCTTGCCTTGCTGGAGACAAAAACAACAACCGTACAGTGGTCCGAAAAGCTAGAGATGCTTACGGGCCCAATTTACGCGGCTAGTCGCCCCTAGCAGTTGACTGACGGAGCCCTCGACTGACGTGTACCATGCGTCTGGCGCTCAATACACACAAGCAGAAAATAACGAATCGCTCGAGACGCGTGCCAGCGTTGCGGAATCGGCGTTTCTGCATCAGTGGACACCGTTGCCTCCATAGCTAACGCATCGCTGCACGGTTCTACTGCGACATGTTGCAGGTAGCGACCGCGACGCCAGGAGGGAAGCCACAAAAGGTGGCGCGCTTGCGGCAGCGCGCGAAAGATAAGCGCGCGCTTTGTTTACGCGCGAAAACGCTGCTTTTGCTGCTGCGCGCGGCAGCCACAAAGCACTGAAAGCAGCGCGCGCGCTGTGTGGTGTGAATTCGTTACGGCCAAAGCCGGGTGGCGTGAGCACGCTGCCCGCCTACAATCGTCATGCATATGAAATGCCTTCTTCGTGTGCCGACCACGCGGGCTCTAAAACGCCACCTTAACACGCCACGCCATAAGAAGAAAAGGACTGTGGTGCTTGCTCAAGCCTGTTCACAACGGTCAGGTTGGTCCGTAAATCATTTTAAAAGTGAGCCACTGCCGCCATATCTATGGTAAATAGCTACCCGACACGCTTATCGAAGACGGTGGCCACCCTGTCGATCTTGACATGGTCCCTCTTATTCAGCCACTAGCTGACTTCGCCGCTTTGTTTGTTTCGAATTAATTTATTTATTTATTTATTTATTTATTTATTTATTTATTTATTTATTTATTTATTTATTTATTTATACATACTGCAATCCCATGCGGGATTTTAGCAGGGTGGGATTCAGTATTAGTGCACAGTAACATAGGCAACAAAAACAAGAATACAAAGTTGAGTAAAAGGCAAAAACGAACAAAGAAAATAAGTAATGGCAAACAGAGGCTTGTAATTATAACACAAAACGTTACAAATTGAGGCGTGAGCAAAACAAGTTTACAGATGGCAGTGAAACAGTCTCATTGTCTAGTTTATTTCATTCAGTAATAGCCCTGGGAAATAAAGAATATTCGAAGCGGTTATTGCGAGTGGAATAAGGAGCTATTGTTAAGGAGTGTCTTTGTCTTGTGGCATACCCTGTAGAAAAAGAAATTATATGTGAAACATCTACTTTATAATCACCTTTTATTAACCGAAATAACACATTCCTTTCGGTAAGCGTAGGAGGTTTAGCCCCAATTTCTAAACGTGTTGTCATTGAGGTGCGCCCAAAGCCCAATACATTTTCGTCTTAGCCCTTGTAAAATAACGAACGCATTCCCTTCAAACAAAGCGATGTACCGTGCGTTCAAGAGTCTACAGAAATGCTGCCTGAGGAGGCCTTTTTTTTTTCTTTTTTTTTTCGCTTTTTAACGCGACCACGTTTGGTGCACGACCTCCGAAAAATCCGGCGTTGGCGCTGTCGGCGTCAGAGTTGCAAACGAAAACTCGCGGACATGTCTCTGGCAGGTGGTAGCTGGCAGGCGGCATGGCCGCGGGAAATGGCTGTGTGACGTCACGAGACCACGTGACGTGGCCTAGCTGGCTGGAGCCGCCAGCGCGGGCTGCGCCTTTGGAGAGTGAGATCGAAATCCCATCTTGCAGAAAGAACTCTCGGATGACGAGCTGTATAGATGCGCCGCTCCTAGACCACGCAGGTACGTTCGGATGGTGGTCAGAGGGACGAGTGGTACCTATTTGGGATGG
The DNA here is from genome assembly GCF_055883805.1 of Amblyomma maculatum. Lineage (NCBI taxonomy): Eukaryota > Metazoa > Arthropoda > Arachnida > Ixodida > Ixodidae > Amblyomma > Amblyomma maculatum. The sequence goes on along the minus strand of NC_139346.1, from coordinate 197,359,128 downwards.
TCTGGCATATGGCAGAGTAGCTTAAGACTGTACATGGTTGAGTATTTAGCGCGTGTCCTGTGTCTTCTTCTCTTGTGTGTGTGTCTTCCTGTGCGCTTTATCTTCAGTCTAAGCAATGCACCATCTAGCCCAACTTCAAGTATGGTCGAGTACGTGTGGCTTAATAGTGGCACAAATTAAGGGATTCGTAAATTAACGAGTAGCGAGTTCGGGTCCATTGCGGACGCGAACAAGCGTCCGCAATGGCAGCCGGCAAACGGGTGCCATTATTGCCGTCGCGTCATGCCCAAATCACATTTATTCTCTAAAGGCAGTACTTGGTAAGTTAGAAAAATTATCTTAATTACTAATAAGTTAATTGCGAAGTAAAAAAATTAATTGTGGTTCAGCTTGCGCTTAAATCTTGAATTCCTCGTGAGCTATCTGCATGGTTATGCTTAGGCTCGGCTTGAAAGTAACGATATGGATTTTGCACATAGTAGTTTACTTATGGTTTCAGCTTTATTTATGCCGTAGGGGGAACTTTTGACCACTAAAGTGCGATGAGGCGAATGCCTCTATCGCGCGGTGGTCCGAAGCCGTCTACTATACGGCACCTCTTTCCCTCTGTTTTCACTCCCAACTTCGCGATGACGCGATGGCGTAAGCTACCAGCCAACATATAAAACCCCGCTTCTACCGAGCCGTATGAACGTGCGTGCGTGGCCTAGGGATAACGTGAAGGCAAGGGTATTGGCAGGCTGATTCTGATATATCACCTTATCATGCGAAAGGACATGCCCTAGTTGGCAGCTCCTGCCAAACGTTATGTCAGGAAGCCCTACGTCCAGTTAGTGCTCGGCCATGTCAGCTGCCAGCTACCGCCTCCCACGACTTCTTGTTCCCTCTTCGGACAGGTACCGGACAGGCACGGCGAAATGGTGAGACTGTGGCCACTCACAAATTACCTGTGGTGCTCAAGATGGCTTGCAGCTGCATACAAGTGATTTCTAGGGCATATCTCAAATTCATTTTTCAACCCTTGGCTAAAGTTAGCTTGGATATTCGTCCCTACTACAGAGAATAATACATGTGTAGACATCAATTCCCCAGAAGAAGCTGCAGGGTGGCTACTACCATACCACATTACTTAGACCAAGGAGAATATATAAAGATTCTCGAGCAGTGATAATCCACAAACATCAATGAGAGCGGGTGAAATCGGCGGCCGGCATAATGCACGGGACATAAAAAGCTCGCAGCTATGGCAGATCATACTCATCGAGCGGGTTTCATTCGCGCTTGCGCGCGTCTACTTTTGGAAACAAATACCACAATTAAGTCATCCCGTGGTGAGAAATCATTGGTGAAAGCCCGTATTTTATGCCTCACGCGGCATAAATATGGTGAAAGTCGCGCCGAAGTGGTTGAGATGCCTGACTACTCTATCGCAGTACCCCGGTTCGAACCCGTCCGCGAAACGGAGAGGCGTCCGTATGATGTGCGATGTCAGTTCAGTGCCCGTTAGAGGTCCCCAGGTGGCCGAAATTACGCCGCAGCTCTCCACCACATCTTTTTCTCTTTCCGCATTCACTCCCATCCCCTTCCCTTCCGGCATGGCGCAGGTGTCCGCAGAAAAAGTGGGAGATATACTGCGCCTTTCCTTTCCGAAAAACCAATTATTATTATTATTATTATTATTATTATTATTATTATTATTATTATTATTATTATTATTATTATTATTATTATTAAGCAATGTGGTAGCGTGTTCTGCTAATTTTGTCTATACTTCTTTGGGCGGTTATAACGAAATCAGCCTGCCAAGACCACTCACGTTACCCCTAGACCATGCCAACACGTTCATACGGCTTGGCTAAATCGGAGGCTAAAGGGTGGCTGATCCTGGCCTTGATGGGGCTGGAACAGGTAGGTCACCGCAGCGTGCGGCGGGGGCTAGCCTGCCACCGAATTTTATCTGTTGTAGGCCGTCATTGCACCCGCTACTGCTTCGGTGGTGGACGACGGCTGTTGCGGCGCGAGTCCTTCTCTCCCCCCTTTTTTCTCCATTCTCTATTTTCTCTTCTGTCCGTCCCGCCGGGGTGGTGCAGTGGTAAGACGCCCGACTACTGTGCCGGAGTAACCGGGTTCGAACCCGACCTCGGCGGCTGCGTTTCGATGGAGGCGAAACGAAGAGGCGTCGTGTGCTGTGCGATGTCAGCGCACGTTAAAGATCCCCAGGTGGTCGAAATTACTCCGTAGCCCTCCACTACGGCTCCTCTTTCTCTCTATTCACTTTCACTCCCATCTTCCTCCCTTCCCTTACGCGCGGTTGCGGTGTCCACAGAAATCAAGTGAGACAGTTACCGTGCCTTTCCCTTCCTATAAATAAATCAGGGGCCGAATCCATGAAAGAGTTCGCTTTGGAACGCGTTCGCTTTGCCGTGACGTCAATTTCACGTAGGCATTGGGGGGAGAAGGGTGGGATGAACGCTGGGGGCAGAGAACAGCCAATCGGCTTTGCTGGGCGGTCCCATCTCGGTTGCTCTGCCTTGGCGCGGGCCTTCTCCTCGGGCAGCTTTATTCTCGCGCTGAAGCGAACGCCACTTACCGAGTTCCACACACAGCGACCGAACGCGTTCGCTTTCATTTGATTGACATGTCTCGTGACGTCAACGAAATTCGTGGTCCCGCCTTCGTGAAATGGCGTCACCGCCAGCGGTGGCGACACGCGACCAATGGAGCGAGGTGGCGAGAGAGAAAGCGAACGCGTTCCAAAGCGAACTCTTTCGTGGATTCGGCCCCAGTTTTCTCTTCTGTCCGCATGAGGCAGCGGAGGTAGCTCAGCTACAGAGCCAGTAGCAGGCCCGTGCATTTTTTTTTCTTTCGTCCTACAGCCACAACAACAACAACAATAAATCGCAGCTCTGTATGTGGTATGGTAGCCTACGCTATCGCGTCATATAGTCTTAGAGGCGGGGCTTAAGTGCTCCCAATAATTCTCTAGCAAGTGGGTAGACAGTGAGGTGATCATGGACTGTCTTTGGATCTGCATAAACCTCTACTTGAGGGTACCGATCGGCGTAAGTTGTAGAGAGGAGACAACGTGCCGACTTATAGTTGGGGCAGTGGAGAGTTGTCCTAGTTGGCCAATGCGGTCGGATTCCGCCAGTTCACTGGGCGGTGCTGTGAACTCCCATACTTAAAAGTCGAGAGGTCGAGGTGCGTTCAGGTAAAACGAGGGCTGCATAGGCCTCCCTGATGAGGAAATCCACCTTATCTCTCTGTGTTTTTGTTAGGTATTTGCATTGTGGCGAGTAGAGAATGCGACTTATATAAATATTTGTACTAGGCGTCTCAGGTCATGCTCGCCAATGTCATGGTGCTTATTAGCTGTAAGTTTGATCAGTCAGATGATATGATGTGTAGTGATAGTGAGCCTGTAGATTCCTTGGTAGTTGCGTCGTCACGTTAGCACGTGCACTCAAAGGAAAAACCACTGCGACCGGCAGCGATTATGTTGAGAAATCGCGAGCGTTGACTTTATTGCCACCTGGCAAAATGCACGCCAGAATAAACGCCCGCGAGCGCAGGTTTCCTCTCTCCTACGGTACGTAGCAGGCGAACAATATTTTTAAAAAGTCTTTTACCCTCACGTAGGTGCGAAATCTGCTAATACATTTGCGTCTTTGACGGACCTAATCAGCAACTTGGTAACGTCTGCAGGGTCGCCTCACTCAAGTCTTCCAACTGACCGCACAGAGCCAGCCAAGCTCACCACATCCCAAAAAACCGTCTGATCTCATCCGCTGTCTCGGTTTCTGTCGACTTGGCCCTGCAGTCCTTCCCGTGGAATCCACCGCTATTTCACGGGTGACCATCGGCTACCCGTCTAGCGCGTTACGTACACAGGTAACCTTCAGCGTAAATGAGAATAATAAAAATAATAAATAATAATTGGTTCATAAGAAGGGAAAGGCGCAGTATCTGTCACACTTGCTATGTGGACACCTGCACCGCGCCGAAAGGGAAGGGATGAAGGTGGGGCTGAAAGTGTAAGGAGAGAAAGGGGAGCCGTAGTGGAGGGCTACGGAGTAATTTCGACCACCTGGGGATCTTTAACGTGCACTGACATCGCACAGCACACGGACGCCACTTCGTTTCGCCTCCATCGAAACGCAGCCGCCGTGGTCGCGTTCCAACCCGGGAACTCCGGACAGTAGTCGGGCGTCTTACCACTGCACCACCCCGGCGGACATCCGAATTCGGTCAATGATGACTCCGTAAGCGTTAGTCAAACCGCAATTGTTTGCTTTTTAAATTTAAATTGGTTTATAAGAAATGAAAGAGGCAGTAACTGTGATGACCTCGTAGGCGTTAGTCAAACCGCAATTGTTTTTTTTTTTTTTAAATTGGTTTATAAGCCTATGAAAGACGCAGTAACTGTAGCTTTCTTCGCGGACACCTAAACCGCGTCGTGAGGGAAAGGAAGAAGGTTGGGAGTTAAAGCAGAAAGAGGTGCCATAGGGGAGGGTTACGGATTAATTTCGACCATCTGGGGATCTTTAACGTGCACTGACATCGCGCGATACACGGATGTCTTTGCCTTCATTGAAACGCTGCGGCCGCAGTCGGGTTCGAACTCTGCGCAGCAGTACTCCCGGTTTAGTAGTCGGACGTCTTAACCACTGAGCAACCTGAACTTTTTTTTTTTTCTTTATTGCCTGACTTCGGCACAATACACAAAGCCACTTACAGGGCACAATGAGCAGTCATTAATACAACAATCAGCCAGGTGGGTTGTGGCGTCGTCATGCTAAATTTCTCTTAGGGTTCACTCCCACCTTCCTCCCTTCCCTTACAGCGCGGTTCAGGTGTCAACAGCTGCAAGTGTGACAGATACTGCGCCTTTCCCTTCCTATGAACCCCTTATTATTATTATTATTATTATTCTCTTAGGGTCACTAATGGCCGGCTCCAATCTTCCGAGCCACTCGGGAGCTTCAGGAGTAGAGAATGAGGATGGGGTGCCATTTGACCTTATTATGCTAATGGCCCTCCACTGTATTTGGCGCTCGAGAATGGCAGGATACCATTGCGATCCTGACGCACGGCCAGCACGGATCTATTTTCGGAAAGGCATGAACAGATATTGAAATTCAGAAACTGAGCAACCTGAACGGATGACAGAAACCATGCACAGAGCATTTAATGCAGCAGTGCACAAGAAACGAATTCAATATTTCTGCAAGATGAGTTTTTCTCACATGTCACTCAATATTATCATTGATTTCAGCTGGATATCACTGCCGACAGTGTATGCTTAATACCGAATACCCTGTTTTTATCGTGACGATACATCTATCATGGTGCTTTCGATTGCTTCATAATTCGCACGATGAGGCTTTTGTAGCCGACCTATATAGGAATACATACGGTATACCGGGAGACTGCTCCCCGGCGAGCAGCAACGCAAGGACTCTGCCTGCGTTCTCGTCCCTCGCGCCGTTCCCGAGGCGCGCCGCGATGCGAAGCGCCGACGCAACGCGATACCCAGTTTCGTGGTCGCGTCGCACCGCCAGAGTGACGCCACCGACGCCGCAAAGAAAACAAGAGACGCGCCCCCCTCCAACCGACTCGCAGCGTGCGAACGCGTTGAGTTTTGCCAACGCGAGAGAGTCAGCGACCGCTCCGCGCGCGCGAGGGCAAACGCGCGGCATGCATATAGTTGAGAAAGTTGTGACCGGCCAGAAAGCAACTACAGTGTTGCACCACGAAGCGCTACTGCACGATTAGTTTTTATGTGAAAATAAAAAAAAAAAAAAAACGCCTCAATAATTTCAAACAGATTTATCTAGACGTGCCAATTTGGAAATCAACAGAAATAATAAAAGTAACGAGGTGAAAATTTGGGCCGGTTGGTGCACTGTCTTGTGGTCAAAAAGAGCGCTTACACTAGTGAGGTCTGTCTTTTGCCGCTTGACAGAGGAGCATCTGTTAGCCCAGCTAAACGGATACAACAGAATGGTGGCGCATAGGTGGCTGTAACGAGCAAGCAGCACCCAAGCAGGAACGCGACAGCCTTCCCTCGACATCAATGTTTACGTTGTGCGCTCGAGTTTTGATAACAAGGAACCTTCGCTATCACGTATCCAAGGCGAAAGCGAATCTTGCCGCCCGGCTGTAATCGATGATACGTGACAAGGAGAATATACAAGCGACAAATGGCAAAAGACACATTCTAACAAAGAAAAAAAAAAAGGAGAGGGGGTTGGGGGAGGGTTGCGCGTGTATCTTTCAGGCACGTGTGTGGTTCGCCCAAGCGATCGCGATCTACGGAACTAGAGCACGCGCGTCGTTTAGAGACAAACCCACCGCTCATGATATCCGGCCGCCGCCTCCTGCTCATGTAACCACGGAGCGATGAATCTGTGAGAAACAACTTGCGTAACTGGAAGATCACTCACGAGTCTGCCGGTTGAGCTTTCTCCGCGTGGCCTCCTCGATGATAGGCGGCTTGCCGTTGCCTCGGCGCCGCGCGGCCTCGGCGATGCCAACCGCGAAGAGCACGAGCAGCACCAGAGCACGCATCATAACCATTATCATCACCCGCAAGGCAGAGCCCGGCCGGGATCTTCGCGCGGCGCGTAATCCTCCCCGCAGGTGTACAAGCACTCCCGATCCGGCGCGCGTCCAACGACGCTCTTCACATCAACTAGCCCGCGAGAGTCGGCGGCGGGCTCCCGCGCGCGCGCCGCCTCGCGCTCCGTGACGTCACGGTACCGTACGAGACGTCACGAGGCGCAGCGCCGCTCTTGAGGTTGACGTCGCCAGGAGCGCTTCTTCGCGTGTCGTCACCTCGGCGGGCGCGCGCCCGCCAAAAACGTTCATTCGCGGATGAGGCGCAGGCAGAACGGGAATGAGAGCGAGTAGACCACTCGTCGAAGGCGCGCTGGGCAATGCGGGGAACGCGGGTAGCCTATCTCGCGGTAGTCGACACTGCATCTCTGAACTCCGTCGTGAGTATGGTTGCTTTCGGAAAGCAGCACGTCATGACAAAAGAAAAAAAAATTGCCATCAATTACGTTACTTCCTAATGCAAAATTTGAGCGCAGCTCATCAATTTTTCGATAGATTGAGGCAAAGAATAATGAAATAAAACAGCGCAACGAACGGGACGAAACACGAAGAAAAGGAGACAAAGACACAGGCGTGTCTTCGTGTTTCGTCCCGTTCGTTGCGCTGTTTTATTTCATTATGCAGTACCAATTAGACCGGCATCTTGCACTTCTGAGGCAAAGAATTCGAGCAAATTTTGTACGTAAAATTACAGACAACTTTTTGGCAGGTGGTTCGCAGTGGCCAACGGCGGCGCTATGCATTTCGGCTCGGACGGTGCACATATCGAGGTCCGCAGCCACCGATCCGGCGCTATAATTGCCGCCGCACAGCGGTGGCATTGGAGGAGGAGAGAAGAGAGCAGTTAAGTTATCGGGATATCGCGGGAGGCAGCGCGTGGGCCCATAGGAACGTTGCGCGGCGAGAGATAACAGCGACTGACAGATGCGGCTGACGCCGCTAGCGAATAAAGTCAACGTAGCTCGGCGTTTCGGCTTGGGATGCACGCACCGTGATGCGCTAATGCCGAACCGGCGCTTCGGCAACCGGAGAACACTGTCGCCGCCACGCAGGAAGAGAGAAAGGGGGGGAGGGGGGGGGGGGGTACACGAAGCGGCGAATGGTGGCGGCAGGAGCGCGCGCAGCAATCAGAGAAGTCGTGCGATCGCCGCCAAGGAGGGAGGGGGGCGGGGGGCAGGCAGCGGCGAACGGTGGCGGCAGGAGCGCGCGAGCTGGTTGCAAGGGACGGCGACGATGACACGAAACGCATGGAACGGGCGCCAAAGGGTTGCGCTCTAATATATATATATATATATATATATATATATATATATATATATATATATATATATATATATATATACGTCCTTTACTGCCGTACGGACGTTCATGCTGACACATACTTGTTGTGCAATTACAGGTGAAAATATTTGCCGATGACAGCCATTTTAACAGCTCACTGACAGAGAGGAGATAGCTGTTATTACGTCTACCAAAAGCTAGTTTTAACTGGGCTTTAAAGATTTATTTCATTCCATCTACACCGAGTACACATAGTAGTCACCTAGGTCCGAGTAAAGAGTTTGTGCGAGTCAATCGCTTCGTACGGAATATGGTTCTGCATGTTAGACTGGTGCTCAGGCAGTAAGCCATATGGGAGAGGGGAGGGGTGAGCACTTTCTTTTTGTTTAGCAAAATTAAAACCATTTGAATTCGGCTGCATTCTCTGGCGGGATAGTGTAAACGTACCTTTATACTTTGTGATGTCGGCTCACCCTGCTGTGGCCGAAATTCATCGAGAGCCTCCCATCAGTTTTGCCTTCTTGCACCCTCATTGAGTGAGAACGTAACTTAGTCTTTCCATTTCTGATTAGGCAAATAATTTATCGAAGTTTTCAGCGCTGCAGGAGCCGTTATTGCCGACGTTCCCAGACCAAATGAGGTACCACGCAGCCACCCTACTGCCAGCACGAGATGGCACGTGACCTGCCGCTGTGTAACGGAGGACGGCAGCAGAAAGAACACGAGCGTTATGTCACTAATGAGTAGCAAACCATCAATACAGATGAATCTGATTACGACTGGGGAGGGGGGGTTGGGGGGGGGGGGGACCTCATAAACCTCGAGCCTTGATCTATACAGTTAGAATACATTATAGCGGACCATTATGCAAAAGTGTTAAGAAAACGTTTATTTGTTTATGTGTGATGATAAATATTTATTTATGATGTTAAATAAATATTATCATACAAAATCTGAAGCGAATATTGCTTCTCGTGGTCTCAGTGCACAGCGGATTCCGCCGTTTTCCTGCGACCGATTACTATCCCTTTTAGTGCGACCATGAATACGACATATCGAATGATCTGTGCTGAATTCACTTAGCTGAAATGCAACAATTTCTCTGACAAGAAAGTAAAAGCGTAGGAGGTCATAAACGATGCAATCGTTTGAATAATCTTTAGAGCAGATTTTTTTTTTAACCTTTCACTTTTCATGAAGTTGCTGTAATTCATCCCGAAGCATTTCGTAACAGTGGCACTAAAATTACTTTGCTGAGCATGACTGCTATTTAACGAAACTCTTAATTTCTTTATATGCGCCATTAACTGTTGATATTTCGATATGTGGAATTCATTATTGATTGATTAAAATTATTTTTTAAAAGCTCCCGCTCACTTTTAAGCCAAAAGCGGTAGAAACGTGACAAAGCAGTTCGAAATGAATTTTTACTGCCTGAAACGCTCCACAGTGTACATGTAAGCAAAATAGCTTCGTCCTCTTCACATGCACCGCTTTGAGACTAATGCATAGTTTTCTGTGGCTGGGGGCTAAACACATAAAATATTTAAGGGCCTAAAGTGTTACTCGTCATGATCCTAAACGACTGCTTTTTAATCATCTTAAAGAGAATGAATGCCAAATTTTGTCGGGATGAGTCTAAATATGAAATTGTGTGCACAAAAGCCATAGTGGGGCTCAAAATAACAAGTTGAAGCAAAGCAAAACACAACAGCAAGTTGAAAAGAAAATGTCTCGTGAAAGAGCTTGGTCTTTGTTGCGAACTTTTTTTTTTTTTTGTATATTATTAGCATTATTTACTGGCAGTGTAAAGAGATGATGCCCACTTCGGGGAGGAAAACCGTATAAGCTTCTGGCATGCCTGATGGCGACGCCGTAATATGACGCACCAGGCGCTTGAAAATTATTCGAATCCACACTTGTCATAGCCGCCGAGAACTTTTTTGTCTCGTACCGAAGCGCTTGTCCCATTCTGCTTGACCTTTGTGTTTCTTTGTCGCGATACAAGTATTTTGAATGAACGGTAGGAAACAACCCGCCCAACAAAAAAGTTTTATTAAACTTTCTACATTTGTCTGATCGTTTCTGGCTGAACTTTAATTTAAAACTGAGCTACAGAGGCTCAAGCGGTAAAAATATCAAAATTTACTTTTTAATATAAATTGCCGTTTTTCGACATCCGCGTCCTGATTAAGGTACGCTGGAAAAATAAATGCTGTCGGTCTGTATCGATATATTATAACACTCTAGCGACCACGGGAAATCTCGCAATGAAGACAGAGCCTTTATAAGCTGCACAAAACCAAAAACCGATATAGATATGTGGTCATCACCCGCATATTTCGACACTGAAATACTTGCGTCCACCAAAGAGATTATAGGCGACAATACAGCTTTCTGGCGCGGATCCCGTTGTCTCTATTCACTGCTAAACGGGTGGCGACCTGCGCCATTTTGGTAAAGGTGTCACGAATTTCAGTCGACTGGCGGGACGATTTTGAAATTCAGTTAATCTTTGCTGACGACAATATTTCCGCGCAGTAGTACTCAGTGTTAATTTAAGAAACAAAAGTACAAGGGAGTAAACTATGTATTTGTTTCGGCTCAGCGCAGCCCTTGCGACCGCAAAGGAAGTCATCCCAATTCATTCATACCTCTGCAAGCTAAAAAAGAAAAAAGAAATGCGCTATTAGAAAGCTATATCGCTTTTTTGTTTTTTGTTTCTTTTTCTTTTTCTTTTTTTTTTTTCTTTTTTTTTGTAGCCGCATGGCTGCGCTCAAGTAGAGGCTAAAAATTATCTACAGTCTAATAGAGTGCTTCGCATTAAGTCGGGCCAGAGGCCATCATTTAATAAAATGCAACTAATTGCTGTCAGATCACAGAGAGACGTTGATAATATTATAGCCTGGTGGCAAGCGAAATGACAGGTCGGTTAACAAAATGACAAAGTCAAATATACACTTACGGTTACGAGTCCGGCAGGATCGCTCCATCCCGCATCAATGCTTTCTTGGTTGTTTTGTTCCTACAGCCACTGGGCTATTGGTTTTCTGATCGATTACTTGTGACCTGTGGGCGGAGCCGGACATGAATACTATTGGCGAAAATAAAGCGCTTGTCATCTCAATAAATAAGATTATCTGAAGATTGTGCTGCAAATCCTTGTTCTACAGTTGCCAAGAGGTGAATGACAAATCCCACTGATGCTTCGGGTGGCTTTTGCGGAGGTGACGACTTGGTTCGTATCGTCGGTTAGGGAGGGTGTCACCGTGATGAGGAGAAAAGCAGGGCGGAAGGCAGGGATGTTAATCAGAAGGAATTCCGGTTGGCTACCTGCACTGGCGAAGGGGAATGGGGGATTGAAGGGGGAGGGTTGAAGAGGAGAGGAGATGAGAAAGTCACAGTCTGCCTTGTGGCCATGGTCCATGACTTTTGTGGCCATGGTCCCAAGATCTTCCCTTCCGTTAATGGGTGAGCGTCCAGACGATGCAATGCAGTACACAGCGTATGTCTTTCATTTGCAAAAACAGGGCACTCACAAAGGAGGTGCTCAATCGTTTCGTCAACGCCACATCGTTCACAAGCAGGTCTGTTAGCCATCCCGATCGGGAAGGCGTATTTGTTTGCGAAAGCAACGCCAAGCCATGGGCGGCACAATAACGTTGTTTCACGACGTGTTGTGTGGTGGGGAATACGCAGGCGCAGTCCGGGGTCCAATGCCTTGAGGTGACGGTTGGAGAACTCTCCGGTGTTCCACGCTGATTGCATCAGCTCCACAGCCAAACAGCGAAGCCTGCTCGCTGCGTCGGCTCTCGTTAACCGAGTTTGGACTGGAAGTCTATCGTTGTGGGCAGAACGGGTCAGCGTTGTTCGCCTGGTTATTTCCTGCAATGCCACAATGTCCTGGCAACCACTGGTAGAAGATGTCGTGACCTTTGGATATTCCGGCGTGGTGCAGCGTGCGGATATCTGCAATGAGTTGTTCATTTTAACCGTGGCGTAATGCCGCTTGCATGCCTTGAAGCGCTGCTTTGGAATCAGTGAAAACTGGCCATTCTTGGGGGAGTTCCTGGCTAATGTATACGGGCCTGGTCGATTTAGGCCTGCTCCTGGCCGTCGTTTTGCGTGGGATGAGCCGAGCGTATAGACTCCAGGGGCTCTTGACCGACGACCAAGATAACGGGAATCCGTCAATGCCTCATCCTGGATAAGACCATCAGCATCTCCGCCAATTGCTATACGCAGTGGCAAGCGAAGAAATAGAACGGCAGGATGAACGCGTGGAATGAGCTTTAACTCTGTGGGCATTGCGAGATTGCTTCGTGCCGGTCTACTACGCACTTCGTCGTCTATGAAATACTCAGAAATTCTCGGAGTGGAAACAGCGTTATAGTGGCATAATGTTGGAGGATAATTTTTCAAGGCGAAATTCAAATCTCAAGTAAAAGTTATTTTCAGGAGTTTATTAGGGGCTTTCTGCTCTGCTTAGTTCTTGGCAGGGAAGAAAATCTTACTGTTATAAAAGAGCTGACATTTTATTTAAAGCAGATACCTCATTATGCGATGCACGGTATTGCTCACCTAATGACAACCTCAACGACGCGGCGAATCACTTCCTTGCAAACGACATTACGCTGAAGGAATTCAAGGAATTCTGTCCCTAAAAGTCGCCGTATTAGAATGTGATAGTGACGACGCGGTCCAGTCGTTTAAGTCTCTCAGTGTACTTCTGCCGAGGTGGTATGTGTGCTCTACCTTGAACAGGATAATTCACCTTCGTAGTCTTTCAATTTACGATCAAAGCCACCAGACACGTTCTTTATAACAATACATCTTTGTGGTGCTTGCAGCGTGACCGTAGTAACTTGTCGTGGTTACAGAATAACAAAATTTCATCCAGAGAGCGCCGGATAAACGCACCTGTCGGCCAGAGAGTAAGGTGCTGAACGCGAACCGACCGACATCTGCGCGGAAGGCGCAGATCGTGCGCAATCAACCACAGAGCAGCAGCATTACCAGCGAGCGTCGATCGACACGCGAAGGAAGGCCTCTTCTTCCCCACATACTACGCGGAGGCTGGCGAAATCGACGCACACGAGGAGGGAAGGAAGGCGGCGGAGTAATTACGACGCAAGGGGGCGTCTGATGTGGGAAGCAGCCGCGTAGCTGATGAAAGAATAATAAAAGTGGGTCTCACTGCTCACGGCGGCGGCGTCGTCGCTTTTGGCACGCGTCCATGGCTGGGAGCATGCATACCTGAATGCAGCCAGACGGAACGCCCCCGAGAAATTGTCTCGCCGCATCAGCAGACGGGGGGAGCCCCCGTCTTCTCCCTCCGACGCAACCCTTTCTCGGCCGCTTTCGTTTCAGATTGTATCGCAGTCTCTGTCTCGCTAACCCGGAAGGGACGAGCCGTCCTCCTGGAGCCCATGGGTTGGGAGGAGCAGACGCTGTGCGCTTCACGGCGGGCTCCTTCTCTTACAGAGCTACGAGCATGATAGCATCGCAGAGGGCAGTGCAAACAGGGGGCCTCTGGTTTAGTCTCACTTGCGAGCACATCGTGTCAGCAGAAAACTTGCACGACGAAAACTGGCACACGGGCCTACACCTGCGTTATCGGTGACTGCGTGTGGTCCATGCATGGGTGTGTGCTTAATCACTTAATCAGTAAGTGAAAGTCATTTCCTGGGCCCTGACCGATGCTGCGGAGTGTAGATTGGCCGTAAATCATAACTCAGATTAATTAAATACGGATACTTACCAGTGCTGTCCAGGTTCAGGGGCTTACGCATATAATACATTTTCAGCATCGTCAGAAACGCCCTGGCAAATGCGTCTCGGTGAAATCCGTCTGCCTATGTAAGGCAGCCTATTCAGAACCTGCAGCAGGTCAAAAGAGACGCGTCGGTTCTGGGTGGAAGGAGTGGACTTCGTTTTTTCTCGGGGATATGAGATACAAGAGCACACAGCGTCCTGTTACTCTGCCCGGCTGGAGAAAAAAGAAAAAAACATTCGCTACTATAAATTATCAGCAATATAGGTAACCAACTCGGTGCACTGTTTGTTTACGGTTTGCTGTGTACATAATCTATTGGCCTTGCCTGGCTGGGTTCCGCCGTACACTAATAGAGTACAGCTGTCAGTGCGAAGTTTGTTAAACAAACAAAAAAGATGTCTCCGTGCACGGAGAAACTGTCATGCTAGACGTTCGTGCATGTGCATAATGTCCAAGCAATCTGGCGGAGGGAAAGAAGGGCGGATGAATCTGGTGGTAGTCTTGCTGAATATCGATAGATAATGCGGGAAAGTCTGAAACTTCACGGCTTATTGACGGCATATCAACTGTATGATAGACCCCGAAGGGTAGTTCGTTCAAGCTGAGTAATGGCGGACCTAGTGAACGTGAGAAGCGGACGGTACCCGATAACGAAGTCGCGTACTGCCCTTAAAGGCTGAAGTTTAGCGATCTCAAAGTTTTTGACTCATAGTGACCAGAAATATCAAAATATTCCTGTTTAAGAACACGTTGGTTAATCCTCTACTTCAGCTCCGCAGCTGTGAATGTTTTGTCTCGTTTCCATTCTGCTTTCTCCTCTGAGTCATCCCTCTGCGGTTGTGTATATATGTGGCTGATGCAGTAGGTGACAGCCACTTGGAGCGCAATGCAACGCCTACACATTGATTTATTCTGCCTGGCCAGTCGCACCAAACTGCCACAGCGTACAGTGCAAGAGTTTAGGTTTGTTTCGAGTGATAGGTAATGACAGCACTGTAGCAGCGCTTTAATGAAGCGTTGTCTGAGCTCTGCAAATTATTTAGGCTGTAAGAAAGGAGCGTTGTGCTCAAAAATGCTACTCTAAAAATAGAATTAAACCAGGATGGAAGCGGAAGCTTCTTTCGCCTGTTACATTATTCCCCTATCACATCCTAACAGTGCACCGCACTACATTATTGGGGACACTTAAGCTGCAGCCTTTAAGGGTTATGACACAAGAGCGTAAGCTACCAGTCCCGCTAAAGTCCCGCTTTAACCAAGCCATATGGACTTGCCCGCATTAGGGGTAAGGTGAATGCAAAGGGTTTTGACAGGCTGATTCTGAAATCACCCTCCCATATGAAAGGAGAGACCCTAATTGGCAGCTCCTACCAGTGGCGTATATGGGTAACGTGAATTCAAATGTCATCGCAGGCTTATTCTAATGTTACCCTCCCGCATGAAAGGAAAGGCCCGAGTTGGCGCTCTTTCAGGCGCCCACCGACGCTGAAGGCTCGATCTGGCTGACGTAGTGAAGCTACCGCTTCAAAATTATTATCAAAGGCGGTGATCGATAGCTTGGATGACTTAGCTTTCAGGAAATGTGTCGAGATTAACTGAAACTAAAGAGAGTGGACGGGAGCGTAATGGGCAGAAATCTTACACGTCGTCTAGGCGCCGTCTCAACTAAGGCGACGAGCACGTAGTTTAAGGTCAACGGTGCACACGCAAGCACATCTATAAGCAGCGACCAGCGAGCGAGTCGACAATGCACAAGGCTATTCTCTCGGCTGTGACGTCATCCTCGCATCGGCGGCAATCTCCGCTCAGCAGCTCTATGTTACCTTTATTAATTATTTAGCAGGCACTGAAAACTGACAGCGGCCCTAGCTGGAGATGGAACTTTTTTAAATTTTAATAATGATATTGGAATAAAAACTATTTTGAGGCAAAATTGAATTACACCAGCGCAAATGAATCCGCAAATAACAAATTTACCCAACACATAAAAACACGAAGAAATTGCAGTAAGGTGCTATAAACAAACAATTGTCATTTTAATACCAAAAGCAAAACAATAAAAGACCGCTCATAACATAGCACAAAAAGGAGGAGAGACTTGGGGGCCAGGAGTTCAAATCGAATGTTCTTTTCTGAAAGCATGAATATTTGGAGAAATTTTAGCATGCAAACACGATTTAGATTGGAATTCGTTTTGCTGAATTTTCCAAAGGGCGTATATACACCTCATTGAGGGAGGCGGCAACACACTAAGATATACTCAAATGCAGCAACGCTATGCGTTCTTCTCGTGTTACCGCCGACGTGCGGAGTCTGACGAGCGACTTTCTATGGACTCGTCCACTGCTCGATCGACTCCGGAAGATGCCCCCACAGCAGGGGAGCTTTCCGAGAGAATCAAATTTAGCCTCCGTAGCAGCGCGCACCGCACGTGTAAGGCACATCTGCAGACCGCGGTATATACGCTCCTCCGCATGCGTTCAAGGGCTGGGCGCCTCAAATCTAAGAGGTGAGGAGAAGGTGGGGGATGCCAGGAGAAGGTAAAAAGCTCCGAAGGAAACCTGCAGCAGACCCTCATACTTTATTCAAACTGCCTCCGCACCGCCGACCGTCTCTCCCGCAGGGGCTTCGAATTCACTTTCTCGAATCTATTTGTGTGTGTGGCGTGTACAGGACCGCACCAGGCCGCGTTTCATTCGGAAGCGGCAGCATGACCGCGAATTCTAATGGCATCTCGCTTTCCCTCCGTCTCTCTCTCTCTCTCAACTGTTTCTTTTCTCTCAAAATTTTATAGTACGCTCCGTCTTTTGTACGTGTCGACGGGCGCCAGCACTGGAAGCGGCCCGCGGTTCCCCAACTGAAGCCATAGTGCCACCATCCTGGTAGCACGAAAGGAGACTATGACGCTGTAAATTAAGAAATATGTAGGATCAAAATTAAAAAAAAAAAAACTAATATAGCTCCCATCCACAGATAAATGTATCAATGCGTTTCCCGTGTGTATGTGTATTTGTTGAAGGGAACAGTGGGCTTGGAACTGGGTTTCTCGTTCGTTGCTTTTCCTCCGCCTGGGTCCATTTTCAGAATATCTCATTTTGTTTCAATTCTAGCCACCACCTAGAGTCGTGTAAGAGACAAATGCTATCACCTCCTTCCCTCTCCCCGCACACCTCCTCTCGCGCCCAAAATAACCGGAGTTATTCTCTCCGCGGTCGCCCAGTACCAGGCCCAACATCCATTACATCCGATTTTCACCTTTTATTTCATTCAATATGTTTATTTTTTTAATCCTCTGTGGGCTGTTTTAAGGCATCTGCACTTCGTACACTTAAAGGATTTACGTTTCTCGCTTTTAAAGCGCAGATGAAAAATAAGTAAAAAAGGAGGCGAAGCATCACCCACGCATGAAAGGGCAACATCTTTTCGCACTGCCTTTGGTTGCACCATTTAGTTGTGCTAGCCTTCCATACAGAAAAGCTTTTTTTTTCGGAGACGAAGAGCTTGCATCGTCTTTCGTGTCCGTATTGAGCTCGCGTGCCAAGCGAACAGTAGGCCGCACAGCCTGTACAATGTCACATCTGTTATTCACATCCTGCGATCGGCTGTAGCTCTTTTTGTTGCACGTTCAATAAAAGCAGGTGAAATTTATTAAACAAGCAGGAAGCAGTGGTACAATTTCAAACGTCCCTGAAAGTAAATATTTCAGAATAACTGTGATTTCTAAGCTTCCCTCAGATCAGTGCTGTTTGAAGACGACGATTCTGAATTTTAATGAAGCAAGTACATGTTGGCAAACATGAAAACGCTATTAAATAGCGAAAAAAAAAAAAAAACCTACAATCTTGCGAGGGAAGATTTGTGAATGTAGTGATTGTTATGCTGCAGCTACACAATGTGTGAAAAAATTGCGTTCAAAAACTCGTCTTTAGAATTAAGTCTAAAATTAAGTTTCCTTGCCATGGCCCCAATGACCCTTTCGTAACCGCGGTCTTCAGGGTTCAGTTCTCCCACCAATCCCTTTGTATGCTCAGCTGTCGGCAAGAAGGAAGCGCTGGGGATGCATAACTTAGACCACGCTCAAAACAGTTCGAGCTATGCCCTCGGGTTGACAAAGAAGACTGTCACAAGTTGGTTTGGCTCGTTTTTATACCTACATCAGGTGGTTATGGCTATGCTTGCAGCGAAAGCTACATTGCGGTATGGTTTCAAGACCTCTGGTGGCCGCAGCTACGTCGAAAAAAGGCGTAGCTACGAGAAAACGAAGAAGAAAAAGAAGATGAAGAAGAAGAAGAAGAAAAAGAAGTAGAAGAGTAAGAAGAACGCTCTGTCACCCGCAGCTAATGCTTTCGCTCTGCATTCCATTCAGCAGCATTGAACCCTTCTCATTTTTTTGTAATTGTGCATTGGTTTTCTAGTGATTAAAGCCGTTTTTTATTGCATAGATTTAGCACAATAAAGATGCATAGATCTTCTTGCCATAAGAGAGCAATCTGTCTGTTTAGATTTCTGGGTTTGGCGCAGATTTTAAAAACAATCTTCATATCCTTCTGTTTCGTTCCACGCCACGTTCTTTTTGACTAGCATTCGTGCTTTGATGGAGCCATTCTGTTCAACATACCCACTTCCCATGTTTTGCAGTTATTGTATTGAGTACAAAATAAGCGGCTATTTTTCATATGGGTGTGTTCAGATAAAAGCTGTAATTGACGTCCCGTGCCTATTTTTTAATTCAATTCTTATATAGCGTGCGAAAATGTCTCGACACAAAGTAGAAACCACAGTTTTCCGAGATCCGCTATAGTTTCCTCGGCAAAAAAAAAAAAAAAAAAAAAAGAAGAAAAAAAAAAGTAAGTATTTCATTCGAGGTAGGAAATACGATTTTTGCCATTTCAAAGAGGTACATTTTTGGAGCCCTGTAACGCATCAAAATTGCCCAACATTATAAAAGAGTAGAACAGGGAGAAGTTTTTCACGGAATAAATAATAAACCCTGGATAATCCGCAGAAAAAGCTAACAAGCTTCACCGACAGCACCTTAACGAGCCGCGTCATAATATAGGTATGAATACTGCCAATTTTCAGGACAAGAGTTAAATTTGTATGCATTTTTTATTATTTTAAAAATATATAATACATAACGTTTTTAGTCCTCAATATGTCTGAGGTGCTGAGGAGTGTTGGGGGAGATTTTAAGAAGAATAGAATATGTGCTTTGTTTTTTTTTTTTTTTAAATTGGAATTAAACTTCGAGGTTACGAGGACCAGTACACTGGTGATCACATAGGTGGTCTCTCTGGCTGCGCTTGTATTGGATTCATGTATAGTGACCAGGGTTCATGCCTTGACCTGACCAGCGCGAGCAATCTGGTAAGGCCACAGCAGCGGCCTCAGTCCTTTTACGCGTCTATGTAGGCGATGTAGGTGATGGTCGAAAACGAGCTTGGCAAGCAATCGGAGCGTCGCGTGTACGTGGGTTTATACTGCCGCAACCTGGTTTAGAATAACGGCAATGCGCAGTACACCTGGGAGTGGGTAAATGCGGGCCGTTAATGACTGACAAGCACCACCTTTGGCCAAGTCCTGGCGTTGCTTTGTTTCGCGCGTCGGTACATGTTCTGTGCCATTTCTTTCTTTCTTTTTTTTTTTTTTTTCAAGTTTGCAATCACGAGATTGACACTTTGCAGTATTCAATGGGCTTTGAAATTACTAACGGCTCCCAGGAACAAGGAGTCTGGTTTACGTTGACGGCTCTATGGTAATCTCGCTTCCCTGTTCGCGCACTTTTGCTCTCTCGGAGGTGTATTCAGTTTGGTTTGGTCTATGAAATTTAAGGACCCAAAGCGACTCAGCCTATGAGAGACGCCGTATTAGAGGGCTTCTGAAATTTTGACCACGAGGGGTTCTTTAACGTGCACTGACATCGCACCGCATACGGACGCCTATAGCGTTTCTCCTCCATCGAAAAGCGGCCGCCGCCGCTGGGATTCGATCCCGCATCCTTGGGCACAGTAGTCGAGCGCCCTAACCACCGCACCACAGTGGCTGGAAGGAGGTGTGTTCGACCTCGTATCGACACATGGGGAGCGTTCTATAGAATGAGTTCACGGTGCGTCGTGCCGGGTTCAAGCCTTCTTCCGGGAACGAATCTTCTTTCGGAAGCGCCAGCACGGTTCTGTTGCTACAGATAGCGGGCGCGACGCGAGGAGGGAAGGCACAAAAGGCGGCGCACTTGCAGAAACGGGCAAAAAATAAGCGCGCGCTCGGTTTACGCGCGAAAATACTGATTTTACTGCTGCGCGCGGCAGCCACAAAGCATTGAAAGAAGCGCTCGCGAGGTGCTGTGTGAATTCATTACGGCCAAAGCCAGGTGGCGTGAGCACGGTGCCTGCCTGCAAACATCATGCATATGAAATTATGAATGAATGAATGAATAAATGAATGAATTTTTATTAATAAAGAAAGGCCTGGGGCCATAGTTAGGGATGAGGAAGAAGGCGAAAAAGGTAGTTGAGGTAATAGTTCAACTCTAGGAAAAAAGTCTGAGTCAAGTTTGGAGACATCCACTAAGTAGGGTGAGAAGTCCCGCTTCACACTACTTGTATAAGGCCACTTCGTCTACCCTAGACAAGAAGGTCCTCCTTAATGCTGTGAAGGCCCAGATAAATAAGCTGATTGAAAACGATAGTGTTTGTGCCATGTTTTGCAACCAAGGCGTCCATGCATCGATCAAAGAAGGGGCAGCGCCATAACAGATGAAATAGGTCTGGGTTGCAAGCAAGATGGCTGTACGGGCATTTCAGTAAGCTGTGGACTGGAGAAGTCGGCAGTAGCGATCGCGGGCGATGCAGCGCTAGCCATTTTTAGAGAATGTGAGGATGTAGACACCATTAGCATCTCTCCAGCCCGAGAAACTTTGGGGGTGTCCGCTAGAAAACCCTGAGGGGTGGCGTCATGAAGCTGGCGGCAACTTGCGTTCTTGAGGTGGTTCAATCAAGAATGTTGGGTGAAAATGTTCATCTGATTGCATGGAGCTTCGGGAGCCACACACGGGGTGTCTTAATCGACGGAGTCCAGCGGAGGAGTAGAAGTTAGTGGTCCCTGGCTGCTTCATGAGCGGACTCATTCTTTCACCAACGTCAGCGTTGCTTGGAGTCCATACAACACGAATGCAATGGTCATGCTCTTCGAACATGGATACAGTGCGATGGAGCTTGGTCATGATTATGTTGGTAGAAGTAGGTTCATTTAGTTCAAGCGTGGCGGCATGACAGTCTTTTATGAGCACAATTTGGAGTGAGGTTTGGCCCATGGCTGATATAACATTCGACTGAATGTATTTTAGCGCACCATGAAGCACCAGAAAGTCACCATCGGTCTGAGTAACCCATGAGGCGTAACGAGTGCGGGAGCCGTTGTAAGATGGGTGCTAGTAAACCCAGGCTGTTGCTTGCCCGTTGTCTGTTAGGGATGCGTCTACATAAATGTCATTCCGTCATTAGCTTAAGCTAACAATGAGTTCTTCTCCTGTCGTCGACGCGGGCTCTAAAAGCTACCTCAACGCGCCATGGTATGAGAAGAACAGGACTCTGGTGCTTCCACAAGTCTGTTCAAGACGGTCACGGTGGTCCGAAAATTATGTTAAAAATGAGCCACACTCGCTGTATCTACAGTAATTAATCCCCTGACATGCTTATTGAAGATGGTGGCCACCATATCGATCTTCAAACGGTCCGTCTTTTGTTTTCGGCTACTAGGATGTACCCTCACACTAGACAGTCAGCCAATGGCACCGCCGCGGTGGTTCAGATTTTAGGGCACACGTATGCCGAACCCAAGGATGCAGGATCGAATCCCGGCGGCATTGGAGGCGAAAAGCAAAGCGCCCGTGGCTGTGCGATGTCAGTTCACGTCAAATACCAAACGGTGGTTGAAATTTCCGGAACCTTCCACTACGGCATCACTACGGCAAAATTGAGTAAAGCGGAATACAGACAGAAAAGCAGCAGTCTTCGTTCCCTGCCTAAATGTGGCCAACAATGGGGCGGCTGGGCCGCAGCCTTCTGACGATGAAGACTTTTCGGCGGCTAATATACCAGTCAGCGCACATTGCCTCTAGTGCAAAGTCGCGAAGCATAACTCTATTTTTTTTTTTCCTGCTTCAAGCCCGCCCTTAGGAAAACAGCAACCAGACTGTTTCCAAGATACATGGACTATACCCTTTTCGCAACATAAGAAATTTACGGTGCTGAGAAGATGTTCTTTGTCCCTGTCAGGATGACTGTGGAGGAATATGTACTTAGCCTGGCCATGGCACTGGAATGACTTCCTCCTTATCTGGGAAAGTGCCCACTCCATGTCCCGGAGGCTTTTTGATTGCGCTCCTAGCACCACTCTGATTGGCACAAAAATGATTGATTATTATTTGGATATTATAACTAATTAGTTGATTGATTAAACGATCAATTAGGATAGTCTGAGCAAATACGGTTGAGACTGCAGGTTGGGTGTGTGCGGGTCACTAAGCAAAGTAGTTAAGGCTTCCAAGCCTTATCTGGAGGGTTGCTTGCAGGGGCGGCATGAGAGTTTAGGCATGCGGAGGAATGTTTTCAATTTCGCTCCCAATTACAGAGCCTGAAAAGTAAAGTTCAGCAAGCGGAAATTAAGAGATAACGGCTAGCGGTAACATAATAATGGTATGCTACTTCCTATAGGGAAACCGGAAAGAAAATAACCGCAGAAGCAGAGTGCGAATGAAAGGTTATGATGTCATAATACAGTGACCTGCATAAGGTGGCCAGGGCAAGAGGAGGGTTACGGTTGCCCGAGAAGGCCAAAGAAGAATCCTCTTCTCAACGCTTGCTTCAGGATCTGTTTTGTGCGTCTGTCGCGTTAGACGTAGTGGTAAGATCCGTAGTGGTACGACTTGCATTGCGAACTTCTGTTTAGTATGGGAAGTTGTACGCTTACGAAAGCCGAGATAACGATCTACCACGATTTTAATGGTGCAACTGTTGCCACGAAACAAATCCGTGTGTTGTTTATTGAGACATTTCTACAGCGTAATGCACCATGTACACCGCGCAAGACGCCACGATGATTGTTCCTAACACAGTGACGTCAGAAATGACGTAACACGACAAGTACAAAGCGTCTCTTTGACCTTCCTTTGTGGCCCTACAGGACAGCATTCCACTCTGGTATGCCAGCATGAGGTCGTAGACGCTGGCGTTGCAACATACGGCGCCTTGGCTTATTGTATAGTTTTAAGGAAGCATACCGGTTATAGAAAATCCTTGCCAGATTATACAAAGTATCATCACAGAGCAGTCTATTCCCTCCGATACCAAGACGATGCTCATCTGTTCCTCAAAATCAGAATTCCAAGCGTACACAGGAGATTTAGCCCAACTACTTATGTGATGGTTCTGAACTGTCTATTTAAATCACCGAATAAAGGCTTTTGTATGTTGGGCGATGAAACTAAACGCACTTAAGCGCCTCTGCTCTAATGTGTCTTCTTTCCAAGATGAGCAACTTTAGACCGGAGAGTGGGCTTAGCCAGCCGCTTCGCTGAAGACAGCACCTGCATTACGCTTTGCTGAAAAAAAAAAAAAAAAAAAAAAAACAACAACAACTAAGATAGCGTTTTTGAGCAGCTAAAACAAGTTGAGCGGCGCTGTTGCTAAGATAGGATTTCCACATATAGTCGCCTTTATATATTTGCGTACACTTACTGCATGCGGCAGCGGCAGTCTGTGTTTAGTCTGCAGAAGCCTGGTGTCCCCATTTGAACCCCACCACAGTTGAACAAAAACAAAACACCATAACAACTTGAGCCACTTTTTCATTTAGACACGGTGCCACTACTGGCAGACAACCAGAAAAATAAGGCTGACAACTTTTGATCGACGAGCAGCTATACCTGGGCGAGCACGGTTCGGGTGCTCTCTGGCCTCGGAGTTTAAGCCCTTCACTCGCCCGCTCTCTTGCAGTACATTTTGTGTACTTCCTGTTCTGAGCAAACAATTTCGCCGTTACTTTAAAACCCTTCTTCACTGAAGTTATTATCATTTTCTTCTTTTCTTTTTTGCACCTCTTACAGGTGACTCGCGTCGTATGATTTATCGTCCCGACGTCACGTCACAGACAGGTCGCCGCCGCTGCCCCGGTAAAATTTTGCCTTCAGTCTAATAATACTAGGCGATGGCAACAGGAGCACTTCCGGGGGTTTTCATAAACAATATTGCATCTGGCGACGTCGTCTTTTTCGCGCGCGCGAGGCCCGGCACATCGGACGCCTTGTCATGCGAGAAACGCCAGCGGGCGCCTATAGTACTGCATCCCCACAGCGCACCACTGCGGATAGCAACTCTTGTAGCAACTCTTGTCTCGGATACAGTACAGCACTGGAGAAGTTGACTAAAGACAACTATCGAATAACGCTAGTAGCTGGAGAAGGCTGGAGAGGGAGGGGGACATGTAGTAGCAAAAAACTACACTACTCTACCCTTGAGCATTTCGCCTGTATTTCGCCAATGCTTGAAAGAGCGCCAACTCGGGCCTCTCCTTTCATTTGGGAGCGTGACGCCAGAATCAGGCTGTCATGACATTTGAATTTACGGAACCCCTAAGCTACGCAGGCACGTTCATAACAGGCATGAAAGTGGGTTGTGCATACAACGCCGATGAACTTTGATGCGTTCATCAGAAAGCTGGTTGTGTTCGATGCAGCGCTCGGTTACCCGCAGCCAAAGTTTTAGCTCCACATTTGGTTCAGCAGCGTTGAACCTCTCTACTTTTTTATTTCATGGCGACACATACACAGACACACACACACAAAAAAAAGAAATGGCGCGTTAGACAGCACTGCTCTTACTGTGGCATGCTAACTGGCTGCCTTGGCAACCCCCGCGTTTGCTTACGCGGCTGAAAACAGCCCGTAGCACGAAGCAGCCAATTGTGACGCGTCCATAGGTGTGCAGCGCATCGTCCTATGTTTGTGATCGTGCCAGGGAGAGATTAATAAGCGGGAAACACTATAGCCTGCCGACTGGCCAATTCACCTCTGTACAAACGTACAAAACCGGAAATGGATCTCTGCTAAAAAACTTATCCCAAGATACTTCGCTAAGTGGCTGCTTGCTGTTTAAAATTTCTTTTCACGCGGGATGCAATTATTTGGATTCTATTCGGCCCCAGTAAGCACAGAGTGGTTCGCTAAGTTGAAAGTACATTAGCACGTATATCATCTGATGTTTTACAACAGTCGCGAGATCTGGCTGTGCTCAACATGCACAGTAAAACAGATACGCTTTTTCTGAGGATAAATAACCACCCTTTCAAGTGTGCGCTGTATAGGCGGCGGCCATTCGCTTCTTTTTGGGTGGTTTTGAGTTTACAGTACGCTGCGTAAAGTGCGCTTTTCCTTAGTTATTTATTAGAACTTGATAACGAAGTTGTTATTTATTATAACTGGATAACGGCCCCGCCGGGGTGGCGCAGTGGTTACGACGCTCGACTACTGTTCCCAAGGGCGCGGGATCGAATCCCGGCCTCGGCAGCCGCTTTTCGATGGAGGCGAAAAGCAAGCCGCCCGTGTGCTGTGCGATGTCAGTGCACGTAAAAGAACCCCGGGTGGTCGAAATTTCCGGAGTCCTCCACTACGGCGTCTCTCATAGCTTGAGTCGCTTTGGGACGTTAAACCCCCAAACCAGAACTTGATAAAGGGGAATATACCAGCGCACGGGTAATCCTGAGCCACGCGTACAACGATGGTCTTTTTTTTCGCAGGCTCAAACGAAGGTAAAGACCCGGGTAGTCGAAAGGTAATCTGAGTTGAGTAGAAGCTGACCTCACAACCTGATTTTGAATTGAACGGTGAAAGAACAGTGAGCCCACACAAAACTACTTACTCCTGCCTCTTCCAATGACACTGACGTCTAAACAAGCGGTGACACTCGCACTTCCTGCAGTTTCGAGGCAAGTGTGCTCCGCTAGCGGAATCCTGGAAAATAGCGTTCCCGCAGCGCAGCATCGATACAGTGGCCTGTTTGAACGGTGCAAACCTGTCCGAAAGTCATGGGGGCCTTGTAAAGGACATATGAGGCACATGAAGTGAATGAAGAACAAGGCATCAGGCACAAGATCGAATTCTTCGTGTAGCTGGAGCAAGAACTCTCATCCCGTGCCTGAAAGCCAGTCACATAATGCTAGACGCCACTCCGTACATTGACGTTAACATTCCATCCTCGGTCTACTTGCGGCATCAACATACTCCACTTTTCCCTTGTTTTTCTGCTGGAGCAGTGATTCACCGAGCGCATTCAAAAAGATGTAAATGAAACTTGTGTATTCCAAACGTTGCGTGTTGCTTGTGAAAAGTGGTTTTTATTGCATAGAAGCGACATACTTACTGTGAAAATACTCACTGCCAAAAACAAAAATAGTGCAGTTGAGTTCTTTTCCCGTCAGCAACGTTTATTTCCCCACGAGTGGCAACCTCAGCGAGAAGTCAACTGGAGGAGAAGACAACAGCGCCAGTCGCCCCAAGGGCCAGCGAACAAGAGGAGAACAGGGCAGCAGGTCGGAAGGTACACCGCATCATTTTTTCCTGTGATTATTACTTCGGCTTGAGAAGCGGTGTCAAAGCAATTGAGATGAACCTACAAAGTTAGAAGATGTATAACAGATAGCGATGAGATTGAGTTTACACAGACACCAGAGCAAACCACTATAATTACCGTCTTTATACACTCTCTACGAGGGTTCCAAATGGCAAGAATTATCGAAAAATCGCAGTTAGAAAAATGTGGCGCACATATCTCAGGAGAACGCTATGAACGCCGCAAGCGTTAGAAACCTGTCGGCGTACTTCTCATTACGCTGTGGAACTCGCATGATTGATCACATGCCACTGACAAAAGAAAATCAGCCGCATAGGGGAGCGCTTCATCTAGTTGTTCCGCATTGTGCTTTGCGTTCTCGAGTAGCGTCGTTATATTCGGACCCCCGACTAGGATGAGTCCAAACTGATATGACGGGCCGGGTTCAATGGCCTACTAGGATGCTCTGGCAGTGGCACAGACAGCACGGCGCCGGTGGCGACGGCGCGACGCTCGTAACACCGCCTCCGCTGTTCAGCCGAAGGAGCCGACATCGTGCACTGCCGGAGTGCAAAGAGAACGAAAGAGTGAGAGGCCTTCGGACGCCGTCACAGCCATAAATCAGACTGGCGGCCACCACGCAGCTTCGCAGTGCGCGGAGGCGGTGAACGCCTTGTCGTCACCGACGAGGGATCGCAACGCCCCTCCGCCCGCGTACCCGCGGGACGCTAGCTGGTGCTGACATCGTGGGCATAACTGGGCGACAAAGCTTCCTGAGAGCGTTGTAGCGCATTCACATCCTTTTGTACAGACCCCTTCAAGAGGCAGTGGCGTGCCCGGCAGATACAGGGGAAAGAACTTGTGCAGCGGAATTGGCTTATGAGACTCCGGCGGTAATTCAAAGAGGACAAAATTTCAAGTTAAATGAGCGAAGCAATGAACAAACAGCGAAGAAAGAAGGAAGGAAGGAAGGAAGGAAGGAAGGAAGGAAGAAAGAAAGAAAGAAAGAAAGAAAGAAAGAAAGAAAGAAAGAAAGAAAGAAAGAAAGAAAGAAAGAAAGAAAGAAAGAAAGAAAGAAAGAAAGAAAAGGAAGGAAGGAAGGAAGGAAGGAAGGAAGGAAGGAAGGAAGGAAGGAAGGAAGGAAGGAAGGAAGGAAGGAAGGAAGGAAGGAAGGAAGGAAGGAAGGAAGGAAGGAATTTCTTGGAATTCGTTCAGTTAAATAATTACACGTCAGTGACTTTTCCTCAAAAATAAGAAAATAATCATGGTGGTGGGGTACCTTTCCTGTCTTCCACTTGAAATCGCTATTATCTGTTTCTCAACTTTCAAGCCATATACTGCTCAAACGATTTGGGGAACTGCATGCTACAGCCCCTGTTCATTCGTGATCTCGCAGGTTTCCTACTGTGCTCCCTGAGCACCCTTAAAACTGTGGAGTGTTCCTGTTGCAGGTGCGTCGGAGTATATTTCCCCCTGGAGTAAGTGCGGTTAGCATTGTCGCTAAGTTTCCAATCGCTGTTTGAATCTGGAAGCTGTAGCTCTAGGGCCAGTGAAGCAGAGTGCAGAGGTATTGCTGGGTTAAAAACAGTAGTTATACGGTGCGTTCGCCGGACATATGCACCGCGTGTCCCTGCCGAAGAACGACGTCACTCGCTTCCACGGAATACCTTACTCCAAAGGGTACGTACAATTGTAACATTCCGAGCTGATTTATGTTCTCTTAGATTTTTCTGTTATTTGTCGGCTGTGTCAAGAAAGAAGTGCACCGGAAGGAATGAAATGTGAGCCTACCGTAACAGCTTTTAATTGGCGGGAACGGTACGTTTAGTTAGAAACAGAATTAGGTGTAGGGTCAGGAATACGAGTAAACGCTTTGTAGAAGCAAAACAGTTAGTTTTTATATGCTGTTTGTTTTTGTTAAACAGACTGCCTACGTTAACGTGTGCCGAGGTACAGTGGAAGAGGCGATCATATTTGGTATCCCTTTTTGTCGCTTTTCACGGAAACGTTCTGACAGACTACTCTTTTCGTGAAGCAGGTCGTTGGCCAGCTGCTGCTGCTGAATGAAGCGAGAAAGTGAGAAGCTTAGAGCACTGTCTGCATTCATGTAGTATTGCTTTTCTGCTGGAGTGAGCTAATAAATAGAAATATGCGTTACAGTAACCGTTCTTTTGGCTATCATTACTCGTGCAGTTCGCGCTACCCACAGTCATGCGGGTAGCGATGCTTCAATTTTAATTAGGCGACTTTCACTATGACTCGACTGGACAGATAGTTGGAACAATGTAGGCCCTGTTGTGCATGCATAGTTCCCGGAGCATTCTCATCGGTCTTTGTAGTAGACTTTATTTCTCACGGCTGTCACCTACCACCGCAATGATACCTGTCGACCTGTCGAAGGAACAAGAAGCTTTATTGGATTAGGTAACACGAAACGGAAGAGAAGGGCAGAGTCTCATACATCAGGTTGTAGATCGACAAAGTAACAATCGGCAGTGTTTGCGCGGAACAGCGTCAGCAATTCGTTAAGCGCCGCCATTTCATCGGAATTGTTCTCAGATTCCATTGGTAACATGGTGGCATTACATACGTGCGCCCTTCTGCCTTGTGAGTTTCATAGGTTAAGGAAATGCGCACTCATGAAGAGCAAGAATGAAAGCGTCACTCAGATTTCTTTGTGTTGTTGTTTTTTGGAGAAATAATCTACTTCATTAAACCCGCAAGCTAGTGCTTGCGCAACATGATTCAACGAAATACAAACAATGGAGCAGTGTGTTGCGACAAGTCAATTGCAAGCGAACTGTGTCTCGGGAACACAAACAAGCTAAAAATACTCAAAATGGAGTATAATCTCCGAGCTCCAGTTCCATAGCTGCATTGGAGAAAGACGGCCAGAGTTCGGTGAAGAATGCGCCCCTGATCTTCCACATAACATGCTCTTCAGGATGTTTAGATGGCGATTTCTTTTTTTCTTTTTTTTTTTTTTGTATGCGGAGACGACGCTCAGAACTAATACTAATGAACGAAAGTTCTCTCTTCTTTCGATAAGTGCTCGGCCATTGTTTTACAGTATCTGTAATCCGCCGCACATTCTGACCATAACAAGAAGGCTGCTGACATTTATCCCCACAACTAGCGCACTGACGCGAACGAATGGTCCGGTCCCTGGGAGTCCCTTTTATGACGTTATCGGGCGGAACAGCACGCAGCCGGGACATTTCCGACGTGTTTGAATGAAAGACGAACCTAAGCACTGGTGCAAAGGACATCCGTGGTCATTCAGAGAGCAGCGTCTCCTTCAGTTGAGTTTTTATCTCTCCAGTTCCGAACACACTTCGCGATGGAAATGGCGGCGAACGCTAGGCAGCCGGACCCGATTCCAATGCGAATCGCCGCAGTGACGTGGGTGGTGGCAGGTTCCGCAGATGAGCGAGGATGGAGACGCGTCAATAATTTCTCAGCGGTGGCACTCTGTGGGCTCCTCGGACAACTCCAGCGCTTGGAACGCGAGAAGTAAAAAGAAAGGAAAATGAAGGCTATTCGAAACCAGCCGAGCTCAATAAAAGCGGCCATTACTAGACATTTATTGCGGCAGAAAGCGCACACGGAATCACTGAGACAGGGACATAGAGTTGCTGCCTTCGGGGTTGAGGGTAACACTATACGACCTAAAAAGAAGCCTTGCACATTACGCCACCACTTGCATGCAGAGAAACTTAGCTCCCTAAGATGCGAAATGATGCAAACTACTTTATAAAAGGATCGAGAATTAGATTTAAATGATGCTCAATTCATGGCGACGCGTATTTAGTTCCCATGGGGGCTCCATACGCTGCTGGGATAGATTTATGAATATAAAATAGCGAAACGGTTGATCAAATCTTTAATGCAGGAAGAGCAACTTACGAATTCATGTTGTTGTTGTCGTTGGTGTTTTGCTTCTTAATTCCATTAGTTATTATCTCATTCCATCTTCGCTGTTTCTTCCTATACTTTATTTGTTTGACAAAAATCAGATATTCATTTGTTACAACCTTATTAATTTCCGTTTTTAAAATTTGTTAATATACAGATGTTTTAAAGGAGAAATGATCGGCTGCGACAAATAAAGATTCAGCGAAAAGGATCGACAGGACAGGGATCAATAACACGACCACGGTCTTTATAGATTTGAACCAATTGCGGACTGTTCATAATGCAGGCTTCTACTTCGCTAACATCGCATTATGCATTGAATCAGTAAATTCGCGCTAGGCGCACATTTTAATGTCGTTGTCATTTTTGCTTCAACAACGTCAAAAGTGAAGAGAGGTACGCAGGGTTCACAGCGTACCAAAACATCTGCTTCTTTAGCACAAAGCCTTCCTTTTCCCAACCTTGAGCGGTCAAGGAAATAAAAAGGGTAGCGTGCAAATCAGTTAATCCGAGTTTTGTTTCCCGGGGCAGTGCTGCCGTTTTTTGTTATTTTTTTATAAATGATTAGTCCGAGGGTATAAGCCGACCAGCTAAAGTGTATGCAGATTATTTTATCTTAAAAAAAAGCACCTGTCTCTGAACTGAACTTAATCTAAACTTAAGAGCCATAAACCAATGGTGCGCGAGTCGACAGGTCTTCAAATCTTCAAATGTCTTCAAAATCGAAATAAATTTTCTATGGAAATTTCAAGAAAGACATCTGGTAAGAAAACTAAAGTATACAGTCATAGTACCAACGGTTATCGCTAAATAGAAAGAGTAATTACAAATACCTTGCATTAGCACTTGGTTCTGACTTACTCTGGTCTTCACACATAACATGGGCAATAAGGCTTCAAAACCTCTCCAGAGCATTAGGCATAATGTGGTCAGTGCAAGTTTTGAATTATTTATAATTCCTGATTCATAAATACCTCTGATTTATAGAACTGTATAAATATCTTTCCTCTAATATGGAAAAAGTTTGGGGATCTACAAGCACACCGATTCCGATGGCTCTGGGATGGAAAGAATTCAGTGTCTCGGAACAAGTTTTATATTTAACATCCACCGACATACCAAATCTACCAAATATTTACAACCGAATGTTACAAACTGAAGTTTCTTTTCCACATTGCTAACAATATAGAATAAATAAAAAGCAAGATTATTTAAAAGAAAACATAGGATGCATCAGAGCATCGTCACAGCCTGTGCATCCTAATGCCTACCTTCTGCATTAACCGACTGCTTAAAATTTAGCGTACTGTGCGATTGGAGTGCACGTTAAAGAACGCCATGTTGGCAAAAATTCCGGAGCTCTCCACTCCAGCGTCTCTCATAGCATAAGTAGGTTTGGGATATTAAAAGCAATATAAATCTAAGCACATGCTGACCCACAACCATTGACCACTGGGAGAGCGTGATTGCGTAAGGCCTAAGGAATTTGTTTGGTCTCTAAAAATTAATCAATTACTGCTTAAGAACGTGGTTCGACACAGTTGGGCGTAAAAAAAGAACTAAGAAAAAAAGAACTTTCATTCGGTGACATTTTATAGGTGACATCCGTGACCTATAAAATGGCTGCCGGTGACATAAGTTTAAAGCAACCCCCTTATTTCGTTTCCCCACCTGAACAAACAAGAATGCGATAGCCAGACTTTTTATACCCATCTGGAGTGTGTTGAGTCCACGCGATAACTGCCTAGAAACGCCTTCGTGCTATTCTTTGGGAAACCGCGACGTTCGGCCGTCAACCAAACGGGAGGCTGCGAGCGCTGCGGCGTCCGGGCGCGCTCGCTTGCGGCCCAGCCGCAACAAATCGAGCGCGGCTTATAAGCATCGATAGCGCGTCCAAGTCTATACAAACGGGATCCGGTGAAGGAAAGAGGACGACTTTCCTCCTCTCCTTGCCGACGTGTGGTGGCGAACGATAAGCCGCCAGCGAATGTTGAATGGAGCGGTCTTACTTCACCCTCGTCTGTTCATTGCTGGCGAAGCCGTGTACCCCGCAAGGCGTGCGTCCCGCTTTACGCTGCGCTCTTTGCGTGGGGATAAGGAAGCAGCGTGCGCGGAGCGAAAGTCAACGCGGGTGGCGGCGGTGGGTGCTCTCCGCTCTACTGGAGTGGATGTGTGCGGGCAGAGGAAACCCCCCACCTGTGCGAGCGCCGGCTCGTACAGCCCGTGTCCCGAGACAGGTCCACTTACGTCATAACGCCGACGGCAGGGTGCAGAGTACAAAATTATAAGAATTGCAGCCGCTAAGTTGCGCATTACATCGAATGGCAAAATGCTCTCACTGTCCCCACGCACAGGACACGCCCATGCCCGCGTCTTGGAACCGGCGCTGTTACGCGCCCTTCTGTTTCCCGGAAACGACTCCAAGATCTTTTACCGTACCTAGGAGCTGACTGATACGGTTCGCTCGCATGCAATTTGCATCAACTCTGCCGCTGTAGCCAGAGACGCGCTCTCCCTTCTTACCTCTTGAGCAACGTTGCTCGGCTGTTGTTGTTATGTCTCCTTTGGTCGACACGAGAAGCAAACAAACAGTTCAACAAATCCTGCAAGCCAGGTCGACCCACGCTGAGGTCCAGCAATCGGCCTTTTGAAGTGCGCCGCCACCGCCGTAGATTTTAGAAAGCTGCAGCTGCCTGATGAAGGAGAGAAAGATCGCCTCCACCAGCCGAGACACCGCGGAGGTCGTCCAAATGTGACGCTACCATGCCGCCAGTGGCAGCAAACATCGAATGGACAAGAATATAAAATGGAAGCGGTCTTTCGGAGAAATGGCTCTCTCGTCCGCCGATGCCTACCACGGCGCGCGAAGCCGCAGGACGGGCGTTCCTGTGCACGGGATATATAGTGCGTCTGCGTCTTTTAACGGTGGAAGTGTTAGCACGAAGAGCGTTCATAAAGTTCGTGTTATCAGTGCCATAACTTTAAGAAAGACGTACTCGATAGGTATCAAAATGACCGTACATATATCTGCCTTTAGCGGAATATAAATCCTGTGCTTTACATAGCCCCACAGAATATCCCTAGGGCATTAAAATAATGACGGTAGCATCTATACGGAAATTGGAAGCACTCCCAGTGATCCGCTTGCTGCATTTGAAGGGCCGCCGTTCAGAGAAGATTCATGCCAAGCTAATGGCGGTCTAGAGCGATAATGTTCAAACATGTAAGAATGACATTAAACGTTTCAGACGACTGTAAGGCACTTAAACAAGCCTAGATGACCAATGATGGTGTTGCCGACTGTCTCTGGAAGATGTGCCAGTAACTGCGATGAAAGCAGAGGCTCTAACGCTCGCTGACCTGTGGATAACTGTCGGATAAGTAACGATAACGTTACTGGGAGTTCAGATTCAGTGCTGACCAGTTTTTACGGTAACCTTCACATCACGAAGGTTGCTGTGCGCTTGAATCTTCTAACTGCTCCATGATTATGCACCGTTTCACTTACCGTGATCAACGAACCATCTATACCCTCCTCCTCATATATCTCTGACTAAGCTACGACAGGTGACGTGGCGCCAGCTTCAGTCCCGTACATTCCCAACCCCTGCTTTCTTAGCTTTGATCCACCCAGGACTGTTTTCGCCGCAGTGCATCCTGTGTGGGGCACCTAAAGCTGATTTTGAACATATTATGATCAAATTCTCGGAATTCCATCCTCCAACCGTGCACTTGGCAACTCTCCGACCTCGCGCGATGCGAGGCTGCGGTGTCCAGCTCTCCCCCGGCCGTTCAAAAGCGGCTGACGGACTGGGTTTTAGGAGTCGCTGAGAAGCACCAGCTTCCGGCCACAACACGCAGCCAAGAGCCGACCCGTCATTACTATGTAATAACTTAAGGCTCCCAACACTGCATAAAGTTTTTCACCCCCACCCAATCGAAACAAACTACAGAATTGTGTCAAAAATACGACAAAATGGTCTGTAGTTCTGTAGTAAACGGAGTTTTCTGTTGTTCTGCTGTAATTTTCTGTAGTTCTGTAGTTCTTGTGTAGTAAATTTCTGTTGTCTGTAGTACTGTAGCACTTTTATGTTGTAACTACAGAAATTTTTGATGTTAATGCAGAACTTTCTATTGTCACAACAGGCTTCCCGTCAAAAACAGCAAAGAAACTTTGTTGTAACAGAAACCTTTCTGTAGTTTTTTTGACTGGGCACCACCACCGTTTCACTCAGCACAGGCGATGGTGACACACCCGGTCGTCTTAGGCTACGCAATATTGCATCATCCTCCATATTCACCCGACCTCGCACGAAATAACTTCTTCCCCTTCCTTCCCGCGAAGAACACACTTCGCGAGAACGCTACAAGGACGACGAGGGGGTGATTTTTCAAGTTAATACTTTTCCAGAACACAAACAATGAAGAGTTATAGAGCGATGGTCTGCGCCAGCTCGTCTATCAGTGGAAGAAGCGCGTGGTCTTGGGTAGAGAATATGTGTATAATGATGAAACTCTCGCTCATACCGCATGTTTGTATCTGCCTTTCTTCATGCCAATAGGACGAACTCTGTCAACGCCCCTCGTGTGCGTTATTGGGCGCAGCCCGAAAGCCATGAAAGCAGCTTAGGCCTTTGCCCAGCGTATATCTACAGAATAACGAAAAGAAGAAAGCTTTATTTGGCACTATCACAGACGTGTAGCGAGGTGCATCTTAGAGCTTGCTCGCCGCAATTTGAACCATTTTCGGGCCAGCACTTCATGGAAAAATGTCTCCTGAATTATTGCTCGTGCACACGGAAGCGGATAGACTGAAACAATGCCGACGTCGTCGTCATCATCATCGTTTATTTTTCATTAAGGGGGGCCCCTTGGCGGGCATTATACAAGGGTGGAGAAAAAAAAAAACCCACAAACACGAGCGATAAGAACTTTGGTATGTGACTGCCAAGAAGTCGAATACAAATGTTAGAAAGTGTTGTGTTTTATGATACATAAGCAACTTCGGCCATCATGCGCCAAGAGCAAGGTTTTAAAATGTTGGAAAGGCATGCACAACGCAACAGCGGACAATTAGAGGTACACTGCGGTCATCACGTCATATCATGAGCAAAACACGAACACCATTTTTTTTTTTTACCTATCCTGTCCTTTCTCCCTATCGCTCATCTCTTTGCTTCAGGTGCTTCAGATATCAAATAGCAGATACCGGGGCTGGCGAACATCTTTTCATTCGGATATATAATAAAATAACTGCATACTACTGTATTGCAGATAAGGGTTTAACCATACAAAGGAATATTTTGTTTGAAAAACAACAACAAAGAACTATTGTCGGAATCGATATAGGCGGCGAAATCTGGGACTTTGATTCGTCCGCTCCTTATGTACCTTGATACTTCACGTATCAGCCACTAAACTTGAGATGTATGTCTAGAGCGTTTTACTGCGTTTCCTTGTTGAATACATGACAACCAAAAATAATATGTACAACATAGTGAAGACCTTTACAGCATATGATTTTAGGAACATAAAAAAATTAGTTGTGGTTTAGCACTGGTTAACCTATAGTTGAATTGCGAAAGCCACGGCGGAAGCTCCTTTTGTCTGCTATATTACTCCCCTATCACGCCCTATCCGTGTAAGGTGCTACATTGTTGAGGACACTTTAGCTCATCCTTTAAGGGTATGACGCGAGAGCGTAAGCGACCAGCCCACATATAAAGCCACGGTTTGAACGACAGGCTTTTGGTTCCTTCTGTTATCTCTTCTCGACGGAAGCGGAAGATGGTATGTCAAGTATCCCGCGCTTTTCGGGACGTTTTCGGGATATCGGCTATTGCAATGTGCGCTTGGCAGCTGCAAACGAATTCCCAACTTTGCGAGAACAATGTGAAATAAGAGTCATAGTTTACACGCATTTCGATGAGCCACACGGTGGGCTGGGGAGCCACTGCACGTCGGTTTCATCAAGCATGTGTTTCGGTCTGCGCCGGTGTCTATATCTTACTGTCCTAAAGCTCCATGAGTTGGGCGCCACGGCGGATATGAGAGAAATCACGTCCGCGCCATTAAGCGGTGAGCGTGGTGTTCGCGGTTGCGTGCGAACGAGACATAACTCACCACAACGTGACGTACGGGCAGCAGGAAATCTGAACAGCGCGTGACGTTTCCGCCGTGAAGAAAAAATAATAAACACTTTCGACGACACGCTGAGAGCGGAAAACGCCGTTACCGAACTAATGATGCCACTGCGAACGACTGTGCTTTTCACCATTTTCGCGCCGAGAGCTTCCTGCTAGTGATTTGCGCATCGTTGTACGTGTTCTACGAAGAATGGGCTAACCGACCGCGCTCGACGAGCCCACGTACAGATCCAGAGTCAGGCACCCGAGAGGGAAGAGGCAGCGTTCGACCACTGTATAGAAGTCCTCTCAGGAAGAGTGCATATGCTCAGTGGGAGAAGGGTCAGCAACTGAAACTGCATTGTGCTGATTTCGACGTTTGATATTGAATTTACAACCTCTGGCTGCAAGCCTGCACCACCTGTTCTCATGCTCCCTTTTCTGCGCCATTATTCATCATCGCCAGAGTTTGAAAGCACGCTCAACTGTTGCGCTGCACAAAGGAAACTCTGGGCAGCCCGAGTAAAAAACTACGCCTACTTGCGGGTGACAAAATTAAGGGGCGATTAAACTTGTGGTAATCGGGGTGAACAGCGCGAAAGCTGTTGCTACTTTTTGCTTTTCTTGCTTCTGCGTAATGTGTTATGAAACTCAAAACACCACCTTCAGCTTGTTACCCATTCTGCACCCTCGCCTCTCGCCTGTACGCATGCAGCGCATCGTGATCACCCCCTTCGATCTCGACGCTGTTGTCCGGTACATACAAAGTACCAGCAGTACCCCGTATCTGCAGTACTCGTATTGCCTGTCACGTTTGCGCTTAGCTACCCGGAGCAGCTCTCTGCGTATGGCTGCGCTCTACATGAGCCCCTCCAGTCGCCTGCCCCTTCGGCGACCATACGCTCACCCTCATACGTCCCCTCCCCTTCCCCTCTGCGCCTCCCTTCCTAAATTCTAATCACGTGACAGCATTAAAGGCCCTGTTCAGAAAATCCGGCATTATCGGCGTTGTCAGCATCAGCGTTATCAGAGATGTGAGTGGCAAATCACGAACACGCCTCTGGCAAGTGACATTTGACAGGTGCCATACAACGCCACTTCTTGTAGGCCACGCTGACACGTTCGTGCGACATGGTTAAAACTGTCCTTTATATCTAAATGTCGGGTTGTTTGTGATATAAAGCGGTAGCTTACGACTGTGTGCTAATGATATAATAGAGGCAGCAGTTTAGAGACTGCTGATTATCAATGAGTAGCAAAGTGCCGAAAGAGGAACCGCAAAGGGAGCCGCATGTGGGAACCTTTAACGCAGTCGCACCGTGACCTTAAATACGTTGCTTAAATACCCGCCAGATTTTTATTGCGAAAGCATTACTACTTTTGGTTTCGAGCCTTCAGCGTAGCGCGGCCGGTAGCCACGTCTTACCCACGTGACGCTGTGACGTCACACTCCACGTGACACTAGGGTGAGAGTTGGGCTACCAACTGAAGCGGTCGGCAGGAACTGCCAACTTGGTGTCTCGTTTCACATGGGACGGTTGTGTCAGAATCAGCCTGCTAGGGCCCTGGCATTCACGTTACCCCTATGGACCACTAAGGCACCGTTCACACGGCTTGGTTAAAGCGGGGCTTTATATTGGGCTGAGGAGGAAGAAAAAGAGAATAAGAACGCTCGATCACCCGCAGCTAATGCTTTCGCTCAATATTTGGTTCAGCAGCGTTGAACCCTTGTAATTTTTTTATTCAAGCCCCTGCCGTGTCGAAGGAAAGAAATTCGTTGTTCGTATTCCACCAACACCTGTGCTTGTGTCCTTTGTTGGGGGACGAGTGAGAGAAGGGAGGGAGGGTGCTGGGTGGGTGACGGTCTACGATGTCGGACAGTCCTGCTGTAGAATATGATGCTGTAAAAAGGCAAGGCCGACTGTGCGCTTTCCCGAGGCGACAAAGTGACGGCGGAAAGGGTGGCGTGCCGAGCAAAGCGCTCCAGCTCTATTTGTCTCCCGAACAGCGAACAGGCTCTCAGAGTTCGAACATGCCGCGTATGCATTGAAGCTCTTCTCGGTTACAAGCGTAACGAAACGATGCGAGATAGGTTTACACATACCGACGTACCATTGGAGGACACCGCTTAAGCCACGGTGCTAGTTCCGAAAGAATGAAGGTTTTAGTCTGAAATAAATTACTACATCGAAAAATAAAGAGTTGAGCTGCCTTAGTACTTACACTAGACTAACACGGCGACCACACCTGAGTCATAGCACTAATCGCACAACTCGATCACTAAACCACTTCTACAATGCAAGCAAAGCCCTCTTCCTTAGCTATCAAGCCATGTTCTGCCTTTTTAGGGCGCATTCATGGCTCCATTGTATAAACGGCCCAGAAGTAAACCACCCAGCCTGGTTATTTTAACAAGGAATGGTACACTAGCTAGGCGCCTTCAGTGCAACCACACGCGTACGTTGCACGCCCGGGCAGGTCATTCAGTGACATCCAGTAAAGAATCACTGCTGTGAGGCAGGCCCTTCCACAGTGGCAGAATAGAAAGAACGGCAACGCCGCCCAAGGGTGAAGTCGCGAGAGTCCGACAAGGAGAAGAGGATGTTAGGCACGGCACAAAAGCGGCCACCGCACGATGCGTGGCGCCGTACATCCCCGAACTGTACGCTAAGACTGAAATGGGTGCTCGGGGAGGAGTATTAATAAATTGAATAATAATAAATAAGTAGCTGGGGAGCTACCGCACGGACTGGGTAGGCTATATCTTAACAATTTGGGATTGTTTCCTTTCTGCTTAGTATTTCGTCAAAGCAGCTAAAACTGACCTTTGCAGCATCGTCAGGATTAGCTTTGGCTATATGTCATTTCCTCGCCCATATTTTCATTCCTTTTCCTTCCCTACACTCATGACACTGTTCATGCGACCATGTAAGTGAGGATGCTGCTACGAGATTTTCATTTGCCTGCTGAAATCTACGAATCCCCATGAAGTTTGCTCCACCGTCCCCCTCCCTTTCCTTCCCTCCACTCATGACACTGTTCATGCGACCATGTAGAGTGAGGATGCTGCTGCGAGATTTTCATTTGCCTGCTGAAATCTACGAATCCCCATGAAGTTTGCTCCACCATCCCCCTCCCTTTCTTTCTCTCCACTCATGACACTGTTCATGCGACCATGTAGAGTGAGGATGCTGCTGCGAGATTTTCATTTGCCTGCTGAAATCTACAATCCCCATGAAGTTTGCTCCACCGTCCCCCTCCCTTTCCTTCCCTCCAATCATGACACTGTTCATGCGACCATGTAGAGTGAGGATGCTGCTGCGAGATTTTAATTTGCCTGCTGAAATCTACGAATCCCCATGAAGTTTGCTCCACAGTCCCCCTCCCTTTCCTTCGCTCCACTCATGACACTGTTCATGCGACCATGTAGAGTGAGGATGCTGCTGCGAGATTTTCATTTGCCTGCTGAAATCTACGAATCCCCATGAAGTTTGCTCCACCGTCCCCCTCCCTTTCCTTCCATCCACTCATGACACTGTTCATGCGACCATGTAGAGTGAGGATGCTGCTGCGAGATTTTCATTTGCCTGCTGAAATCTACGAATCCCCATGAAGTTTGCTCCACCGTCCCCCTCCCTTTCTTTCTCTCCACTCATGACACTGCTCATGCGACCATGTAGAGTGAGGATGCTGCTGCGAGATTTTCATTTGCCTGCTGAAATCTACGAATCCCCATGAAGTTTGCTCCACAGTCCCCCTCCCTTTCCTTCGCTCCACTCATGACACTGTTCATGCGACCATGTAGAGTGAGGATGCTGCTGCGAGATTTTCATTTGCCTGCTGAAATCTACGAATCCCCATGAAGTTTGCTCCACCATCCCCCCCCCCCTGACCTTACTTCTGCAGTCATTCTTTTTTTGTCCGCATCAACCCCGTTATGACTACCGTGCCAAAGCGGCCAGAATGTGTGGCTTTATAAATGGAGCGGCCAGGGCTCACAGCTGCGAAAACTACACAATAGAGTTCCACGGCTAAGCACCGTTTCGTAAACCCAATGCAATGGTCGGTTACAGTACCCTACAAAAGGCGTTCGGAC
This sequence comes from Amblyomma maculatum, assembly GCF_055883805.1. Classification (NCBI taxonomy): domain Eukaryota; kingdom Metazoa; phylum Arthropoda; class Arachnida; order Ixodida; family Ixodidae; genus Amblyomma; species Amblyomma maculatum. The sequence continues at coordinate 197,318,715 of NC_139346.1, read as the reverse complement.
ATCATTTAAGCACGATTTTTATTGCTTAGTTGTACGTATGGGCAATGCAGTGACAATCCACACGATGCATACCTTTCCATGCAAGCGCGCAGTCCATGGTGGCATCGATCCACTTCTGGTCGGAGTCGCGGTCGTTTTAGACCGCGTGTCGTACATGCCTCCGCTCTTTCAACCCCTTGACCGCTTTTCTCCAGGCATCTCTGCACCATATCTGCATGTGCTAAGCTCGGGTGGTGTATACGTAATCCTGCACTGTCCGCGTGTGCTAACGCAAATACATGACCAAGTTGCAGCAAAAATTGGCGCACACTTGCCAAATTAAACGTGTGTAGCACTGATAGAGGTGCTGCTACCTTTCTGAATCCTGATCCCTTCGGCTCAACAGGCGTTTCCTTTTTTCCACTCCTTCGGTGTAGCGTTCCCTCCTTAAAGTGGTTTACAGTGCGAAGCGAGGCCAGCTGCTTCGTCATGGGATTTTGAAATGAATATCATTCCGCAGTTTCAAAATGGTAGAGTAGAACCACTAACATAGCGAAGTTCATTAAAGCCTGCACGAATTCTTGCTAAGAACACAAAAATACGAAGAAACGACCTTGACCAGAAGTGCACGCATCACCCAGTTTCAATTGGTTCGAGTGTGTTTACGAACAGCTGTATTTTCCTTCTTCATTCTGTTCTCGCGTTACTAAGACGGTAGCAATGAAGTCTCCCTCGCTAATAAGGCTCTCAAGATCGGCGGATGGCCGCGACACGCCACCGTACCACTTCGTACCTACCCCGGATAAGTGCCTGTCGGAGCGACGGAAGAGTTCCCAACAATTCGGTACTGTTTGTTGAAGGGATTTCGTTTATAGTGAAATGATTTTACCCTACGTGTTTTCTTATGTCTTGTCACCAGAATACCTATAGGCAACGTAGTCCGGAACATTTAAAGCAGCTCTAGAGGACACGGATCGACGAAACAGAAAAGATTGCAGTAAATTAACGTGACTAAACGTATAACAAGAGTCCTTTAATAGTATAACGTGCGAAGGCATGAGTTCGGCATCGTTTATCTTGGTCGATGGTAGCTGTAAATGACTTTGTCGCTGTTTTCTCATCATCACTTCCTAGAGGCACGCTTGATGGAGGACTGTGACGTATGTTGGCAAAGTTTCCAGGAGTGACACAGATATAAAGCCCTGCTTTAACTGCGCCGTATGAACGAGCCGGCGTGTTGCATGGGAAGCGCATCTAATTCGGCATTAAAGGGTTCTGGAAGGCTGGATTCTAATCTCGTCGTGCCATCATAAGCATTGTTTACATGGACACTACTGCGGGGGGTTGAGTTGAGGAGTCGAATTGAGTGGATTCGACCCTTCCGAGTTCACACGAACCCGACCCAACGCGCTGCGATTATGGCAGCGCCTACCGTCGAGATGAAGAACTAACAGATGGCATCAGATTCCGGATTTTCCCCCCAGCGCATCCCTCGCGGGTTTTCCACCCTGTTCCCCTCTTCCACTATTCCCTGACTCGACTCGACAGCGTTTGCATGCTTTCTGCAGCGAGGTCGAGCGAGTCAACTGGAGTCAACCGCCTCCTTGCAGTGGAGTTGACTCGCCCCTCGAACTCCTCGACCCGACCTGGTCATATTTAAATGTACACTGAAGCCGGTTGTCGACCCAATAATTCAACTCAGCCCGCCCTGTCGGGTCATGTAAACGCCGCTTTAAGGGCGAAGCCAGAGTTGGCAGCGCCTGCCAGTGCAGCGACGCAGGGAATTGTGAGCTGATTAAACCTCGCGGAGTGGCTAGTGCTCTCGCCCAAAAATAAAGAAAGGGCATTTGCCTGACAAATAAACGTTTTTTGAATAGAACTCCAAGATAATTGCAATTCTGAGAATTAAAATTAGCATACCATTCTACTAACGTTATTCTGATATAAATAATTTTACAGCTACGTGACTGACTTTAAATAAGAATCAAAGAACGTCTTCGTCGGCAAAGTTCGTGGAGATTGAGGCAGTCGGGGAGATGGGAGTGTACAAGAGACAATAGATCCTCACGAACAGTTCAGGGAGAAAGAAAGGGAGAATTGAGGAAATCACGTTATTTCGATGAAACCGAGCTCGCGTGAATGGAGGATAAAAGGAGCAGGGAAAGCGAGGGACATGAACGGCCAAGGCGACATCACCGCAGGGCTAAAGAGCTGCGCAGCCAACGAAGAAGAAAGGCTGCATTCAGCTTTCCCGCAGCGCTTTCGTAGCGAAATAAAAAGGAAGCGAAAACAAATCTTCGCCTGAAACGGAGGCCAGAGAGAAGCCGCGAACGCCCGGCGATCATCTCATCTCACGTCGTCCTACTAATGGCTACTATCAGCAGTGGCAGCAGCAGAAGCATAAGCCGGTGGGAAAGGGCAGGGCGTACCGGTGCAAAGGAGCGGGAGGTCTCGGCGGCCGCTGCTGGCATGTAAATACAACACACAAGGGAAACGGCACCCTAATGGACGAATCGTGTTCACGCCACTGCTCTGTGAACCCGGAAATGACGTCTCCCCCTCCCTCCCTGGCTTCCGTTTTATTGCTGTATTACGGGCAGGTCCGCTCGGCAGTGGTGCTGGCGGCTGACTTCTTTCATCTCTTTCCAAGCACTGCCGTCAGATTTCAATTCAAGAAATGAAGCGCGGAAGGAGCAAGACTCTCGCGAGCTCCTCACCCCACTCTTTTCGCCCTTATAATAAATGTCACTGGTTTTGCAAATGTTGCCCCAGTAGGCTACTTTCATCTTTCTTTTTGCGGCCCAAAGCGAACTGTCGTTGCCATTTTTCGACCGCTAACTTAGCATTGTTGGTTGTCGCTATACGGGCTCTGCATATCAAATCTGTCTTCTTTTTAAGGAACAGATGGAAAACGAAGGATTTACGCAGGCGCTAGTTGCGTGGTGGTTTCGGCGATAAGGATTGGGGGTTTCACTCTGACGTCTCAAATCGAAGCTTCTACGCTTCTTGCACAAGGCAGGGGCAAAGCTCACGCGCAGTGCGAAAATTGCGAAGAATGCCTACCTTCGCACCTCTTTATTACGCATCGATTCCGAACAGCCTTAATTGGTGGCGGTACAATTATATTCGAAGACACTGTGCTGTTTTCGTGTACGATACAAAATTGGACGGAGCGCGGCGGGAGTGGCTGCCCTATCCTAAACAGCTGTTCACGTCGTCAAAGCCGCACACACAGTTGTTCACTGTTGCATAAAAAAAGAATAAACAGCCGATCAAAACAATTTGCCACACATAAATCTCCCTGAGAGCCAGTCTCTCCATCCATATACGCTGATCTAGCGCTGTTGTCTTCCATCACCTGATTTTCTCAGAAAAATGCCGCATCAATCACTCAGTGTGCACCATTTCATAAGTAGACCCTTTCTTGACTGGCACGAAGAGACTGATGTGCATCAGAAAACGTATTCAGAGAGCACCACTGTATGAAAGACTGTACTCTGTACATTATACAACAAAAATTTCCAGTAGTTGTGGCAGTTTGTACCAAATCCTGCATCCGATAAGACGAAGGTGAAAGACAAATCGCTTCTATGCTGTGCGATGTCAGTGCATGATAAATGACCACAATTGATTGAAATTGCCTGGAGCCTTGCGCTAAAGCATCCCTCATGACTTTAGGCAGGGTAAACCTCACGAAACCTGATTGCAATTATCCGATTTGCTAATTTAAGCACTGCACTTCGAAGGTCTCATTCATCACTTTTACGTCTGTTTTGACATAGCCGAAAAAATGTGCTGCTCGAGGGTCCGAAGTTGCAGTTGGGTTAAAATGTGTTTCTACGACACGCCCTTATAACGGCATTGTTCTCAGAGCTGTGGCTGCATGGATATGCGATGTGAGTGTTAAGCGAATTAGCAATTTGGATGTTTTCTTTCACGAATTAAGAACCAGAACGGCAGTGCATTTTGTTCGTGGGCGGCAAGCCATGAACAGTGGCCAAGAACCTGCTTTTCAACTGCGTTTTTGTTTTAGATGTAACATCTCATTTTCGGGTTGTCTCTTTATCAGGAAACGCATACTCTCATGTGGCACCTTGCTGCTCGACCCGCCAATCATAAAAAAAAACCTTTATTGAATTAGAGAAGGTGCAACGAGTGTGCACATTTACAAGAAAAAAAAACGACTACAGTGTGTTAGTTTTGTCGGATGATTTTACTGGGGGTTATTTGTCTCCGAATTCCCTTCATCTCATCAGTGGTTGACGGCGCTCCTGAATAAAGAGTGTAACGCAGAATATAATTCCTCCTTTAAAAAATGCTCCGGAGCGTCCGCAGTTCTAAGAGCATTTTCCTGAACCAAAATCTGATCAAGTCACCTTCATTTCTCTCTCACCCAATTTATTTTTCAGTTCGCTAATAAAATAGCAGTCATTAACGAGTGAAAGCATAGGGTCAGTAACCACGAAGCATTATGTGTATCGGGCATGGCCCCAGGTGAGAGGTAATGCCACGTGCGCCAAAGAGATCGTAAACTATGCATTTCCCCAATGGAATTCCGGCATGAGGGAAAGCAACAACACAAAAGAAGACAAATTGGACGAAGACGACGAGAAAATCTCCTTAACTCTGGAAGTTCCCCTGTGCATTTTATTACCTTATAGTACACGAAAGGCCTCGCCCAAGCTCGTTTTTGCGCTGCTTGCGGAGCTAGGGTTCGAATTAATGAAAAGTAAAACTCTCAGCAATTGCATTATTAAGTGACGTGTCTACAGAATTAGAGTTCAAGCTGTTCTTCGTTCACCGTAGCTATTGGCGCATGCCAACCATGACGACAAAACGAAATCCCTCTCCTTCTTTTCCACTGACATAAGGAACGTGCTTCCGAAACGCGATATCCCTGCTAAACTTTATTTATTCATCAAATTATAATGTCATAGCACTAACTGAGGCATGGCTGCAATCATTTATAGATGGTCCAGATATTTTTCCCGCCCACCCAGACTTCCAAATTTTTCTTGCCGACCACGACAACAGACGCGGCGGCGGTGTTCTTATCTCTACTCATTGCCACCGAGTAACCATTCATGATTCTTTAGAAATCGTGTTCGTATGCTGCAGAGCTGCACACCCCCATATCATCCTAGGCGCATGCTATCACCCACCTGTTTGTGACAACTCGTCCGTGCCCCAATTTCATGATGCACTTCACTCTGTACGATCTTTGTACCCGCATGCCCTATCGTTATATTCGGTGATTTTAACTTCCCTAGTATTACTTTGCTTGACCTCGCCCTCACCATTTCGAAAGATAATACTAAAAGCAGCTTTATTAACAGGAGTATGTGTTATTAACATACCTTTATTAACACAACACAGGAGCAGGTGTTGCGTTTCTCTCTACGTGTTCGTTAACGTTGCGCCGCAGTTCTTGGTATTATGTACCAATCATAAACATTAGTGAGCGTAGTACCTCCCGTTGGTTTAATTCTACACTTTAGCGTCTTAAAGACAAAAAGAATCGACAATTCCTTGCAGCCAAATATACTAACAGATAAATATACAAACGTGACAGAAATACCGAGCTACGTCCAAGCTATATAACTCAGAAGTTACTAAATCTAAATGCTCCTTTTATGAATACACCCTGCCTAACACACTCTGCACTAATCCAAAGCAATTCTGGAATGCAGTTAACCCCAAAGAGAAAGATAAGTCTGTATAATTAATGGATCAGGAAGGGCAGCCTGTCCCCAGTGACAAGGTAGCGAAAGCGCTCAATCTAACCTTTTCTTCCGTTTTCACAAGAGAACCAGACGATAACACCTCTCTTGTCTCCTCGTATAATCATCACGTACCATGCCAGATATCACATTTGTATCTAAGAAATCTTCAAACTAATCGAATCTTTAAAATTAATGTCATCAGCTGGCATCGACGGCATTAATGCTAAAGTGCTCAAAACACAAATTAAATCATAGGTGCTATTTTTTCCCACTTTCTACAGCAGTCATTGTCATCCGGCATTGCCCCTCGTTGTTGGAAAGTGGGTAAGATTGTTTCAGTTCCTAAGCCAGGTTCTACTAACTACCGGCCCGTATCACTAACCTGCGTCTGTTAAAAAGTATGGAAAAAAATATTTGTTCGCATATCACAAATTTTATTACATCTGACAAATTCTTTCACCCTTACTAGCACAGATTTTAAAAAGGACTGTCATGCGATACCCAACTTGCATCATTTCTTCACGACAGAAGTATTAAAGGGATACTAAAGACAGCCAAAGATGGTATGAAAATCTAATAAACTACATTTGGTGACACTGTCGCCGCATATCCGGCAGCAAAAAATCGAATAATTGCTGAGATATTGCGATAAGAATTTGAGGTTTTTTTCTTGTTCCCGCCGGTCAAATTCAAACTGTGGCCTCCAACTACGTAGTTGGAGTTGAGTGACGCACACTATGACGTAAGTGGAGACTCCGTGATAGCTAGCGAGCCGGCGCGGCCCGCGGCGTCGCATCCCTCAAGGGCCAACTTGGCAACAGCGTACTCGCAATGACGGCCTCAGCCGAAATAAATAAAACGATGAAGAGAGTAATTTACCGAGTGATGGGCCCATAAAGGAAGAAAAAAAAAACATAGAGCGCTTGTAGTGCACAATACTTCACATGTTTCTCAAGCTTTTGCGCTCCTTCTTGCACCGTGTATAAACAAACCGAGCCCTCGGTCATCGCAACGCTTCCTGACATGTTTACATACAAATAAGATTTAGTTACCAGCAAAATAGTGTCCTCGCTGCTGCGCTTGTCAGTTTTGAAGCTTCGTCGCACTTTTTTCATTCAAGGTTTGTGCTACAGCTCCGTGTTCAGCGAAAATTACGTCCACGGTAGCAGAACATGACCGAGGTGCCGGCGCCACATTTGCCAGCGCTGTGAAATTCAACATGTTAAAATGGAACCAGTGCGCGATATAGTGCGCATAGGCATCCAGAACATTAGTTGCAAGACGTGAGAACAGGCAGCATGCGCCGATGATCAAGAAGTTGTAATTTTTAGACCGGCAGCAGAAACACTTTATTGTAAATGGGGCCATGACATAAATACTAGAAATATTTCCAAGGTTCCTATGGCGCGGCGTAGCCGAGCGGTTAGCGCTTACGGAGCAAGCAGTGGAGAGTTCGAGTCTTACCGCTTCTGGCGTTTTTTTTTGTTTTTTTTTTTTTACAAATCGTTTTTTTTTAACTTTTGTAATGTATTTCTAGTGCTTCGTTATTTTTAGTTTTTACTTTTTACCCGAGGCCCTTTTTTTCGCCGGGCGACGAGCGCTATATGTCGACGCTCTCCTTGGTATGAGCGGCAAGTATGCCCCTTTTGTTTACGACGCCTGCAAATAGCACGTTAGAGGTCTTGTTGACGCAGTATATGTTGGTCAGATGTGCCATGATTTAGTGAACAATTGAATGATAATGCGTTTTTTCCTTCGGTACTTAGCATATGTATGCTTTGCGTGGCGTACGTAGCTGCAGCCAAGCGGTCAGGTCACAGTCGAAGCGGCAACGGCGGCGATTTGTGGCGCTGAAGTGTGAACGAAGGAGTGTGTCGGCGGTAGCGGATTTCGCTCGCTCGTGCCTCCGAATGCTCAAATGAGAACCATCAAGGTGCATCTGCTGCTCCGAGCTCGTAATTCAGGCGCTGCAGGTTCAAACAAACTATCCGAGTGCGCACGAAATGCCTCAGCCAAAACATAACCAAAACTGAAGTGGGCGCCTGTGGCGCCTCCAAGTATATTTTTGTATTTGCCTTGCAACGTTTACGTTGTCTTTTCGCCGTTGTTTACGTATGATAAAAGCGTGTTATCATGTTTGAGAAAAAACGTACTACCGCATTCAAACATGCAACGTAGTTCGCATTTGTCAGCCTCCGGGATCCCTAGCGCGTCACGTGATTTGTAGTTGCGAGCCTCGGCCGTTTGGCTGTGGTGGCAATACCTGTATTTCTGTTATTCTTCTTTGCTGCCTTATAACAGCTCTGTTTTCAGTAAGAGTGGTCTTTTTGTAATCAGGAACTGGCATTCTATCGATGCAAACCCACTTCCTTTCTCTCTTTAGTGTCCCTTTAATGTAGACCTTAACATACGGGTTGACACCTACTTCACCGACTTCGTGAAGGCTTTTGACAAAGTCCCTCACAAACACTTACTACTGAAACTTTCGCAACTAAACCTTAACCCGCTCGTCTTCAACTGGATGCAGGATTTCTCACTGTCAGCAACTTTAAAGGTCAAACATAAATATTCTTCGCTCTCTAACGTACTCTCTGGTGTGCTGCAAGGCACAGTCCTTGGCCCTCTCCTTTTCTTCATTTACATCAATGAGTTACCTAATAATATTTCATGAAACATTCGCTTATTTGCTGGCGATTTTGTCAGATACCATTCTATAAATAGCGCTGCAGATAACGATTTTCTTCAGTCTGACCAACAAAGTTTGGAAGAGTGCTGTCGTAGATAACTGATGGTCTTAAAGACTAACAAAACTGCGCTTGTTTCCTTCCACAGACGACAAAATTACCCTACCCCAAATTATCTTTAGAACGGTTCCAGTGTCTCATCCCATAATTGCATTGAGTATCTTGGGGTTGACATCTCGGTACCCTTAATTGGTTCACACACATTACGGGCATATTTAACAACGCTAATAGAACTTTCGGCAATCTTCGTCGTAATTTACGCTTGGCATCACCAGCGTTTAATTTACTATCTTATAAAACATTAATTCGGCCGAAAGTAGAGTACGTATCTTCCATCTGAGACCCCGTTCGACTTAACCTAAATAAATGTATTGAAGAACTTCTAGTCGGGCAAGTTGTTACATGGCTTGTAGTCTACTGAACTAGCTCAAAACCACGCTGTTCAATTCATCCACTCAAATCACTTGTACTCCACCAGTGTTACTTGCCTAAAAAATAATGCATGTCTATCTAACCTCCAGCAACGCCGTATTGTTGCAAGACTATGTTTATAGTGTAAAATGTATCACAGCTTTCCTTATAACTGTCCTGTCCAGCCTGGTCATCGTTCCACCACAAGGCCGTTTACCCACCTCCTGCTTGCACTATCACCCATCTTCACTCCTTCTTTACCCAAACAGCTCGTGACTGGAACATACTTCCCACAAGTTTCATCCTTCATGCAAGCCCGGACCATTTCAAGAAAGCCATAGAGACATTGTTTTATTAACACCACCCTCATGTAAAACAATCATCCAAGTTCTCTTGTAGTATCTGAAATTAAAAGAAACTAAATAAAAAAGAGCTGATGCAAACGAAGGCAAGAAGACTAGACGCCAACTTGCGAACAGTACCCTGCAGCACTGGAAGGTGCCGAGATCGAATGCAAGGGAACGAACGGCTCTATCGCGTCGCTGATCAGTGGCGACGTTATTTATGAGCTCTCGGACAAGCCGACAACTTTCACTACCCTGTTTATGCTCATTGCGCAGGTTGAAGACGTCCTGCTATCGATAGTAGACAGTAGCGGGGGAAAGGCGCAGAAGGCGGGAATTGCTGATGATCCGTTAAACGCACTTAACTACGTATAAAGCTGACTGCCAGTACACGACGGAAACAGCCCAACAGATTCCTACACCAGAGATGCCGTGGCAATGAACGCCACAAGAAATGTTATAGGCAAGGTGAAATGTTCTTGCTATACACTCTGAATACGCACACCTACGGTTGCCCCGCAGCGAACATTGATGCACATTGATACTAGAGCAATGATGAGCTATAAAAATCCCCACATACATCGTGTTCGAATGGTGAGTCGGTGCTACAGAAAACGCGTGTGCTATGAAGCAGGCGGCTGTGACGGATGGCCTAATTTCGACTACTTGCGCTTCTCAGGACAGGATACTGGCACAGCAGATCTGTTGAGGCGCTGGCTGCTTCCACTGGGCCAACCCTGTTTCGTTTCCTTACTGCAATGATATACTGTAAAACATTTTTCGGGTAACAACCAGAAGCCAGAATGGTAGTCGGTGCTGCACATTGTGTTGGTTACAAAAAACAAATTAGCAAATGGAGATGAGAAGATAATTAAGGACCCAGATACAATCAACAAGTGATAACACCTATTGGGCCCTGCAAGCTTCACTTCAGAGCTTCGAAGTAACTCAAAATATATATCAAGGTTTGGTGACTGGGGTCTGTTATTCACATTTTTAAATCCCTGAGCACGTAGATCATTGCTATTATCGTATCAAATAACTGTTAAGAAGTTCCGACCAGCCACTGCATCACCGACAATCCGGTTTTATACTATCTCGGAGAGCGTGAAAGAGGTGTAGCAGATTGCATTCTAGACGACACAAGCATACTCAAGCCTAGACAGCACTAGCAATGCTTCGGTACATGTCTCTGTAGCATGGTTTTCTATAGTCAAGATCATGAGAGCGCATGTCAGTTTGCCCGACTGGCGCAAAAACGCACTCTTCGCTCCCAGCATATGAGGCCAATAGTACAAATTGGCATTCAGCTGGACACCTAAGTCACGAACGACAGAAACCCTCGCAACGTTCAGGATACCGAGAGCAGCAGAACGCATTCGGGGTGACCTTGTGGGTCAGCGACATCATTACGGTCTACTTCACATCAACTCACTTGTCAAGTACCACCTCTGGGGGGAGCTCACATCCTTAACCAAACAGCCTTCGCGAAGGGAACGGAGAATTCGCTTTATTTTAAGACGAAAGTAAATGGACCGATTATGCAATGGCTTGACGCAGTTAAGTCAACTGGAACCTATCATGGGGATGTAAGCTTTCTGCATGAAAGCGGCATGCGCAATCTTTTTTGATAGTGTTGCCTTTCCCTTATTGGTTTCATAACACCGCAGTGCATTGCACGATTAGTATTTTATGATGGTCATTGACTTTTTCTTGGTCGCCTAATATTTTTTTTCTTCATTGTGTTACGTTTCCATTGCTTTCGCGGTCTGTGCTATATATGTATACTCTTCTCGCCTCCTCCTTCTTTACTGACAGATTTCTCTGAGAATGATGTCCCTTAAACCTTCTCGTAATAACGGACAGACGTAAATAAAAAGGAATAACTAGACAGCAGACAGATGGAGACAGACAGAGGTAAAGGCAGACGGAGGCAGGCAGAGAAAGACGCCGAGACAGACGAAGATGCAAGCGGACAGACGGGCGGAACGAAAGAAGAGGAAAGGGAGGAGGGAAAGCAGGAACTGTGTCAAGGAGGCGCTGCATATGAAGGAAAAGACAAGTTGCAAAAATGAACGACGTAGAGAAATAGAAAGTTTATCACCTTCACGCAGACTTATTAAGGCTGAATCAGTAATAATTACCGATTATCTGTAACCATCTACACAGTGCCGCCTCGTTTTCCCTTCAGCTTCTGATGCCGAAATACATGCTTACAAAAAAAGAGCAGCAACTTCATTTTACGCACACTGTGGGCCATTGCGTTTAGACGATTCTCCCATTGCGCAGTAGATTAAAAAAAGAATAATTACTCATGGTAAAGAACAAAAGAAAAGTGATTGCAATCCGAAGTTTTGCTCCTTTCCAGTTCCTCGTTTCGGCCTTGCCAACCAATGCGTGATGTAATCTTGAGCAATTACTCTTATTTATATTTCTCAAGCAGCGCTCTTTCTTCGTTCGTGTTGAACCTGGGTGGACGCAACTTGTTCGTGCTTCCGCGACCGACCCCTGGGCGGTCTCTCTTCCTTTTTTTCTTGTTTACTTATGTTTCTCATTACGTCATTTTTCCTCCAGCAAGTCAGTGGAGGGACGTCATAGCCTAAGGGTCGCTGGTGTACGCACTCACGGCGTCTCTTAGAATGGATCCGTATTGGTACTTTCCTCCCCGACGTGTGGAAAGTACAAGCATCTCTCTCTTCATTTACGCACACCTCTCTCGACGTTTTTCCCTTCTGTCAGCCGCTGCTGGCTTTGGGCGTGGCTGTCACTTCTTCCTGCTGTGCTTTTTTGTTGTAATTTACGTTTGTTCCTGCCGCGGTTTTCTCTCGTTGCATAACAGCTATGGCTGCCTCGTGGCTGCGTACGCAAGTAGACCCGGACCTTCCTGAGCCTTTGGCTATGGCCTCACCCACATGTCTGTGTTTGTACGGCGCTGTCGAAGATCGCGAGGATAGACGTCGGCGCTTGCCTCTTATAGGCGGCCTCGGACATCCTTGGAGCGTTGGCGAGACAGGCGCAAGCTGCAAGATGCGAGTGTACGAAAGCTGAAAGAGAAAATAAAGAACAAATATGTTTGCCGTTCAAGTTATGTTTAAGAAAAAGTAGGCGTGGTCATTTCGCTTGCTGCAGGATTCAGGCGAAAAAAAAAAAAACTGCTGGTGACTGCTGATATTTATCGGACTGTATTTTGGGCTTTATATTATTCTCTGAATAAGAACGTTTTTTATTTATATACTTCTTACTGTGCAAAACAATATTTTTTTGCTAAATACGGCACATAACAAAGCCTATCTGCGATTAATGGTGGTAGCGACGTTTTACCAAGTTGCACATCATCAGTAGCAGCGAGATTGCATTCAATGCAGAAAAAATTACCTCTCATGCAGTGCTTTCCACTTAGTCATATCTTACGCCAGTCACACCCTCTTCGTTCCAATAAATCCTCCCCCCCCCCCCCCCCCCCCCCCCCCGCCTTCCTCCCCATGCCAGTGGTAATAGTGGCAGTGCAGAAGATTTTGAAAGACAGAGACGGCTATCCAAGAAGTCTGAACTTATTCGGAAAATAAGCCCTGAGAGGAAGAGGGAAATAGCCGATGGTAGAGATTTCAGCCATCTACGACACCCGTGGCATCTGCAAACCGAAGTTGAAAGCAGAAGGCAGATGCACTGAAGTTCTGCGCGGGGTCTTTAGTGGTGTCACGACGTGGAGCCATATGGTACGACAGTAATAATGTTGCAGATCCCAATTCAACAAGTGTCTCGTCACAAGTGATAAAACAGCGACTTGCTTTACAAAGCCCACATGAAGAAGCACAATAATCGAACTGCAAACTGATGGTGTCCATGAGGATATGCGCACAGAAAAAAAAAAAAAAATCTCGAGGGGTTGACAGCTCTTAAAGCCATCAGGGAGCAAATCAGTAATCTGGCTTCTAGATTGATGTCATGCTCTCACGAAATGGAGATGTGTAGGAAATTGTTTCAGGTTTATCTATGCATGCCTGTATCACTTCATTGCGTTTATTACATTAGGGTGCTCTTAAATTAACACAAAGTAGAGTATTTGGTCGCTACACACACCTCTTACGGGAACTCCTACAGTGGCCCACGTATTATTTAGAGACGATTTTCTTCAGCGACTGCTACTCCTTCCTGTCCTTCTTCCGAGCTCACCTGCTGAGCGTAGATAACCCGACGTAGCTTCTGAGGCCACGTATGAAATGTACGCCATAATCTTTCGTGTGCGTGCAATGTACGATTGCAAAAATGCGGCCGCGGCAAAGGCAGGCGTTCGACGCGATACGGCTGGCCGATAGCGGTCTGTGAACGGCTTCAGTTTAAAGCAACCCCCGCACACAAGTCTTTGCTCGGCAATTCACAGTGCGGTGGAAACAGTGGATGCGACCTCAGGACGTCTGTCTTCTGAGGACGGCTCGTACGACAGGGCGTCGTCATGCGAGGTAGAAACGAAATGGCTGTCATTGGGGAAATACAGCACAGAAGAATAATACTTCGAGACAGCACAGCGGCTGTCTCAAATTACCATCCCCTCTCTTCACAGAGAAAAAACCCCGACCTTCCATGACAAGCAATTTCATGGTATTAGCGTCATTCACAGGGCCTCACCATATCGTCGTTTCTGCGTATCAGTCATAATGTAGTGAAGCACCATTAAAATTATGCGTAAAAAATTATATATTAAGCTACCCTGGGGGCACATAGCATCTGATAACGTGAAGACTAGATCTATGCCTATCATCAGAAAAAAAAAATACTCCTTAATGCTCCTTTAATATTCCTAATGGTCATGAAACTTCAGAGGGAAGTTTGGTTCAGGGACAGAAGCGGCCGCGAGGGGCACCACCCTCGATCCAGGGGCCGCGAGTGCTTGACCTAAGCGGCGATTTACAGTGCGGCTGCATCCTAAATTCTTTATTTCACGCCTGTGCTGTTGTTTACCGTTTTTGTTACTTTGTGCGAAATTAAAGCCGAGGACCTGTATCTGCTGCACACCCGTAATCTTAGCCCACTTGACGCTAATATGAAGAAAGCCCTGCCTGCAGAGCCACAGCCAGCCGCCTGGCTGCTGCGCGGAGATTTGTTATTTTTATATTGGGACGAGGCGCTGCGATCGCCGTATACGTTGCAGCCGTGTCGCGCATCAGGTCTTCGATGTTTTTTGAACTTCGTGCAGAAATGATTTTTTTTTTGTTGTTGTTGTTGTAGTTGTTGCTGCTGCTGTTTGTGTGCGAAACAAAGGACAATGTCCCAGTTTGTACGAACAGAAAACGGCTCTCGCAAGACCGTTGCACCCAGTAGACATCTGCACTGGCGCTGCAATTAGAAATGAAAGGGCGAGTGTGGCATGGGTTTGTATGCCTACGCCCGAACACAACAGACAGCACACATGCCACCTACCCGAAGGACAAATTTCACACGCCGAGCTGCTTGCCATATGGGGAGCCATAAACACCATTACGATAGCTGCAGCCACAAGAGATAATTTCAATGGATATCGAAGTTTAACCGACTCATACGCAGCGATTGCAGAGCTGACAGCACTAACTACAGAAGACGCTGTGACCAACGACATCAAAAACAGGCTGTAGCGAATGCGGGAAGTTGGAAAAGAAATTCAAGTTTATGGACACCGGGACACACTGGCACGGATGGGGGCAATGCAGCCGCGCAAGCGGGTGCTGCGCAAGCGGGTGGGCTTACTGACACGTACAACGCCCCACACCCCAACCCGATGCGTAACCCGATAGACTCAAATTCCTACCAAACAATGCTCACTAAATGCTCCCCTGGCAGAGCGATAATGAACTATGTACGCACCAAAATAAAACATAACTGCAGGCTTAGGTTATATGAAGCAACGCCACGCCGGTGTTTGATGATACGAAAGGGCTTACTCGACCACAAAAGGTATTTCTGAGCAAAGTAATAGCAAACGCAGCCTACGCACCACACATACTTGACAAGTGGTTTCTTGGCAGACACAAGGCACTCAGACGCAACACACGCGTCCACTGTCAGGAATAGTGTACAGCACACCTAAAACATCTTATATGGCAATGCGCACCGTTTTCGCGGGGAGAGAGAGAGAGAGGGGCCCTTTAATGAAGAACAGAGATTTTAGCCGGCGTTTAAATTTCGCTGACATGCTACTCTGTTTAGGAAGGGGAATTGGGGAGGAAAAGATGGAAAACGAATCGTGAGGAAATTAAAAGAAATGAAGGAGGAGATAAAATGCGGCCAATAAATGTGTTCTAAGGTGCATCGTGGAGTAATGGTATGAAATGAAATGATAAATGTCTGATAAATGCGCTCATAAATGCGCTCATAGATGCGCACATAAGAAGAAACAAAATTACGCATATTCCGCATGACGACATGCCGACCACAGCACATCAGATACTATCAAGCACCGCAATACAACATGCCACCTATGGCAGTGAGAGCGGCCTGCTTTGAGTAAAGAGCAAGAGAGGTCGAGTTACAACGCGCAGATCGACAGCATGGCACGCAACGATAAACAGCTTGAAGAACCGTGAAGAAGCGGGAAGATATATACTCTCATCTCTCCTAATTTCCCTAATTATCCAAACAGCGGCTGAGAGCTATCCCTTCAGTCAAATAAAGGCTTTATTCATTCATTCATTCATTCATACTGGGACACTGTAACATTGCTGAAGGGTGCGGTGTGTTCATTAACCTGCAGCATGCGAGTGACCGCAGAGCAGTGCGCGGTTAAGCAAATTTCGTGTTAGCTGACAACCCTCACTCGACGCGTACTGCACTTGGGTTGCTCGCCCGGCTTACTCAAGTGGTTGCCCGACCTGAACACAGGTTTAACCGTACCTCGGTTCCTCTTGCAGCGCTCTGACCATTAGCCGGCGCAGGATTTTACTGGATTGTTCATAATCGAGCGTCGGCGTCTATAGTCCACGAACGTACATAAATGTCGCGCTGGTTGCTGCTGGGCGTGGTATTCAGGCGCTCACCTTTGTAAAGCACAGTGGATTTGATATCGATACTTGATTTAACAGCAGATAGCATTTTATTTTGCTCATCTTTTTCTGCTTGTTTGACGAAAGGTAAAAGCGCACAGGAAGACACACACTCGAGAGAAGACACAGGGCCTGTCCTGTGTCTTCTTTCGAGTGTGTGTCTTCCTGTGCACTTTTACCTTTCGTCAAGTTGTAATGCACTATCTCACCCATCTTCAAGTTTTGTGAAAGTATCCTGTTTATTAGTGTGCGTTTTGACGGGCATAAATTTAACAGTTTGCTGGATGGTTCCACTATTTGCAAACTGAAAATGCTACTGCATGGTGTCCCTAAATTCTCTGACCCCGATCAAATAACACCGCTCTGAATTTTGAAATTTTAAGTACGCAATACAGCCATGTACCGCGAAGTTTATCATATAAATGTAAATTATTTGCTCTAACTTAGCCGCCGCTATCATCTTCGGGGTACATGCGTAATATATACAAAAACGCGAGCGTCTCATACATGTCCATAGTGTATCACAGACTCTCACGCGTAATGACGCCACCTCAAAAGGGAGGAAAACAGCGAATGGTTTCCAAAAGAAACGCTTTATTGACGGCAGGTTAGTGCAGAAAGACAGAGGCAACAGACACACTGACGACAGGACACAGCGCTTCTGTCAGCCTGTCTGTTGCCCCTGTCCTTCTGCGCTAACCTGCCGGCAAATTCATGCACCCCTGCAAGAATGTTCTCACTTTATCGAGGCTGACTAGCGCTTGCAAAAACTCGTAAACTCGGTCACGCCGATAACAACAAAGTGCCTGGCGGTGGTCGAAGAACTGAATGCCTGCCACTCTCTGCAGCACCCAATTTAAAATTGGCCGGCTTCATCCCGACAAAATGCCAAAAAGCAACTACAACATTCCAGAACAATGTGGAAACAAAGAGGCGTGGCTTCTATCGATCAAGAAAATTCTGAAATTTGGTTTCATCTCGAGTCGCAACGTGATGAGACTGTGTATATTACCACCAGAACTTGAGCGTGAAGAAACTGTGCAACTCTACGCGGCAACATACTACAAAAGGCACAAAGGCAATTCATAAAATATCCCATCGCAGAAGATTTTCTTGCGTAATCCATCCACTCCTTAACAGGTGGCTACTATTTCAGGTCGCGTCGATAATCCCAACAAAGTAGGCGTTCCTTCACGTCACGCTCAACATTGCTTCTAGTCATGATAGCTGGAACTATCTTCCAAGGCAAGTAGTTGTTACTATCGACCTTATTACTTTTAAGGACGCCGGATGTAATTTTCTCTAAATACTCCCCAGTTTTATTTCAGTTGGCCCTCACTGTAACTAGATTTTTTTTCTGCAGCCTCAAGCTAACTTTTTTCTAGATGTTCTGTTTTATTGATTGATTGATTGATTGATTGATTGATTGATTGATTGATTGATTGATTGATTGATTGATTGATTGATTGATTGATTGAACGTCCTTTATTGAATAGGAAGGCTCATAGGCATCGATGGGGGTAAAGGGGAGCAGGCAGAATCTTCATTGTTGGCACAGGTCGTCACTCAAATCACATTGTTCTGACCAGGCCACTAAGGGATCTGTGTGTTTGTTTTATGCCATGTATTTACTTCTACTCTTGCCTAACTTCATGCCGTGACCGTTTTTAAATAAATAAATAAATAAATAGACATAAGCTGTTGATGTTTTACTTCGGCTTGGCGGGCACTTAATATGTACAGTCGCTCTCAGGGACTTTATTTTTAACCTAGTAACTCCACGTAGGCGACATTTCAATGGAATGAAATGTGGCACGACTTTGGAGATGCTTGAAGGCGTGGTTTTGTCATCGTTAAACACCGCGGGAAAACTCCGATTATTTTCGAAATATCTACAGGTTTCAGTTTGGGCAGCTTTTCAAAGGCACTGCTTTCCCATTTGCAACGAACTTATCTTACCGGACGATGCCCATGCATGTATGCCGAAATATTTCGCACGAACAAGCGCGCTTGGGGAATAAACACTAATTTCTGTTCGGCGTATGGCGCATCTCCACTTCAGTCGTAGTTCGGCAACAAATGGGAAAAAAAGAAACCGTCACCTTTTCGTCGTTGCTTCCAGAACCGTATACGGTAGCCTCGTTCACAGAACGCAATGACTTTACGGAAACAAACGCATTCAAATATACTTGGACACTCCGCCAATTAAACAGCCTTGAAACGAAAACGCTGCAATCGCACCACCCCGAAATACATCGCTTTCCATGTAGTTAGACGGCCGCCCACTCCGCCGCCCGCCAAGGCATGCTCATCGGCTGACTCCATCAACCGTCGTACGGCCGCTCTAGGCAGCATAACAAGGTACTTTAGCATAACAAACCCTCCCATAGACTGACAGAGAAGTTTCACGACCATAACGCGGTAATGATAGAGTCTGCTTTCACTAAGGCCGCGCGTTTGCAGTCAGAGAGAAGTAAAAGCGGATAAAAAATTAGCTGGACGCTCAAGGTTCGCTCCTCCTTTTCACTCCGCCAATTTTACAGAATTCGGCAAGGTGTTACACGTGTGCAGTTGCTTTGGTTTGTATGGAACGGAAGGCGAAATATCTGCCTCACATGTTCGCTGGACATCTACCCTTCCAATGAACGGCATACAGTTGGAGGTGCACCACAAGCTGTTATTATTAATTGGAGGTGCATACATAATCGGTTAGAATACCTGTCACAAAATATAGTTTCCATCTTTACTAGCAGATGGATGCTAAATGAGAAGCGAAATTAAGTGCGCGTTTTATCCCACACGTTCTCGGGATGGATGGAATATAGGAGCGTCTCCTTTTGAACGGGGTAGTAGCAGTTGCTATCATGCTCATTTTTCTCCCTATATCTCAATTATTGTTTTAGATTGGTTAACTATACCATCATTCTATTTATTGAATTTTTGATTCTACATTTCTAACATTATGTCACTTTTCTGCTTTTAAGTCACAGATCTTCCAGTCGTTTTTTGCTAGCTTCCACCGCCGGTTTATTCACCCGGCCACTGGTATCTCTAAACCCTGCAGAGATTCAGGAAGAGTGACTGCGCCTGCATCGACGTCCGGATGGATACCATTACATTCGAGTATAAAATGGTCAATTGTTTCACTGGAGTTACCACATACAGCACATACAGCACATGCGTCACCTTCATTGTTAAATTTCTTTGTAGCTGCGTGTTCTAAGGCACCCTGATCTAGCTTCAAAAAGTAAGGCACTGCCTCTTGAGTTATCAAAGAAAGCTTCCTTCCTGATCTGCCTTTTCCACTTTCGGTATAATTCCACACTCTGTTTCTTTTCCATCGAATTTATCCAATTTTTACCTTCTGTGTTTTTCCCCTGTTGCTTAACGCTCTTTATTTCTTCGTCCTTGTGATCGGCATACTTGCTGGTTAGTTTTCTAGTTTTTTTCCTCCATTGTGAGTCAACGCGCTTTAGCTATAAGTATTTACACGCTCTCAAAACTACGGTACAGCGACACCAACGGCGACGCTTTTTCGACAAAACGAGCTGGATACGCTGTAGTATAATATGCAACCACATTCCATAAATTCAAATGCTAATACTATTAGGCCCACGCAAAGGAGGAATGAGGAAAAGACGGCCTCGTGGTGGCTAAGAGCATTCTCCAGAATAGTGCCATCCGCGGTTTCCGCGTCATTGACAACAAGCTCGATGTACTACGCTAGCAAAGTCACCGCGGATGCATTTTCTCTCTCGACTGAACACCTTGACTCAGATACTGAGTGATGTCCATGTGAACAGCCCAGAGGTTTGCAGTGTGTGGTCTAGATTGCCGGGATCACCAGCGGAACGTACCGGTTTGACATGGACGCGACCCAAGTGTCTTGGAGTCCCACTGTGCGTCAAGATAGTGAACACTATAGAAGGGGCCACATATCGACTGTACAACGTTTTGACGTTTGCCCGATATATAGCTTGACAATATTAAAAAGGACCACTGCCTGTAGGTGCTTCTAGAAACAGCGTCTTAAAATGTTCACACAAACCTTTTTATAGAACTTAGATCCTCTCAAGAAACACACCCGCCAGGGAAGGGGCCCCCCACGTTTTCCATTTCTGGTTCTGAACAAGACTATCATGCCGACTTCAGATGTACTTAAATCGCCATTTCCTCAGGTCATTCGCAAGAGTAACATTTAGCATGAACTATGCAACTGGCAAAAAACGCGAAAAGTTTGTGTCCACAACAATTATACAGCAACTGGCAGTACGTCTAATGTAGAATATAAGATTGTTCGGATCTCCCGATGCACAAAATTTTCAATATCGCACACTAGCTCAAAGGCGCGCAAATAAGCCTTTTTACGTAGTTGGATCATTAGGCAGCGCAGGTCACAATACTGGCTGCGCAGTTAGCGCGCACACCTCCCGTCTAGATGTCTGCAGGCTACATAGTCTTCACAGCAGGAGCAGCAGCAGGAGCGGGGAACTCGTAGCTCAGGACGGCCCCATGGCTGCTCTTCTCGGCAGATGAACTGCACTCTTTGCAGGTTATCCGAGGCGGATATGGAGCACCAGTCGGCGCTGCCAGCAACAACAACTGGCGTCCTCCAGGCGTGCACAAGGTCATACCTCGCCTATTGTTTACTACGGACGCCTATGTGCACGCGCTGCAGGAATCTGACCCCTGCGCTGGCGGCTGCTGTTTTGGTCGGCGCCCGACCTTGCCTTCCCAAGCGCCGCAGCCGCGGCCGCTCACCTTTCGCGGCGACAACGCGGGACCGCTTTCCGTTTCGTCGGCACACGTTAGATCGGCGCTGTTTGCCCGGTCAACCTTGCGCCGGGTCGTCTGACGCCGGGCGGCGGCGCCCGCAGCCGTCGCGTCACGCCACGTTCGATCATCCAACGATGCCGCCTTTAGCTGCGCGGCCCCTTCTCGCATATCGCTCACGAACGCACGAACACGAGTGCGCGCCTACGCGTACGCGCTGACGCTGGCACGTTGACATGTCCGAGGAAGTACGGCAGCTATGTCACGTACACCTCTGGCAGACTCTCCGGGTCGCGGAGCTTACTTATGAGCAGTGTTTCTGGAGCTGTTACAGCGCCCATGAAGATCGACGAGTACGAGCAACACTTTTCGGCCCCTTACGTAGACCGAGCATCGTAATCGTCGGCCCACATTTCTTTTTATTTTAATGCTGAGGCTGCACGTATTATTGTCGTGTGTCACATCAAGTCTGAGCAGCAATATTATATGTGATAGCACGCTGCGTCCTGAATTCCTGACCATTCGCGCAGTGCCGTATAACAGTTTCTTATATGACTGATTTTAGTAAACCTGCACGTACGCTCTTGAGTGTCCGTAGTGTAATGGGGCGGTTAGTAGATATGGAGACAGCAGACGCGAGGGTGACGTCAGAATTGAACAATTCGGGTTAACTTGGACCCGCAGACTGAGAGCGACTTGTGCCAGCGGCGGCGGCCAGCGCAGCTGTTATAATCGTATTTTGAAGGCGGTCAAAATTACCGTCCCTCTCAGCAGCGTTCGCGCAGTGAACTTACGAGATAGGCTGCTTTGACAGCAAACACTGTTTGAATGGCCCTCGGCTTGCTCTTCCAGGCAAGACCCTTTCGTTTTGGCGAGCAAGCAAAAAGGAGCGCCTTCCTCCGACCCAGGCTTGCATTCAACGGCGGTGGCTGCGAAACCTTCTGGTTCCGAGGTCGTAGCTTCTCACGAAGGCTACCCATTCACTCCGGACTGACTAAGGTGCTGCCTTAGGAAAAGACGTCTACGTACGTTTGAAATCTACGCTAGACCCTCACGAATGTTCTTTCCTTCCCAAGTTGCCTTGCGCGCCGCTGATTCCTCGCGCAAATAATTAGAATTACAAGCGCATTTTCCAGCGCGCAAGCACGGTGATTAGCTGGGATGTGCGGACGTGAACATTGCCGCTGCACGAGAGGGCGCGTTGTCCTCGTCGCCCAAGTACGAAAGCGCTCGATGTTTCCGGGAAAGCAGTTGCAATAGGCTAGTTCAAGAACACTGCGTTTAATAAAAAGAAAATAATCTATAATGGCTTGCACAGAAGTGTTTCCGAAAAGCGAGAGCCGATAATATGCCATGACATATGACAAAATAAGGGACCTTCCGGAACATCACGAAACAATATACGCAAGTACTAAGAGGAAATTTCTTTGTTCTAGCCGGGTATATGCCATGTGTCACGCAAAACGGTTTATACTCTGTTCGATCTTATTTCCGTTCACTGACCACCCATATTCACCCTGTAAACTTCGCCAAGCGACCTGTCATTTCTAGGCACAGCAGCAAACACGGCCAAAGAATGAAGCTCAACTAGCTGAAAGAATCTTGCTCCGCTTTCATGCAATTTCCGGTGTTGGCGGTAAGGCGTTAAGTAAGGGCGTTACCGGGAACGCGTTATTTTTTTTCGGTAACTTAGTCGCAGGCATTACCATTTCGGAACGGGGACTGGTAACTTACGTATGTCAACATATTTCGGTAACGTGAGGCGTCACGTTACTAGTTAATTTTTTTCCTATTGCCCCCCCCCTTCCCCCCCTTCTCCCCCTTCAGAAAAATAACGCGCGGGGCACCTGAAGTGATGTTGCAAATAAACAAAATATACAGGCGCTCTCGACGACCTTTGTTGCGGTTTGCATGCATGCCAGGAAACACCTACCCTGACGACGCGTTCAAGTAAAAACATAAAGATAGAATACACACAAAACACGCAATACGTTAACGAACACGCATTCACACGCTTGCTTGTTGCTTAAATTCAGCAGTGAGTGGTAGTTATTAGAACGTTGTCGCTGCAATACCCTAGTGATGTGCATCAAATTTGTTCTCAAACTAACTTTTGCTTCTTTCTATCTGCAACTGTGGGTATACGTTTCTGGTTATTGAATCCTTGAGTGAGCGAGGCTGACCTTGAACACCTTCACATAAACAGTCGCATTTTTCGCGGTTAGTATACAGGTTCCTGTGTTAAAAAAGAAAAGCGTTTTTGTGCGCAATATATTTTTCTGGAACTATGCTACTTAAGCATTTATTTACTGCTATACAATTTGCGCATCTATTTTGTTATTAGAAACATACCGAGAATTTCGGGACGACCCATTCTCAGGATTACTGTAAATTTGTCGAGAGATCAGTGATGTTTTCTTTATGACGTTAGAGTTCATGAGGAAGTGTCATTTTGTGCTTAGTGCCACATTCAGAAAATAACCTCCTTTGCCGCAGAGTTGGAGGCCATGCCAGTTTAGGCCACTATAACATTGCTAAGCTCCTGCACAATTGTGCAAAGTATTCTCGTTTAAATCAGGATTTCGGACACAATCCTTGTTAGAGCTAGAAATTGTATGAAATATCAACTTTATAAAATTGTTATACTGACTTCTTGCAGCGAATGCACACTGATTAAAATATATGGTCATGGAATCGGTAACAGTAACGGTAACGCGTTATACGTAAAGCAGTAACGCATTCCTTTTCCTTTTTAACGTAACGAATAACGTATTTAGTCACCTTTTTTCGGCAACGCCTACGACACTGGTAAATTCCTTTGCAGTTTTGACGTGGAAGTGAAAGGCGCGTTTGGGTCAGGGTTATTATATTCCTCCACTTTTTCTCGTCCTACTTTCCTTTCACAGCCACTGTTCGCGTGTGGAACCGCCACAGCCGCCTTCCTACCGGCCAACCTTACTCGCTCCGCTCTTCGTTGCCTTCGCTTCTCCGGTATACCTGTCCCTCTTTTTTTCGGCAAGCATTCAGCGTTTTCCCCC
The DNA here is from genome assembly GCF_055883805.1 of Amblyomma maculatum. Taxonomy (NCBI): domain Eukaryota; kingdom Metazoa; phylum Arthropoda; class Arachnida; order Ixodida; family Ixodidae; genus Amblyomma; species Amblyomma maculatum. The sequence goes on along the minus strand of NC_139346.1, from coordinate 197,294,690 downwards.
GTTTGCAAGCCGCCCGCTGCAGGTGTTCGCCGCCGGCAGCATCCATGGCTCCGGCGAGAAGTTGCCGGGCACGGAAAAGAGCCGGCACTCGTCGGACGAGAAAGGGCGGAGCATCTCCCCTTTCTCAAATCGGATAAGCCCGCTTATGCGCTCTTTCAGTGTCAGAGAACGTGTGCTCCTACGTCGTCAAATAATAATAATAATATTAATTAAACTTGAAAGACTAATGAAATGAAACTCCAGGAGCTGTCGATCCGTCTTCCCTCATAGTTGGTTAGTTCGTCATATGGGTTTTTTTGGCGCATAAACAACTATGGCTGTCATGCGCCAAACAAAAGCGCGTGCACTTATCGTAAAGGCTCAAAGGGCTATTTTCTACATTCGCCGCCATGGTTCAGTGGTTGTGGCATTCGGCTGTTGAAGTCTTTTGCCGCCTCGGCCGCATTCCGGCGGATGCAAAATCTACAAAACTACCGTGCGTTATACGATGTCAGCGCATGTTTCTGAAGTAGCCTTAGTGGTAGAAATTAACCCATAGCCATTCATAATACGACGTCTCTCGCCTTTTGTGTGAAGGAACGTTAAACCCTGCATATTATTCCCCGCACCTTTAAAGCTTGCTGGAATCATTTTCTTAGTGGTTTAACACACGACACTCGCGAAGACTACACACAAGGGACATTTTCAGGTGTCCCATGTGTGTTGTTCTCGTTTGTGTCTGTTTTTAAAAAGGTAAGAAAATGATTCCAGCACGCTGTTACCAGTTAAGAGGCCTTAATGTGGGCGTTTAATTAATATATACAGGCTGGGTTTATTTAGACTGTCCCAAAATTACGCTACTTGGGCCTGTTAAATATCCGGAATGTGTTATATTCCTGATTCCGTACAGCTTTAAAGCACCCTGGGGCAGTAACCTAGATCGCCCGGTATCTCTCTGTCATCGTCGTCGGTGACCTCGTCAAGCTCGCATGCACCATTTTCTCTAACGCAGGAATGCCCCAGCATGGAATGATCTGGACAGGTGCATTGATTTCACAGTTCTGGTTTATGAGCTTTCTTCCGATGGGTTGCAGGCTTATGGCAGGGTTTCCGGAACACTTGAAATCCAGGGCTCCCTAAATGTAAACAGATGGGCTGCTTGCTGAACTGGAAACTGTCTCCCAACTAATGTTTGCATCTTTTCTAAAAGTTCTTGGCGCCTTTTTATGAGCACTGCTTTAAGACTGGTGGACACGATGCCTCTTTTTATTACGTTTGAGTGAGCGTAGCTGAATGGAAGATAAATTTCCTTGGAGTGTCACTAGACGTAAGCCTGCATATCCAGCAATTTGAAGGCTATATTACTTTTTTGCTTGCGTGTGCGTGCTACTCTGTCGCTTTTGTTATCAATCTTTGTTATGTTAGTAAGGTTGAATGTTGGGCGAGTTGAATCTTGTTCATATTGAAGGTAGCGCAAAAAACGAGGACAAAGGAATAGAAGGACAAAGCATGAGCGCTTAGTGCTTTGTCCTTCTACTCCTTTGTCCTCCTTTGTTATATTGTTTTCCCCCTTTGTCCTCCTTTGTTATATTGTTTTCCCCATCTTTCTCGTGGTCGTTTCGCCGTACGTAAGGTGTCACCTTCCAGATAGAAAGCAGTTCGCAGTGAGCGCTTGTGTTGTGTGTCGTTACTCTGTGTGGGTTGTTTTTGTTGTTGTTTTTTTTTTTCGTTTTTTTTTTTTTTGCATTCTAACTTTATAATTTACGAAGAACCAATTGTTGCTGTAGAATTCGCAATTAAGCAGAGGGAATATACCGGTGCCGTTTTGATAGCCGATTGCCGAACCCACTGTGAGCAACTCATACAAATTACTCCAGCTACCGTAAAGAGCTTACCAATTTGATTATGCATGAAAAGAAGTGGTGAATAAACATTAGATGGAAAACTGACGACCATGATGAGTCGTAATGGCGGAAGGGAAACCGCAACGGCTTATCCAGAGTGTGATGAGCGCTCTTGCGATCGACTCCTCCGTTGTATCCATATGGTTAATACGTTGACTGCCGTCAGAGGTGGAGAGTCTGAAGGAGAGCATCGCTCAGCCAACGTAGGCATAAGAACATCTTTGGGCCAGTGTCGATGAGGTAGCGGACTTTCGTTATACGGTCAGTGACACTGAAGAGGCGACTGGATCGGGTGCTGAGAACATCGGTCGCCTTCAGTGTTCGGCCGGACCGTTTCCTGCGAAGGAGCAGGGCTGGCGGCATTGGCGCGCGCGAGAGCCGTAGCGGCGGTGGCACCAGTAAAAGGTCCTGGAGGACTGAGAACGGTTGCCAGGAGTACTGGGGCTGGTACAGCGGGGTGGAGATGAGGAACGCGATCGGCGAGTACGAAGGGCTGCAACTACAGCGGCAAACCGCGCTACTTGTCGAGTGAGCTCCTCATTACCATCGGTGAGGCAGGCATAGCGATCGTCAGCAGCTGGGCTGAGCAATTTAGCGGAAAGAGAGCACTGAATTGTTTCTACGGAGGGAAAACCGGCGTCCATGACCTTATCTGCCATTCCAGTGTCTGAGATAAATACACGCTCGGTATCATGCGCAGCTGCTATGGTAGGCGCTGCAGGAAGAGTTCTCGCAGGAATGCGCTGTCGTGTGAGGCAGCGGAGTCTCCGGCCGAGGCGGTCATGCGACGCAACAGTTTGGTAGGCTTCTAATCTCTGAGCTCTTCTGAGGTAGAGAGCTGCTCCAGCGACGCGGCTCCGTATCATAAGTTCGGTGGATGAGCGTTGCCCGAAGATGATCGTAATGGCGATCGACGGGCGGAGAGTGGAGTACGTCGAGAACGATCGCAGTAGTAGTAGGCGGAAGCGCCAATGACGTGGTCGAACATGGTCACCTGTAAAGTGACACGGTGCCGGCGGAACAATTGAAGCCTCGCCGGTGAGGAACCAGAGTTCGAGTCCGATGACCAGAAGTCAGGGAGCTTGAGAGCGGAGACCGTGGACTGATGAGGAGGCGTCGTGTGAGGCAATGGAGACGGTACATGAGCGGGGGGATCCGTGGCCATGACTTACACGATGTAAGCTAGGCGGGGTCTCGAGCTCTGGGCGCTGGTAGGCCTAGCGAAGCGGCTGGTGCAAACACAGGGCAGGAGCAGAGAGCGAAGTCGCGAAGTCCTGAGTCACAAAATTTGTGGAGATGATTCACAGACACACTCGTTGTCGGTTCTCCACAAATATATTTTACAAGACAGGCTGAGCCCGGCGGGAAATGGAACGCGAAACGCCGCCATTCAGGAGGAGGAGGAGGAAACTTTATTGAGGAGAAATTGATGTGTTCTTTGTTCGTGGAAGGACGCTTCTCCTCAAGCCGCCCCAGGGGTGGTCGCCGCTCGATGGCGCTCGACGACCTCCTTGGCCCAGGCTGTGATGGCGTGTCGCCGGCCTGGATCAGAGCTAAGCAATGCGGCCTCCCACTGTTCCGGCGGTCCCAGCTGCAGCCACGATGAGCAATCTGCGCGCGCTTGGCAGGCGTGCTGAGGCTGTCGTCTTCTGTGGCCGGACCATGATGACATGTTACAGTCTCTTAGATGTCTCATAAGAGGAAAATGGTGAAAGCCTACTCTTCCTCTCCACCTTCTTCTCATCGTCTCCCATGCTTCTCATCGTTTGCCTCTTATCGGCGTTCGTTGCAATGCTACGTAAAATTATGATCGGTTTACAGGAAAGGAAAGGCGCGGTATTTGTCACACTTTCTCCGGCAAGTGTGAGTTTGGACGATACACCATCGCTCCGGTCGCGTAGCGTTCCTTGGCGAGCGTTCAAGTGTGGGATTGCGGATGGCAGGAACGCTAGACAAGAACCCATCTCGCGGAATCTTCCGTAATATGACAGATCTCGCGCACAACTCTCGCGCACAGGATTTCGTTCCACGAGTCTAGAAAGGCTTTCACCTTAAAAGTGTCTACAGGTGCACCTTTCTCTGTCTCGCTCTCTTCTCAGTCTCTGAATGCATAGACAGCCGCGCGCACGCACACGCAAGCACATGCAAGCACACGCAAGCCCATCCACACACGTACACACTTCCCCTCTTTCCATGCTGGCATTATGTGCTGTTACAAATTTGTTCAAAACAAGAAGTGCTGACGATGTTTTTCATTTCGCCTGAATCAAAACGCCTCCATTTGTACAATGATGTTCAGTGCCTTAACCAAAAACTCCGACTCGAAATACCCGAAAATCACTACCTCATCAAGATACTTAACAGATAAAATTCCAAGAATTGAGCATTCCTCATTGTGTGCGGGATCAAAACCGTGAACCTAGCTAGCAGCTGAACGTCGCCGTCTTTAGGACTACACCAGTGGGTGAACAGAGGAACTCGTAAGGCGAGCTCTGGAATGAAACGCTAGTGTGTAGTGTTGACTAGGGGCACACTATTCGGCAGATATATTTTTCTTCCCCAAGTGATTAGAAAGTGAAAAGAGATGATTATACGACTGACAGGACTTCTTCTCAAGGTTTCCCTTGAAGTATAGCGTGTGGTGGATGTGTTGATGCAGAGTTTCCGGTTATCCCAAAAGGTTGGAGGATGAGAGCAGAGTAACACAGACGCGGAGTACTAAGCGCTACTACGACGGAGTCAGATGTTACCTCCTATGTTGAAGCTGAGCAGTGTTGCCATAGTTTGGTTGGCTTTACGGCTGTAATGTCTACTGAGTTTAGCTCACACTGGCCCTGACCTCAAGATCGATTGAGCCCAGTTCATTCTTGTTTTTCGCCTGATTGCCGAGCTCGTTTCCATCTTGCCATTATGGCTGCTATTGTCGAAGTGAAGCATGGATGCCGCCACATATATTTGCAGCGCACCCGATATATATAGAGTGAGTGCGTTATCATAAATACGACGCCATTATTGCTTGCACCAATGGCTACTGCGCATGCGTGCGCCAGCGAAGGCTGATATGGAACATCTTTCTTCTCAATGAATTCGGACTGTTTCGGTGCCTTGATTACCTGCCTCGCTTGAAAGTGGCATCGTATGGCAGGCGTTTCATTGACTTGGGTTATTCGTGCCTCTCCTCTGTAGCTTGGGAGGTGACCTCTGCGGCTTGGCTGTTTCTCCACAACCAAATATGATGCAGTCGAGCAGGACGCGCGCCGCTAAATGGCGGCATTTTATAGTTTTCCGACTCACTGCCTGCTAGGTCAGGATAGACTGAGGCATTCTTTTGTGGCCAGCAAGTGCTGGTGGTTCCGGCACACCACCTTCTGAAGTAGGAGGAGGAGCAAAAAGTTTGTTTTATAAATTGGTTTTGTTCTTCATTCTCTTCGGGCGGTGTCCTTTGTCCAGGAGTCCGTTGGCTGTCGCTATTCTGCGCGCCCGGGCAATCAGCCGTTGATGGATTTGTGGGTTTGTAGTGGACAGGAAGTGGAAGAGTGCAGGTGTGGGGCTTCTGCATCCGCTTCTTTTTGTGCACACGTAAAAGGATCGCGGTAGAGTTTGTGCCACAATCTCGGTTTTCTCTATTTCGTTGACTAGCATGACGTTGTTATGTTGAAGGGAGGGCAAATAATGGTTTCTCTAGCTTGTTTGCCTGCGCTTCGATTGCCACAGGAACCACTGGCTGTGGCGTGAAGTGAGGCACAAAGGCGGGCAGGCACCTTCCTTGAAGCGAATCGCCAGCAGACTAGCCATCTTGCAAGTCTCTGGCCCTGTAGAGCAGGAAAGAAAAACACGACTTTATTTGCTTCGGTTGACGATTTCGTGGTTGCTATTGCAGCTTGCACGCCTTTCACAGTATTTCTACGTTTTCTAGCTTTGAAAACATAAGAAGGTACTCTTTGATGCGCAGAGTAGATGAGAGTGACGTACAATATGAGTGCTGCAGCTATTCGCTCCGCTTTTTCAATCTCAATTAACAGCAGGAGAAAAAAGAAACAATCTAAAAGACAGGCGCAAAGAAATGCAAGAAAGGGAGAACGGAGGAAGATATACAAAGAAAGAAAAAGAGAAAAAAAAAGAGGGGAAGAAAAGAAAATATACATAGAAAAAAAGGTTTGCTTCGTTGTCGGAGGCTCTTCTCCACAATCACAGACGATAAGTACCAACTTCTCCTTATGCATAAAAGAACCATCCTCTTTCACTTCGATCATACACTAAACAAGTTGCTAATAAGTAGTCCAGTGCAGTTTATCAGGACAAAATAACCATTGCTCGCACAAAGTTCGACCAATTTTGTAACAGCTTTATGTGGTTCTGCGTAACAGAACGCTGAACGATTTGTGAACAACACACGAAAAAAAAAGTAAAAAAAAAAATTACCCAATAGAAGTACATGCGTTTCTCGGTGTTTTAGGCTTTACAAGCCGCATCACCAGCGCTGCCTATTCAAAAATAGAAAACCTGCAACAGGAAGCCCTAAAGCCGGCTAAAACCGCGAAATTCAATATTATCATCAAAAAGGTTATTTTTTACGCATTTTATGTTGTTCTTCTGTCTAAACAATATAACCAATTAGTAATATAAATGTATCGAAATTCGCTTTCTTTTTTCGGCTGGAAACTTCGGACCCTGAATGATATCATTCGCAGGAATATCCCGCCTTCCTTCGACTAAAATATTCTTGTCGGAAGCATCCCAGTGCTAGTTCATTTCAGAACGCTCCCATGGCTGTTCCAGCTGACGAGAGTGTGCTTCTTCCTTTGCAGCTGACTGGTAGTGATGTTTTATAGTATTCCTCGTGATTCCATACGAGGCACCTACGACCCTTAATTGCACAAGTCGCATCATGTGCATTTCGAAATTCCAATAGTACCCAGATTCGAAACAGGCCCCGTAGCCACTCTTTCCCAAACATTACACACTCTGCAGGTGGTCAGCAGGATTGCATGTCCGGTAGCAGCATACTCAGTAGCTTAAAAATGCCCTGTAAATCAATTCAAGGCGTATTCGACATGTTGAAATAGTCACCACTTTAAAACTACAGTGAATACATGCGCTCACAGCGACGCTTTCACACATAAATGTGAAAAAAATATTAACGAACTTACACTATTTTAAAGAAACGTAGTCAATGCATCGAAAAGGGCCAATAAAACATCAACAGTACCTAAAAACCGCAGAAAAATCCCGCCTCGCTCAATACAATATATTTGCCCAAAACATAATGTAAAAATTCTCTAAATTTAGCAGGAAAACAGCCAACATGGCAGCACTGCGCGGCATCACTGTTGCATGTGACAAGAACTACTGGCTTCGCAGTTTTAGGCAAACTGTTCCACTTTTCAGTAAATGTCTCTACCGCACCCTGAGAGAAAGAAGAAGGGTGATAAAGAAAAGGAGAAGCCGTGATGGAGGTCATCAGAAAAATTCCAACTACTTCAATTTGTTTAAAGTACACTGATGTCCTACAGCACGCCGACATATTTAGCGTTTTGTCCCTATTCACAAAAGATGTGGGTAGGAAACATCACATTCCGCGGCTGCGAAGGAAAATGTGTCTCGCATGCATCATCTACGAGTTTGAAAGGTCAGCGAAGAGTAAAAGAGCCTTCTTTAGATGCAGCTATAAGCTTCTATACAACACCGCTGGCAATGAACAGAGTGATTTCTGGGGCTGTGAGCTTTTTACGTCCGCTGGAATTTCAGAAAACGGGAGGGTTTCCATTCCACCTCCATAAAAACACGGCCGGCATCTTAGTCGCATACTCGTGAACGCGAGCGGACCGCCATGGTCAGTAGACTATTTTTGCAACTCGAAATGGGGGAAATACAAGAATAAAAAGAAAGAACGAAAAGCTTTTTGGTGCAGCGCGGGGAGAATTCAGCTCTCGGCAAGAGTGGTAGCGGTTCGTCTTTAGCCGGGGAGCCCGAGTGGCCGGCGGCGGTGACACCTGCAGCCTGCAGGTGCGACCGACCTCCCCACGCGGTGGCCCCAAACGAGTCGCAGACACGCGCACACAACAAACTACTGGGCGCGACAGCGCCGTCGTTGTGGGAGCCAAAGAATAAGGGGACGGACGCGACGACGCTGTTCCTCGTCTTCATCTCGGAACGTCGTGCACCGACGTCTCTTTTGTTGCCGCCGTTCGGGAGGTGGCCGTTGTTGGCACTGGCCCCTCCAGCCCACTCCCGCCTCCTAGCCGTTGTGGCGGTCGCAGTTCGTTGTTTACGGCCAGCGTGGAATTCCGAGTAGCTGGTCCTCGCATTCCGTCCATCCGAGAGAGGCAGCCGTGGTTGTGGCGGCACTGTCGCTTTGTCGGAGCGAAAGAAGCCGAAGACTGCGACAGCCCGGCTTCGAGAGCGCAGCACTGTTTCTGCCGTCGTCTGCTACAGTTTCTGGAACGTTGCCATGTGATACTGCGGCGGCTGCTGCTGTTTCTGCTTCAGACTATGCTTCTTGGACGTCAGTAAAGGAAATATGTTTGTGCTCCGAGCTGGTAATTTTGTATCGAGGCTTTTAGATGGATAATGTAGGGAAGTGAAAAAACAAGGACCGCAAAAAAAAAAAAAAAAAAAAAAAAAAAAAAAACAATAAAGCACCATAGCCCAGAAGATCTCTTGTGCTTCACAGATGGCTCACAATAAAAACAGGGGCAAATTTTATGATTTATAACACAGTTATGTAAGCAAGGTACGTACTAAAAGACGTTTTGTTCAGTCTCGTGCCAGTGCCTTGAGCGTATGGGAAAGCGAGCGTTCAATGTGTTCGCTCATGCACGCCATTAAACGGTCTCCAGTATTAATTCATAAACTGTTGCTCAACTGTTCGCCATAAATTACACACTGTTACTTTCGCACTTAAGTTGGCTTTGCAGCTTCTAGCAGGAGTGAAATGCCACTTTCATGAAACAAAATAAGCTCGAACCACTGTGCCGCAATGTGTCTACATGCTGAATTTCTCGTAATGATATCCATAGACTCTTTTGACTGTCGGTGGTTGCTTCCCGCCCTACCACTGTTTGGAATAAAAAATAAATCTGAGGAAAAATACTGTCAATATTACACTTCATTCAGCTGAATCGCACGGCCCGATTGAAATGGTAAAATGGCAAGGCTTGTTGCTATCTGTAATATTCACAGTGTCTTGAACGTTCAAAATAATGTACCGCCTTTGAGTTATTCCATCGAGTCAAATTAAGGCAGAAGTGTTCTCTCTATAATAGCATTACTTACAGCAGCTTATTTGGAACTCAGCTTATTTCAATTCTCTTCTAAAAAAGAGCAACGGAATCGAAAACACCCAATCTCCTTCAATGGTTCAAAGAGTAAACGAAACTGAAATTATGATAACGTCTGGCTTTAGGGTGGCGCAAAAACTGGAGATCAACAAACGACATGCCGCATAAAAAAGATAAATATATTAATTCAAACTGTGCCCCAACTTCGGAAGACATTGGTGTCTCAAGAATCCAGTTGTGAGCCGGTAGTGCCGCAGCATCCTAATGTTTTATTTCTCGGTTCACAAATAAATCGGGAGCACCCTTACATAGTTTTGCTGTAAATATAGTTAAAAAAGCCCCCTTTGAATTACGTTTTAAAATTTTCAGATTTTCAAGTTTACTTTTCGATTAATATCATTTGTTAAAAAAAGAAGATACATCCTAGAGGGATTAAATGGTTAAAAACTGCTATCAAGATTCTTGGCCGGGCCCAAGAATAACAATTAAATAAAGATGACAATTACAAGCCTCTAGTTGCTCATGTAAGTGAATGTGCTGCATGTGTGGCCCGGTTTGAAGAGACGAAGCAAAAGTAAAGACAGGGCGGCAAATATTTGCTCGGAAGCCCACCACAGTAAGAAGCTTGGCAGCGAGTGCATCAGCGAACCCTCTTTATCTCTGTTCGCGGCTGAGATTGACTTTTTCAACGCAACTACCTGTTTATTCTCTGGCAAAAGTGTCTTTTTGTGTGTTACATACGCCCACCCGCGCATGCGCCTTGCTTTGCTGACTTTTTCAGCCATTCATTCCTTTGTTTTCGTCTTTCATTGTTATTCGCTTTGGTTTCATTCTCTCCCACCCTTCGACGTATATAAGGTAAAGTCAGTTGATAGTTAGCGCCTGTGAGTGTGTGTTACCTCTCTTGTCCTTGTCTTTGCGCTTAACAACCATACATCGAGGGACCAAAAATCAGCTATATCCTTCCATGATTATGTCATGCTATAAGCAGTTCAAAGTTAAATTCAATATTAAAACTACTGCATTTTGAAACCCGTCCAGAAAACTGAGGGTGATGGTGTTCGACTTCTTCCATAACTCCGGACGCCACATACGTGCCGTCCTGCTGAAGCATCTACACGCTCTACTAACGAGAAATATTTCCTGCCTAGATGGATGTTTTGGAGGAACCATTTTTCCACCGTGGTTAGTATTTACTTCTGCATATATTGTGCTGAAGTAGAATGAAAGAGTACTCAAAATGTAGTCAGTACACCATTCAGCTGTCCTTCCCCGTCCTATTTTGGCAGCTTCTTCGTATTTTTTTTTGTTGTTTTTTTTTTTCTAATCTCCTCACGCTGCAGTATTAATGCCACGTCTGTTGGGCGTTAATACAGGCGTCACACATGGCCTCAACTCAGCATACTTTAATATTATAACCTCCGTACACCATGATCCCACCACTATCAGATTGACTATACCTGTTATGAGACAAATTTCCCTACCATATATATCTAATTAACCCGATCCTGTGCTAGCTATGCCCGCGTTATCTCTGCAACCTCGTAACCTTATCTGCCCATTCAATTTTCTACCGCCCTCTACTAAGCTTGCCTTGGAACATAGTCAGTTACCCTTAACAACCATCGGTTACCTTGCCATCGCATTACCTTAATACGCATGCCACAAAACGGATACCACTTTCACAGAGTGCGAACAGCAGGCAAATATGTTCACTATTGCGCCAGCATTGTTCGTGTTATTTCATATTTCGTCATTTACTGTACTTGAAAATAGAACACGTCATCTCGTCATTTACTTGAGACCTTTACTCTTCACCGAAGTGGAAGTTAGGTTTAGTTTGCGCGGCGTAACCTGTAGGGAGGCTTGGCGCTTGCAAATGCGAGAGGAGCATGCACACAGTTTCCAAGCTCTGTTTTCATCGTACTTTGTTTGGTTAAGTCGCCTTTACAACATTTTGTTCTTTTCACAATTATGCGCGTTTTTGTAAGCCCATAACATTTAATGGTACAGTGCAGAGAACACCAGGATGTATTAAGGCTTTATACAGTTAGGAGCGTCGTCGCACTAACTAGTTAGCGTTGGTAAAATAAAAACAACAAAACTAATGGAGAAACAGATAAAAAAATAACTGCCACTCTATCCAACTGGAATGCGTTTAGCGGGCATTAACACATGCTGCAGTGCGCGTAGATTATTTGTCAAATCTCTCGAAAGACCGTGGCCTCGCACCGTAACGGCGAGGCGTATGTCTTCCACCTCTACACGCGCAGTCGGCCCGCCGAGTGAGTTCGCTGATAGTTTAGCGCCCCCGGGCATGAAATTGCGAGCAAACCACTGTAAGACCCGGTTCGCGCAGCGCTCGAGTCGATGCACGCAAGGGCGCGCATCGCTCATTAATTTCGCCGCATGAAACCACTCGCCTCTCCGCGCAAAGCGTGAGCCGCGTCGGCAACGACGCAGCGTTGTGAGATTTATTGAAAACGGTGGCTACGCACTCGTTAGCGTGGGCACACCGCCGAGGATGTGCGCTTGCCACGCAGGGTGGAGCGCAACTGCCGACTAGACCACGTGGGCGCACTGCGACGCATAAAAACAGTGTCCGTTGCCAGTGACCCAGGGTATATACGCCGTGGCTCACGCGAAACGGCGACGCTGACAGAAATTTGAAAGTTGCACGAGCTCGCAAACTGAATGCGTAAATAAGGCGCGAACTCATTAAGGCCCGTGACACGCTGGCTCGCAGAGGGAGCTCGAAATTAGAAACAGTAAGATATTTTGTTTTTTGTTTTTCATGAGTTTCGAAAGAATTACCGGACGTGAATGAAAAATGTAGCACAGCTTAAGCCCCAGTTGGTCGGCTAGAAGATGAGTGAAATTAAGAGCGTAAACTCAGGGCCCGTTATAGAAAAACGGCATCACGTGACCGCCCACAGGATATGTAAAGACAGGTCTCGCCTCTTTCTCTGTCCTCTCATAGCGCGAAGTCTAGTTTTGGAACAGTGACGAATGAGGTGGTCGAGCAGCTAAATCTACAGTTCACGGCAAGCTTGACGGGCCGGTTGCAACCAAGGAGCCTCCATTGCAACCCGAACAGACAATGGCGGAACAGGTGGGTATTGAATAGATGCTACGATGGGCCATAAGCAACGCTAGCTTACTTTTTGTGTGCGACAGTTCCGGCTTTGAGGGCGCGCATCTCGTAATCCTGTCACCGTTGTCCGATAAGATGGTAGCGACTAGCGACTCACTGTGTCGGAACACGCTCATGCCTGCGCTCCACGCGCGCAGGCATGAGCGCTGGATCCTGGATGCCACCTTCCCTCACACAATTGGCGTTTAACAATGCTGCTCAGGTAGGAATCAACACATAGTATTGATAAGCCCATTAGCATACACGGGAATGATGCATGCATGCAGGATAGGAGAATACATAACTATTACTGTTTCATTATACTCGAAGAAAAATGGATTTAAAGGCTCTTTTGTTCCACTCTGGAGTTCAGGAGCTCTCTTAGGGCATAAAAAATAGCGCTCCTTTAATTACTCCTTGCTGTAGTGTACTGCCGCACTGAGCAATCAAATATATCGAAATATATGGATTTCCGACACAGCTAGCACCCGTGCACCACTCTGGAATGGCAACCGAAGGGGAATCATGCATATATAAGCGCATTACTTGTTTTGCCACCGTTTGATTATACGGCAACAAACGCAGTTTATTTGAGATTCGAAGAGGCCGAATGCTGCAAAGGCTCCAGTGTAACGTGTAAGATGTTGAGTCGGCTACTAGCCAGAAGGCTAGTATCCACGCGATTGTTCCCGTACAGCGATCGCCGGGAGACTCTGTCGTGTCCCCTTCTTGGGAGCAGCACTGCTCTCGACGAACGCTCGTGACGGACTCTCTCTGCGCGCGGTAACAATCGTGCTTATATATCCGGGAAAACCGTTGCCACTCAAATTGTCCAATCCGAAGGCAGCACTTGTCGGCGACCCGAGGGGTCCAACCAGCGTTCGCGTTGACCACCCGCTTCAAATCTCCCTCAGCACGAGGGCGTTACGCCGCCAGGGCAATAATGACACGCTGTCTGGCAGCAAAGAGTCTGTTGGATGTTGCTCGGGGGTACTTTCTTCCAGTGCGCTTCTGACGTGCGGCACAGCACTGGGTCTTGCCAAGGGCCGTTGACGGCGAAGTGTGGCGCCCGACTGAATTGAAATCCGGGCGGCTGTCTGGGAACAAGGATGGCCACCGTAAAATATGCGCAGTTACAGTAACTGTGCTTCCGTTATTAAAATATACAGATGTAATCAGCTTTCGCAGTGAATAGCGTCGCTTATTTTACATGAGGTCGCGTAAGAGCATCTCATGTCATGTTTCTGGCTGCAAGATTGAGAAACGGAAACGTACTTTTGTTTCAATTTGGTGAGTGCTTAAGAGACTTTACGTTGTTTATATCGTGAAAAATGATTGACGGCTTGTGAAAAAAATTCGAGGAGTCACGCTGCGAAAACAGTGCATATGTTTTGTATATCGATTAAGGCAGCAAACGAACATCAAAAAAACGCATTCGTCAGTGTTTTCTTTTTTCGCGGCGTTTGTCCACCCACATGCGCCGTTGCTGTAAAAGGCTGATTTATCAGCTGCTCTGGATGATAACCGGAAGTGCGAGGTTCTGTGAACTGCTATCTGCGTGGTTCATTTTGGCCTAGGCCGAAAACCTCAGCCACGCAGCGTGAACAGGCAACAGCAGACAATATAAACGGTGGGGGGTGGGTAGATCGCTTTATCTGTCGGATATTAACGTTTATTCTATCTATCTCCTTTTCACAGTGCCGAAACGGATGCTCATAAAGTGTACTATTTCTATGCCAACAAATTATTGAAATAATATTTCTGCTAAAAAATTGTGCGTGCTGAACGCAAAAAAATTACAGGACTGCGCTTAGGTCCCCTTTGTATTGTTTTACTTTATTTTCACTAACTGCATCGTCATAGGCATCCTATATATCATTATCAACCTTATATTAACTAAATGCAACATCATTATCATGGACTAAATCGTCACTGTCATCGCTACTATTACCGTCACGCCAGACAAGGATAATTACGATCGGTTTCTCACGAGCGCGCAAGTCAATATGCATTCGGCATGTGAGCACTTCACTGAAAGTGCTTTTTTAATTATAGAAGTGCATCTAGTCCAAAGCGAACTCCCTAAATGGTCGAGCATTCTTATTACCTTGCATATGCCTGAGGAAGCTTCAATGTAACCCTTTATTCTTGTATGGCGCTGATGCATTGTACACATTTGTCTGTATTTGTGTGTTGTTGTCTACGCAGGCAAATAAGTTCTTTTTTTTACTTTACTTAAGCATATTTTGATTGTGAAACAACGTTTCCTTGGAAATGTTTACAAATATATTTTTTTTTTGTAATTACGTTTAATGGCAAGTCAAGTAACTAGCCTGATCTTCCGGGCTTTCCCACGGTTGATGAAGTGCCCCTTTAAGAAACTCGCATAGACTGCAGCGCCAGCTTTCCTTCTGGATAACTTCAGAAACTCTATAAACTAAGCCACTGCTTTATATTTTTATTATTTCCTTCCAACCTTACTTTCTTTCATCTATGGTGCGATTGAGGTACCTATTGAAAAGTTTGCTACTCACTGCATGTTTCATTTCCTTAAAACTAGTTTTATTCTTTTTAGTTTCGGGGGGGGGGGGGGGGGGGACTGCCCGTCTTTCCCTGCAAGAGAATGCGGTTTCGGGGGAAAGGAATAGCCTCGGCAAGCTATAGAGAACACCGCAATCGCTCCGCAGCTACTGCAGCCCCTTACCGGTTGAAGCACTGGTGCAGCTGCAATCCAACTTTAAGAGCACATTTCCAGAACATGCTGCTCCGAGGGATGAAAGGTTAGACAAGAACGGCTGCAGCTGTCAGTACACCACCGCTGGGATAGCATTTAGCTTGTTAATCATTTGCTAGTGTTAGGCAAGAACTTAGCTATTCCAAAATTTTTGTATTCATTTTCTTTGGTGCTTCGGGCAATTAAAGACCTGCGCTCAGTTACGCTCAACTTTCTTTCCATATTCCTTTTTTATGTAAAGCGTCAAGTTTGATCTCTATGCTGATATCGTCTGATTGAGCTAATGTCATGTTTATTTAATTTTCATGGCAGCGATACCTACGTAGCTGGACAATAGCGCCCTGACCTAATGCGTTTCGTTTTACGAAGGGGTTTCGAAGGCCCATATTGCAAGTATTTTACATTAGAGCAGCCGAACGCAAGGTCGAAAGGAAGCTTGTAAATTCAGTTCTCGTTATGTCCGCATATTGCAGCAAAAGGTATGAAAGTAGATTGTGGACAATAAGCTTGTGCATTAGATGTTTTGCTTCTTTGAAATACAACTAAATGTAAACAGGAACTCTGTTTAGGCTACCACCAAGTGAGAGGAATAATCGCTTTTCGTAATGACAAACTCCATAACATCACTTGAAGTTTCCATCTGCTCGCTTGAAGACACATCGAGGCCGTTAGGCACGTCAATATAAATAAGTTAGATCCAAGCAGGTGATTATTTACGGCAATAAATGCTATAAAAATTTGCTCTCAGCAGCCGTGCAACCGATAATTTTTATACACAAGCGTAAAATATAGTGAACATAGTCTGCTGAACTTGAACTCAACGATTCATTGAGTACCACATGAAATCATATATAGTGTTCTTTTAAGTGGTCGGTAATACTGCACTGCACACTGTCAAATGCTTCCCCGTGATAGTCCTTCCTTCACGCTATTGGAGTGGCTTCTCCTCAATAAGAAGAGCCCTGCGGCAAAAGCAGCTTAGGCGAGCACAACACAGCTCCCCATGAAACTTTTTTACACGAAACGAAACTACTGAACGAACGAGGGAACGAGAAAAGGAAAGGAAGCTACTGTATGAGTGTCTCGTCTATGTGTACAACAGACGGTTTGCGCACCTGCGTTTTCGTGAATCATCAAGTCTCAAGATGAGAACAGTGCACAAAAACTATTTTAGACGTAGGTTTCTTACTAGCAATGTTAATAAACTAGCGTAGCTAATAAAACTCGTTTTATTGAAGTATATATATATATATATATTGCTGACGAAGGAAAACAAAATTTGATTGGCATAATTGGATAGCTTCGCAAGAAATAGCAAAAACAATAAATCAAGCTAATCAGGTATGAAATAATAGGAAAATAGGGGTACTTAACCTCCTCATATAAGTGCATCATGCGACAGCATTAATGGCTCCTGTCTGCGCCTCCCATTGCGGATCCTAGTTCGCGTATATACACTCGCTTAATCACAAATCTCTTAATGCGTGCATCTATTGCCTTACGCGTACAAAATGCCCGCAATATATCCCCCGATTTTTCTCAGTGTTACTAATTTGTGGTAAGAGCACTGAACAAGGGTAGTGGGGGAGCCTCGTTTCGCAAGCATTTCGACAAGTGGACGTGTGTTCGTCTGGGCAATGTGGAGAGGATCTATATTAAGCTACCAGTTTTCTCGCAAAGTGCAGCTAAAAAAAAAAAAACAAAGTAATATGCGCCTGAGGTATTCTGGTAGCTTAAGGTAGAAAATAGTAGAATAATCGTCCAAAATGTGAAAGTGGTTCTTGGCAGCAATGCAGTAATCACTTTTGTTTGTTGCTTTGCACGTGTGGACCTTTGCTTTTTTTTTTTTTTTTTTTTCAGGTTGTCTGGCATACTTTCTGTGAAAACATAGATAGCTTGCTTTTTTTGGTCTTTCTTGGTCGGACAGGACGGGCTCCTGCTATTTAGTCTTTCCATTGGTTACATATCCGCAGTTTTAGCTGATGGTACATCCATCAACTGCTAGGTCAGCCAAAGAGCTCCATATGCTCCTTAGGCAGACCGGCCCGATTCACGTGCATTACACCATTATTCTCACAAATTTGCCTTTAACCTTTAGTGTTATCTCTTAGAGCGCAGCACTTTGGCACCCGTTACTGCGCTTCGAGTCGGCGTCGCCGTTTTCCGTCGTAACCAGCTCCGCAGCCGGGGCAGCTTGCGCTCTTGCCGCTACCGTACGCCGCTGCGTGTACCCCCCCCCCCCCCCCCCCTCTTCCTGCGTGGCAGCGACGGTGTTCTCCGGTTGCCGGAGCGCTGGCTCGGCATCAGCGGATCAGGGTGCGTGCATCCCAAGCCGAAACACAGAGCCGCGTTGACTTGACTTGCTAGAGGCGTCAGCGGCATCAGTTAGTCGCTGCTCTCTCTTCGCCGCGCAACGTTCCTATGGGCTTACGCGCTGCCTTCCGCGACCTCACAATATTTTATATGTTCTCTTCATTCTTTCGACCACAAAGCTTCCTTCATAACAGTCAAGAACTGTTAGTAGAGTGTTTCTTGAAGAAATATGTGAGAAAAATAAAAAAGGTGTTTGTAATTGTACATACATGTCTTGCTCGAAATCTTTGCCTCAATGTATCTAAAAGCTAGAACAGTTGATGAGCTTCGCTCAAATTTCGCATTAGGAAGTAATGTAATCGTCGGCAATATTACTTCTTACCCCTTGCCTACGTTCTTTTATTCTCTTCTGCTACAACCTTTTAGTTTCTAAGTCCACTGTGTAGCGCACGTAACACGATAGAAAAACTGCTTTAGTCCAAAAAGGCCCTTTTGTGTTCGCGTCTCAGTTTTAAAATACGCGAAAAAAAGCAAAACGCAATGAATCATCAGTCGAGTGACATGACACCTACCCAGTTAGTTCAATAGAAGTTACTTCCATTGTCAAATTTTAATAGTTTCATCTCATTTCATTGACCTATATGATACAAATTGTGAGCGAGAGCCAGGTTGTCTTATCGCGCCGGCACGCTTCTCTTCAGCGTATGCTGTACTGCCAATATCGTGGTCTCCTTGAAAGATGATGAAAAGCACAAAATCGAGGGAGGACAGCAAGCGGACGCATTTATAAATTTTCAGCGTTTCTTTTTAGCTGCCTTTCTGGGAAAACATCGTCCATGAATTGCTGCCAACCGGAAAGAATGTAAAATGAACATTCGAATACTCCTTCCAAACGTTATCAATGCGGCGGGAGCGAAAATTCTCGGTACGATTTTTAGAAGCACCTGCTATCAAGGCGAAGACCGCATTGCCTGTGAAAGCGCTGAAAGTTTCTGTAATATGCTTCAATTTCATCTTTGCCACGTGGTTTTACTCATCGTTCGAAAGTGGGAGACCCCGGGCAGCAAGAAAAAGAAAAAACATGAACTAGAGTAGATGGCAGATGTAAAGTAACGGTTCCGGGAATGCCAATTCTCAAGCCCAATCGCCGCCGCGGATGCTGCGCTTGTATTCGGCTTGCTGGCCTGTGCCACCGACTTATGAGTGCATCGTTGTCTGACGCGTTCTGCGTATCAACGAGATCGGCGGAAGAAGGGCTTCAGAGAATTGTGTGGCATGATCTGGGAGAGGCCCATTTCAAGAACACAACCGGCAGCACCCTCTAGTCAACCTTAGACAACGCTGCGCTCGGTACTTCAAAGCATTTCCACGCTTACATCTAACTAGATGACGAGAGAGGCTGCATTTTCTTCGCAAGCGATTCTCACAATGAAATACCTTCTGGGAAAAGAAGGCAGCATATTTGTTTCGAACCCACATTTGCACATAGCGACACATTTTCTTCGGCAAGGCACGGTTCACAAGGATGACAAGCTTCGCTGAATACATTTTTACCATGTGCATAATTCTGAAAAGTCATCATCTGTACAATGGCAATTTCTTACGTACCAACTATTTTTCTCTAAGGTGAAGTACAATTAATTTATTAATAGATATAGCAAGCTTATGTTGACTGCTCCACAATATAATACGCGCAGCCACGAAAAGTGGTTCATCCTTGCTTCGAGGACCGATTACAGCCATAAATTGATTGCTAACACCCTGCCATGACTACTAAATTCCTATCTAGAGACCGGTATTTATATTCACACATTACCACAAAGTCCATCTGCCTTGCGAAATCTATTGCTCAAATTATAATGTTACAGTGTAAATTTGGGTGCATTTTTTTCTGATCTAATACGTATCTCTGCCATATGTCCGCCAATTTGTAAAGGAGGCCAGGGATCCCTCAAATTGGGAATAAACAGCTTTTATCTTGGCCCCCTTCACTTACTTTCAAATGGGTCCAAATAAATTAAAGTAAATATAATGAGAAAGCTAACCTGGATAAAGGTCATACATGAATTTATGACTGCCCAATGCACAACACAACTGTTTGTTTAAGAAGATAGTTAGCCTGAGTCACTCTGAGACGTTAAACATCATAAACTAAACTAAACTAAACTAAACTAAACTAAACTAAACTAAACTAAACTAAACTAAACTAGGCATCAATGCCGCGTACTTGAGAATGAAACAAGAAAATTATTAATAACAAGAAAAATCAAGGAAACAAAAAGCTGTCTCGACAAACAAGTCAGTGTCCGGGGCAATCGCGGGGAATACATTTCCGCAAGAGCATTTGAACTCTGCTTGCCGCATATGTGTGTGCGATTTCTGCACACGCATATGAATTTATGACTGCCCAATGCACAACACAACTGTTTCTTTAAGAAGATAGTTAGCCTGAGTCACTCTGAGACGTTAAACATCATAAACTAAACTAAACTAAACTAAACTAAACTAAACTAAACTAAACTAAACTAAACTAAACTAAACTAAACTAAACTAAACTAAACTAAACTAAACTAAACTAAACTAAACTAAACTAAACTAAACTAGGCATCAATGCCGCGTACTTGAGAATGAAACAAGAAAATTATTAATAACAAGAAAAATCAAGGAAACAAAAAGCTGTCTCGACATACAAGTCAGAGTCCGGGGCAATCGCGGGGAATACATTTCCGCAAGAGCATTTGAACTCTGCTTGCCGCATATGTGTGTGCGATTTCTGCACACAAATGACTGGCCCCTCTCCCTCTTCCTGGCCACCTCGAGAGATGATAGAAAAATCTACGTTAACGTCATGTTTTGCTGCCCTCTCAGACCATTCAGAAGTTGCAGCACTATTTCGCCGATGCGCGATGACACGTCCAATTTTTGGCTCGAAACTGTTAGGAAGCCATAATTGCTGACGCCGTTCGCGCAAGTTTTTACAGCGCGTTTTACGACGTTGTAATACAGCCGGATTTTATGCACGACTGGTGCAAACCACACATCTGTGCAGTTGCGATTTAACATCGTGTAACCATTTCATTCATCGCCGACATATTCTAACCCCAAAATGATTTTTTTTTTTATCTGCAGTGAACGAAGGCCCAGTTGGGTATGTCCACATTTCTCTACCCTACTCCTTCCTCTCGCCTCTTCCGCATTGTCTAATTTCAATGATAGCTCGTATACAGTCCTGTTACGACCAAGCATCCGCAATTGCGCGCTCTATTGTTCGCCTGTGGGCATGGATAAGTTTTGTGAATATGTGGTGATGGTCCAATGGCTCTAAGTGAGCCTGTTTCCAGGAATCCTGTTTTGTAAGCATGTTTTGCTTTGTGGACAACCTGCAAATGCCAAATTGACCGTGTCAAGAGAACGTCTGGAAAAACACAAAGAAACGTCCCCCTGAGGGAAATAGCAGGAAGTGCTTTCTTTCTTTTGTTCACCCTTCCAGTCGAGAAGTACTATCCTCCAGTGATGAATGCCTCCTATCCAAAGGAGACGACAGAGTGACATGTCCGCTGACGTGCAGGACAAGAAAGGAGCATGACTCATACGGCCATTAAGTGATTTCCCGGGAATGCAGGAAAGATTTGCAATTGTCGAAAAGGGACCATGTTGGGAGCCCTATGCGGCGCCACGTGCACTCGGGTTTCTGAGAAGTAAAACCCCTTGTCAGAACCAACCTGTGGTTTCTTTGCTGAAGAATAGAAATGTACCTCCTCTCCTCGCCGTTCCCAAGCTTTTCCCGCCAACAAGTGATCACGCCCAACGAATGAATGCCGGACCAGTCAGTGCTTCAGACCATCAGTGCAGTGATGTGTTCGATTGGATGCCGATACCTGAGGGGCGTGCCCTGGATTTGGTTGGTCAGCATCTTCAGAGAGGGGCTGGACATAGGGGGTTTTTAAGGACGCTGCAGAGCACGAAATGTCGCTCTGGGCCCTGGGTAAACGGCTCATCCAGTCGCTTCTCGCTATGAACTCTTAACGCTTGTCATTTTGCTGATGTACCCTTCTTCTTCATGTAAATATTCTTGTAAATACGTTTTCTCAAAGTGCCAGTAAACCTGCTTGTACATATTTTACCAACTTCGAAGATTCAGTCCTTCTTCAACCCGGAGTCTCTGCACGCTACCAAGTGAAGGCCGGGTCGCCATAGCCCCAGCGTCACGACAACTGGTGGCAGCGGTGGGATCTGAATCTACAAGCACAACGACTGGTGGCAGCGGTGGGATTCGAACCCACGCCCCCGAAGTGACCAGCGTTGGGATCTGAATCTACAAGCCACAACATCTGGTGATTGGAGGTGGATCTGAAGCTACAAGCCACAACACCTTGTGATCGGAGGTGGCATCTCAAGCAACAAGCAGGAGCAACAATCGGCCAACAAGAGGGCAGCTCGGAACATCGATCGCATGTGTGGGTGAGTGCTTGGCTTTTCTTCTGATGTGGACCAGGTTCTAGAACAGGGTTAGATTTTAGAACTGGTAAAGAGAGTGTGGAAACGCCTTTAGGTTGGTAGTTTGCACAGTTGTTTTGGAAGTAGCCGACACTCGGAGCGATCATGGACCTACAAAAGCTGCAGAAACCGGACCTGTTGCTATTGTGTGAGGAATTGGGAATTGATACAAGTGGTTTGGCACGAAAACCTTTGATTATAAAGGCAATCACAGATTTGGGAGCCGATGATGAGGAGCTCAGTGAAGCATGGAACCTCATCGCCCAAAAAAAGGAGGAACAGCTCAGACAGCAGAAAGAGCGGGAAAAAGAGGAAAAGAGGCGTGAGCGTGAACTTGAGAGGGAAAAAGAGGAAAGGGAGCGCGAACGTCAGAGGGAAAAAGAGGAAAGGGAGCGCGAACGTCAGAGGGAAAAAGAGGAAAGGGAGCGCGAACGTCAGAGGGAAAAAGAGGAAAGGGAGCGTGAACTTGAGAGGGAAAAAGAGGAAAGGGAGCACGAACGTGAGAAGCTTGAGAGAGAAGCAAAAAAGCGGGAGCTAGAAATTGAGCTCCGGAAATTAGAAGTAGAGTTGAGCAAGAGGTCGGGCAATTGTCCCCAGCTAGCGGTACCTCTTCTCAACAAGGAGGCAGATTTCAAGATGTCAAAGTACATGCAGCCATATGTGATATCAGGGGATATCGGTCTGTATCTGGGTAACTTTGAGCGAACTTGCGAAGAACTGTCCTTCCAGCGAGACACGTGGTCTCAGAGATTATTGACGGTTCTGCCCTGCGAGGCAGCGGAGGTTGTCGCGCGGCTAAACAAGGAGGACGCGGACAACTACGAGAAGGTCAAAGCTTGCCTTCTGATTTTCGGAGACAGAAATGTGCAGGCCTTAACACGTTCAAAGGCGCGAGAACTAGCTACACTGCTCATTTCAGAAAAATCAACAGCGGAGGAAACGGCAGTTAAAACAGTGGTAAATGCGGAAAATAGCGGGCCAGAAAACTTTGAGAGCGAGGCATCTCAGATAAGTCAACATGAAAGTGAGCTTGATAAGACACGGAATGAGGACGTTCTTGAAAGTAACCTCTTGCCGCCAGTGTCTAGTAATCTCACGAGACTTTTAAGTGGAACCCGAGAGGACTTAGCTATGGAGCAAGCCAATGATCCCAAGAATAAGCTCGAAGTACAGTGGGAAGGACCTGCTAAAGTCGTTGCAGAGCTTTCTGACACTAACTACGCAGTGAAAATCCCCGATAGGCGTAAAGCAGTGCGCATTTATCATTGCAATCTTATGAAGCCTTATGTGCAGAAGGAAGCCGTGGTAAATCTAACGTTAAACCTTCCCGAGGAGATGGGGGATAACTTGATTTGCCTCAGCGAAAAAGGAAGCAACGCTCAGGAGCTTCTCAAAAACACGGAGCAGAGAGGAGAACTAAAGAAATCCCAGCTGTCCGATCTGGGCGAGATAATAACAGAGTTTGAGGCCTGCTTCGTGGACAGGCCAGGCAGAACTGATTTGACTGAGCACGATATTGAGCTGACTTCAGACGTGCCAGTGCGATCAAGGTGCTACCGATTTTCTCCAAGGCAAAGAGAAATTCTGGATAGGGAAGTAACTCGCATGCTGGAATTGGGAGTAATAAAACCCTCGGAAAGCGATTATGCTTCGCCTATGATCTTAGTAGAAGCTCCAGGTAAAGACCCTAGGCCTGTGGTAGACTACCGAAAGCTAAATTCTCTCACCAGGGATCAAGTGTATCCTATTCCGAATATTGAGGAGAGAGTAGAACAGGTCAGTAGAGCGGCATATGTGACTACGCTGGACCTTACTCGAGGATACTGGCAAGTACCGCTCACTGAACGCGCCAGCAGATACGCGGCTTTCGTCACTCCGACGGGCAGCTACCAGCCAACAATGATGAGTTTCGGGCTCAAAAATGCTCCATTTTGTTTTTCCCGACTCATGGATAGGGTTTTAAAGGGGTGTGAAACATTCGCGGTGCCTTATTTAGACGACATTGCGGTTTTTTCCGACTCATGGGCGGACCATATGGTACATCTAAGAGCTGTACTGAGCCTTTTGCGTCAAGCTGGACTAACAGTAAAGGCCGAGAAATGTTGCCTGGCAAGGGCAACCGTGGACTACTTGGGTCACAATGTAGGTCAAGGTTTCAGGAAACCCAGCGAGATTAAGATTTCTGCGGTAGCAGACTATCCGCGGCCGAGCACGAAGACGGAAATTCGAGCAATCCTAGGTCTGACTGGGTACTACAATCACTACATCCCTAACTATTCAGCTTTGGCTAGCCCTCTGACCGACGCTCTCCGCAAGACAGAACCGACAAATGTAGTCTGGGACGAACAAAAGGAAGCCTCCTTCGTAAACCTGAAGGCTGTGCTGATTAGCCGTCCGGTATTGCGAGCTCCAGACTATGACCGAGAATTCACGGTCCAGTGTGATGCCAGTGATCGAGGGCTAGGTGCTGTTCTCTGCCAGAGAGATGACGACGGTAATGAGCACCCCGTGCTCTACTTGAGCAGAAAACTGAGTTCTAGAGAGAGGGCTTATTGCGCGTCAGAGAAAGAGTGCGCTTGCATTGTATGGGCCATTCAAAAATTGCAGTGCTATCTTGGAGGGGCCAAATTCACCGTAGAGACGGACCATTGTCCCCTAGCTTGGCTGCAAACTGCGACATCGAAGAACAGTCGCCTTCTTAGGTGGAGCTTGATTTTACAGCAGTACAATTTTGAAATAAGATACAAAAAGGGGAAGTTAAATGGGAATGCGGACGCGCTTAGCCGCTCTTTCTAAGCGGTCCGAGATGTTCCTCACCATGTATCCAAATTGATAATCAGGTTTTTTTTTTTTTCGTGCGCTTGTATATGTGTGACTATGTAAAGCAGCACGTTTGGTTTTCTAGGAATACGTAGGTCCTAACGTCTTGAGAGTGGGCTTTTCTCGAACAACAATGGCAGTTTTCTTTTGACCTGGTCTCTTCAGACGGGAGCCGAGTGCTTGTTTAGACATGTGGTTGAGTTTCAGACAGCTCGAGCAATTTGGCCTACAACAATCAAGACAACGCGACAAGCAACAGCGAGCTTCAAGCGTTCACGTGCAGGCCATTAAGTCGTCTCTTCATGCAGCAGCTGCGGCTGCTGCCCTCCGAGTCTCTTCTGGCGGGGGAGGAGGCTGTTACGACCAAGCATCCGCAATTGCGCGCTCTATTGTTCGCCTGTGGGCATGGATAAGTTTTGTGAATATGTGGTGATGGTCCAATGGCTCTAAGTGAGCCTGTTTCCAGGAATCCTGTTTTGTAAGCATGTTTTGCTTTGTGGACAACCTGCAAATGCCAAATTGACCGTGTCAAGAGAACGTCTGGAAAAACACAAAGAAACGTCCCCCTGAGGGAAATAGCAGGAAGTGCTTTCTTTCTTTTGTTCACCCTTCCAGTCGAGAAGTACTATCCTCCAGTGATGAATGCCTCCTATCCAAAGGAGACGACAGAGTGACATGTCCGCTGACGTGCAGGACAAGAAAGGAGCATGACTCATACGGCCATTAAGTGATTTCCCGGGAATGCAGGAAAGATTTGCAATTGTCGAAAAGGGACCATGTTGGGAGCCCTATGCGGCGCCACGTGCACTCGGGTTTCTGAGAAGTAAAACCCCTTGTCAGAACCAACCTGTGGTTTCTTTGCTGAAGAATAGAAATGTACCTCCTCTCCTCGCCGTTCCCAAGCTTTTCCCGCCAACAAGTGATCACGCCCAACGAATGAATGCCGGACCAGTCAGTGCTTCAGACCATCAGTGCAGTGATGTGTTCGATTGGATGCCGATACCTGAGGGGCGTGCCCTGGATTTGGTTGGTCAGCATCTTCAGAGAGGGGCTGGACATAGGGGGTTTTTAAGGACGCTGCAGAGCACGAAATGTCGCTCTGGGCCCTGGGTAAACGGCTCATCCAGTCGCTTCTCGCTATGAACTCTTAACGCTTGTCATTTTGCTGATGTACCCTTCTTCTTCATGTAAATATTCTTGTAAATACGTTTTCTCAAAGTGCCAGTAAACCTGCTTGTACATATTTTACCAACTTCGAAGATTCAGTCCTTCTTCAACCCGGAGTCTCTGCACGCTACCAAGTGAAGGCCGGGTCGCCATAGCCCCAGCGTCACGACAGTCCCATGTAATTAAATAGCGCAGGCAGATAGAAAGGCCCCTAGGAACATAAAAGGACGTAAAACTTAGAAAACAAAAAAGAGCAGCTTGACTGCCAGCTTTTGCAGCTGTCTACCACCGGTGTCTTTTTCGCACCGAGGCATTAGCAGTTTCGAAAAGTTAGGAAGCGTTTGGTGTTGCTGTAAATCTTTGAAATTAAGGGTATCTAAATAGACACACTGTTCGCTTTTTGAGATGGTGCTGGCGTTATGTCAAGGCGCTGATAAATATCGGCATATTGCTATGGCAGGGGGAAAATGACGCATCTATCCGATACTTCAAATCAGCGCTGCTCTTTTAGCGTGCTTGGTGTAGCGTCACCGGCAAGGCAAACGAAAACTACCGTGCTGAGGACAGGCGTATGCACTAAAGACCGGCTCATTGGCTGAACATGGCAGTGTTTCGGACGACAATGAAATGGAGAATAAAGACAAAGATAGGCAAAGTAATATCCGCCCCCAAATGTGCGCCAATTCCTCGAACAGCGGAGAGCATCGAGGCGCTTCTTTCCTGATGCCCAAATTTCTAGCTTCCTGCACTTACCAGCCTGGATTTGGTGCACTGTGATGTTGTGAGCTACTGGTGTCACATGCAGTTCCATATTTATATAAGTAGAAGTCTCAAAGGTCCAGATTATATATATATATATATATATATATATATATATATATATATATATATATATATATATATATATATATATATATATATATATATATATATATGAGAAATTATGTTTTCCCCACATAATTACGAAGTACTCAATGAATTATTTATACTTTGTTCCCTCTAATATTGCTCACGACTATACATGCATAGTGCTAACCTAGATTCTTCGCATGATCCCATCCTGTGTTCGCCTGCGTGTTTATTGTGTATTTTATACGTATGTGCGTATGTGAGTATAGTATAACTTTCTTAAATATGCGCCTATGCAAGCTCTCTCGTAGAATTTGGGCATAGACTTAGTATTTTGATTTATGTTACTTGGGCTTCGCGGAGTCTTTGCTTTCTAAACGGCCAGGAGTCTGATCATCGCTGGTGCGGCCTCCTGTCGAAAGGCGCCCCGAATACATTAGCCTTCTTTCCCTTTTCACAGTGCCACATATAAATAACTCCTCTATACAGTGCGTACGCCCCAGCTCCCGTAGCTGGGTATGTTACGCCACACAACAAATGCCTTGCGGTCTGAAGGGGCCCGTACGGCAGAAATCTGGTAAACGCAAACGGCCAGAAAAAAGCCCTTGACCTCTGCCCGAAGGGAACAGTCAAACAAGCGACAGCTTCGTGCCTGCCTCCGCGGCCTAACAGGGAACAGATTGAGGCGGTCAAATGGGCGCGTAGGGAGGGGGCGACTGGTCCCGCGCCTCTACTCATGCCGCCGCTAACGGCCGCCTCAATCGTCATAGATCTCGTTCTTTTTCTCTTGCCAAGCATTCGCTCTTTCTTTATCTATACCGCCGCATCACTTGCTGAAGCATTATTACGCTCAGTATTTATCCTCGTGCCATTTCGCCTGTGCGCTGTTCTCTCAGTTCTCTTTCCCGCCTAGTGCTTTTTCTGTGGCGCAATATTTTCCCCAAGGAATTCTGTATCGCCATGCGTCTGTGCTGCCTCTGGTTTGTCGGGCGAGTACGGTCGCCGCCGCCCACAGAGACGGGGAGCAAATAGGGGCAGTAAAATCATTTTCGCCTTGCCTATCGAAAAATAAAAGCATGTAGCTTTGACTCTAGATGTACAGCTTGGTAATAAAATAGCCCAAACTCGGTTTCATTGCAACGAACGCTAACTTAGCATCGAGGCGACGAAGTGACGGTGGTTGAAGAGATCCGACATTCGACCGTCCGCTCCGGCTCATCGAGTGCTGCGGTTTATACAGGATAATGCCCAGTATTTGTAAAGGGCTCAGCGAAAAGCAATTTATGAGAAAAGCTGGGGACCATGGCTGATAGTTCGTTTCTGAAAACAGTGTTCACTGAAGCACAGGTTAATTCACCAAGGTATCTTTGTGAATAAGTATGATCCATTCTGGATGCCAAAGATGAAATTTGCACATTAAAACAATCTATAATCCCAATGGCTACTTTTATCATGTAATATAAGTGCTTAAAGTTTAAAATACCGGAAAAATAGAGGACTGCTCTTAAGTGTACGTAAGAGCGGGAATAGCGAAAGCCACTTTACAAGACTTCACTAATTGCCTCGTTATTATCATCCCTACTATCATCATCACAATTGTGAATATCGTTATTATCAACTGAATGCACCGACGTTGTCGTTGCACTGCCATCATTATCTTGTCACTAACTGCATCATCACTGCCGTCGATACTATGATCCTCAGGCTAGAGAAGGAGAATTACAAACAATTACAAATCAAATTACAAGGAGAGTTACAGAATCGCAATCGGTCTCTCGCGAGCCTGGCGTGAAGCAGTGGTCTGCGCGCTCTATCTGCTGCGGGCGGAATGAACAGGGGTTCGATTCCAGGGAGGGGACAGCTTTATTATTTTTTATTGCGATAGCAATACTGCGCCAGGTTTCGAGCCGTCGCGTATCCCCGGCGGACGCCATGCTTGACCTTGAACAACAGTGCCGGGAAACCGCATCAGCCGAGCCCCGCTAGATGGCGGCACCGTAGGCGCGCCATGCTAAAGCCCCACGCGCTGCAGCGGTGCCGTTGCCGCGTCGAACAGATGGTTCGTCGTTGCTTCGGCCTCGCCGTGACTGCTTTGCTATGCAGGCTGCTAAAGAGAGGTGACGACAACAAGCTGCGACAACGTGCACAAGAGACAGTGGAAGAACGTGAAGAACGACGTGTTAAGCGTCGTGCACAATATGAAGCTCGGCGACTATGTTCTAGCTCTCCGATTGCTTCCACCTCGTCGGCTACTGATGAACACATGACTGCGCAGAAACGCTGCAATGTCACCAAGTGAAGGCAGCGTGCTGAAGAGTCGCTGGAAGAACAATCGTAACCATTGTGTGTCATGTGTTACTCTATAGCCAAACTATCGAACCACACAAGCTACGCCACAAGCGAATACACAAGCGGAGTCATGCGGTCATTGCTAACGCAGTTAACCAGGCTTAACGAGAGCTAAGCCACTGCCATTTTTTTTTTCTCTTGCGTAAATTTCTGCAGCCCACGAGCAAAAAAAAAGGCTTTCGCCTTAGAATGAACGCCAATAAAATTCAAACACAGCCAATATTTTTTGCCATCGATGGGTGCCTAGACTTGGAGTTCAAAAGTTAACAGGGTCAACATGTTAAGATATAGGAATGTTGCGTGAGTTTATGAAAACGCGGCTATTGATACAAGCAAAATGGCGAGCATCGATATGCATAGAAAAGTTCTGCTTGCAAATCGCGAGGAAGTTCGTTGAAAGTCCTCTTGCATTTCTATCTAGTCAGCACAAATATTAGGCCTAGTGTTGACCCTATACAGGGATGAACATTACCAACACAGTAGCAAAACTGGGCCCAATTTGTGTGCTGCTGTGAAGATTTAGAACCGCGGAAATTATCTGGCATGACATGCTGACGTCATCAATTGGCTTGCCTCTTGCTTGAGACTGTAGCGGCATTCAGGGCAGTCTACTCTATTCGGTTATGCCTTTGAAATGATCTGGCATATATTTGATCGTGCACAGAATCTGTGTGTCTCAAATGTTAGCTGTGTTAAAAAGTCGAATTTGGCTCTATCGCTGTGATATGATTACGTTGCATACGTTTGGCGACACGGGACCAAACAACCAAGCCAGCGATTTCTGACACTAGAGGTCTATCATAACGACAGCTCTAACGTAAGCTCCAAGGACAGCTTAAATTTTTTTAAAATAAATTTCCACCGCCCCCTCCTCCCCCAAGAAAGAAAAGCTAGAGAAAAGTTTGTTTGGAAGCGGCAATCTTTGTGTGACCACACCAAACGGGCAGTCTCGAATGTTCTGAACACTGTATTCCAATCGGCACTCTCTTTAGAAATTGACTGCCAACTCTAATGCATTCCTTTCTATGGTTGCTTACCAACGCTGGTGAAACGATTGCTGTTAGTGAAAGTGCATACTTTTTCATTAACTAAAATTTTATTCGGCTAACATACTCACATGTAATCCGAAACTATTAAAAAGTACAAGGATTACAGCTGGAGTCATTTCACATTTCTTAGCAGCTGCGTTTATTAGATGAGGTTCAAAAAGCTGCGAGTGGGCAAGGCCAATCCAGCTAAGAAAAAAAAGACACCTCAAAAGGTACCACCCCAATAACTTAAAAGAGACAATTGAAAATTAACGAAGCACGTAGTTGATTCTCACATACTTACATTTCTTCTATTTGTTTTATTTTTATTTTTCGTCTTAACCAACACGGTTTTCACAAGTAACTTAGATGTGACTCCAAGCTCGTCGTTTCTATTTCTTTATTTATTTATTTTAATTATTTATTTTCAGTACACCCTGCAGCGCCGAAGCATTATAGCAGGGGAGTGGATACAACATTAAAATGACTAGCAGATAAACAACAAAAAAAAAAAAAATCACACGAGAGAAAGAAGACAAAAAAGCGGGGGGGGGGGGGGGGGGGTAGACAAAGGAGTAATGAATTAAAAAAAAATAGAAGAGGAACAACAGTGCATTCGGTCAACAATAATAGTTTGAAGGAACAGTAAAATCACAAATCATTGATTAGCCGTAAAAATACATCTCGGTCTATACTCACATCAGCTGGCAACTTGTTCCATTCAGAAATAGTACGTGGAAAAAATGAGTACTTTTTGAAGTTTGTTTTACGCGCCATTTCTCGTATTTTAAAACTGTGGTCTGTCCTGTTAGAAATATAGTGGGCTGTTTTGAGGTACTTTTCCTTATCAATGCCTGTTGTGTCGGTGTATATTGAGTGCAGAAGTTTGAGCCTTTGCTTCTGGCGCCTTATCTGTAGCGGTTCGAGTTCTATGTGTTTCTTTATCTGTGTTATGCTGGCATGTCTGGAATACTGCCTTGATATAAATCTGGCTGCGCGGTTTTGTATAGCTTCTAATTTATCAATCAGGTACTGCTGATGCGGATTCCATACTGCAGACGCATATTCCAGTTGAGGCCTTACCAGTGACCTGTAGGCAGTGCTTTTAAGAATCTGAGGAGCAGTTCCAAGGGTCCGCATGAGTAGGTTGAGCACTTTCCCAGCTTTTTTGACGGTCATATCAATATGATTTGCAAAGGACAGATCAGCAGTTAGTAAGACTCCCAGATATTCACTTCATTTGCCGTGCTGAGAGTGGTATCACCTAGTTTGTGGGTAGGTTCATTAGGACAACGAAAGCCCGAATCCTAATATAACGTTTTACTGGACGTCTCGTTTCTAGAGTTCACAAAAGTATTCGATAATGCACCTTCACAAACATCTACTGATAAAGCCTTTATACCTGATCCTAATTGCGCTGTTCCAGATCGATTTGGGACCTTTCAGTTAAATCTCAGCCATTTGTATTTAGCTAAGAACTACTCCTCCTCATTATCTCCCGTCAGTTATCTCAGACGTCCCGAAAAACACGGTTTATGGTCCCCTTTTATGGTAAACGTATATTAGAGACCTTTTAAATGATGGCCCGTCCGTAGGTGACTATGTGACCCTAACAACACATAATCGATGTTACCAAGAGGTTATGCCTTGTCTTCTTTCATCAGAGGCGACAATACTGATTAAGGAAATAAATTCTATCTGGCTACAACATAAACTCTGTAACCGATTGATACTTGTGATCTAAATAATGTGTCTGCTGATTTTAATGGCTCACTTAAATAACGCAACCGACCAAAAAACCTCACGCTTTCTTCCCTCCTGCAAACTTACTAGAGCACTGTCTGAAACCCCTACCAAGCTTTTCCAATTACTTGTTACAATTAGTTTTCAAGACTGCTCATGTACAGAGTTGGCCATTCTTAGCTTGAACACGATCGCCCTTATCAAAACGCAATTTCGCCCTGCGCGGCTACGCATCGGAGCATGAGGGACGCAAGCACAGACGGAACTGAAGGGAGCGACTGTGTTGAGACAAAGAGGGGACGACCCTGTATACACCTACTACCACCCGGCCATAACCCCCTCAGTTGTTTGATTCAAACAGTTACTTAAACATAGATAAGTCCAACCGTCCGATAAAATTCTTTCATGTCAAATTTGAGGCAAACAAAATAAATAAAATAAACCGCTTAGTAGCAAGCAGCATTTAGTCTGCATCAGCAACATTTATGGGAAGCCAAAGCGAAGTAATAAGTTCATTCTTTGCTTTTGTTTTTACCTCGTTTCAGAAAAACTGCCACAAATAGAGTCGACGCGCTCCATTCCTGCTGCACGAATTAAATGGAATTCTTTGTGCGCAGGGATGGTGAGGAGGAAAGAAAAGTTCAGATTCAAATTCTTCTTGAAGAGTGCAACGTGTTTTCTCATCCTGTGGTTGAACGCATAACACGAGCGCTTGCAGAAACGATGGCAAAAACTTTCAAGATTGCTTTGCGTGACAGCAAGGCAGGCAGATTCGCGGCTAATGAACTGACCGTTCTTGCGCTGTATTCCGCGAGACGGACTCGAAAACAAAAATAACATAAAAAGTACAAGCTCTCGACGATGTTGGAACAAGACTGCCGTCTGTTTGCCGCCAGCCCGAATCTCAGAAAGCATTGCTAATTAGCGCGGGGTACACAAATACTCGGAGGATGCATTAAGAGTGGCTGGGGGACAACAGTGCAAAATCTTTTCGTCCCGCATCTTTCTTATCGCATTTAGAGGCCGATCGTAACAGGTCGTCTGAACGGATGTAAAGGTCACGTATAAATGAGCGCATCGTTCTTCGTTTTCGTGCATTATTTCTGCATTCGCCATTATGATGTAACTTTGTGTTAATTTATTATGATTAATAAATTTGTTGTGGTTTAACTCTGATTAACCCTAGTTGAATTGCGATAGCAACGGCGGAAGCATCTTTTGCCTGCTACATTATTCCCCTATCACGCCCTATCAGTGTAAGGTGCTACATTAATGGGGACACTTAAGCTCATCCTTTAAGAGAACGACGCGACAGCTTAAGTTGCCAGTCTTCTTTTTCTTCCTCCTCCTCCTTCTCTTCTTCTTCCTCATCTTCATCTTCTTCCTCCTCTTTTTTTTCTTCCTCCTCTTCGTCCTCCTCTTCTTGGAGAGAAGTCTTGGAGTCGGACGCGTCTGGACACGTTTGGCCAGGCTCCATGGCGCATCAACAACCGCAGGAGCCATAGAGGCTCGCCCTCTACTCCCCCTCAAATGCAAACGGATTCGTAACTTATAAAAAAAGGTGCACTGCCGGCGTCTTTCTACTCATTTACTCTTCTTCCCTCTGCCCTATCCTCCTATCTGCATGCTGGCAGCAGTGGTGACACTAAAAAACTCAGTCACAGGCCCATGAACTTTCCTCGTTCATCTATTCTTTCAACCTCTCTCTCTCTCTCTCTCACACACACACACACACACACACACACACACACACACACACACACACACACACACACACACACACACACACACACACACACACACACACACACACACACACACACACACACACACACACACACACACACACACACACACACACACACACACACACACACACACACACACACACACACACACACACACACACACACACACACACACACACACACACACACACACACACACACACACACACACACACACACACACACACACACACACACACACACACCTCATACACTGTTGTCGAGTGAGACCGTCGTCGGCGTCCATTGAGTGTTGTGCCGCTCACCTGAAGGGGACGTGGTGAAATCCCCATGTCGGTCGCTCTGCGAAGACATTCGCGTGTATCCAGTAGCTTTCGGCCCCCGTGCCAATATTTTTTTTTATACTGTACCATGCTTGTAACTATTGTACAAAGTCAACTTTTGTTCTCTTAGGCCCGGAGCCTTGATGCACGGATTAGAATTGTGACCGTTGTGTTCTCGCTCTGATCTGGTCGGACGTCATCTTAGAAGAAGATGGTCTAAGCGGCACCAGATCCCGACTTCTAACACCTGCCCCCGCTAATTCCTGCCCTCTATGTTTTCTACGCCTCTCCAAATATTAATTCAAAAGAAAACTAAAACCGTGTCAAAGCCGCGGTATTTACAGCATGAAATAGAAGAGCGAATTCTACCTGAATTACTCCGGTTCTTCTCTAATAGCCAATCAAAAATCAGCTTTTACCTATCGGGCTGAAATAATGGTGCTTGTACTTTCTAAGAAATTACATACATTGCCGCGGCTTTACACGAATTCACTATAATCCGATTCAACGTTACTTATGCTATACGACGCGAGTCTGTTGTCGAAAGCATACTGTGCAATACGGATGCGAGTTTGAAAAGCGCGAGGTCGGACCGTCAGTTTTCATAACGAAAAAACATATAAATGACACCACTCAAAAACCACTTCTTTTTCCACGGACAGGAAAGTGTTAATGTAAAACTTGACCGTATTATCTCAGACTAGGGCTTTTAGACGTCACGAAGAAACTCCTCTGCGTAGCACAGGACGCTAGAGTGAAAGAGAGCAGCGTTTGAGTGAGAGACTACAGCGACTCGGGAAGGAGAGGTCCCAGGACCTCTACAACTTGCCCCTTCTCCCCTCTGGCTACGTGACTGCACTCCACTGCATGGGCGTCAACATCACGCAGAGAGCTCTGGACCGAGCAGCCTCCCGCGTACGGTCCGTCTGCGCTGCGCGCCATTCACGGTCGATTGGCGAATAGCGTGTCGCCAAAATCTAGCGAACCGTCACCGCTTATCCGCAGTCTGGACGCCAAAGTTACGGTGCCGGGCAGAAATTGCGCGTACAGAGAGGAGAACGCCGCCTGGAATAGAGATGGCGGGCTCGAGCCGCTTCTGGGAGAAGCCGTTTTCCTCGCTCGCCTGAGCACGCCATCGCAGTTCTCTCTCTCCTGCAACGCGGGCAGGAACGTCATTGCGAGTTGTTATTTTCGAATTTCTTTCAGGAATATTTTCCCCTTTTATTGCCATTACTGTCGAGATGTGGAACCATCATGTGGAATGCGCGTTTGAACGGAAAGTACAAAACTAGTTTACCCGAATCGAGGAAATCGGGACTCTTATGGGCGAAGCCTGGCGGCCGAATTCCTCTTTAATGAGGGTTGCGTCAGGGCGAAAGCACGCAAGCGCGTGCCAGATGAAGGCACCCGACAAGCCGGGCTTGAGGAAGCGCAATAAGCTGCCCAATTACGACGCGTCACGTCAAAATTCAAAGTTTGAACATTGCTCTACGAGGAAATAAATGAGACTTCACTGTGCTAAATGAGCGAAACTTCAATCAAGATTTGCAACTCTAGTGAATACAGATAAAAACTCCAGCACTACGTGAATGTCCAGAACACCTATCATTATGTGATATCAGGCCGTCGATAGCACCTGCATGCCATGGAAAGTGGGTGCTTACTGCATGATCTCAACACAAAGTGAAAATGCTACAGACGGTTATGTCGGGACGGTTATGTCAGAATCAGCCTGCCAGCACCCTGGCAATCACGTTACCCATATAGGCACTAAGGCACGTTCATACGGCTTGGTTAAAGCGGGGCTTTATATGTGGGCTGGAAGGAGCTGCCAACTTGAGCTCGGCTGCGGCTCAAACGTGGCCCTTCCCGGGACTACGCGACGGGCTGAAACCTGGCGCAGTATTGCTAACGCAATAAGAAACATCCCGCAAGAAGAGGACGTAGGCGGGGCAATGACAATGTGAGATTACTAATACGATGTTTTCGTAGGGCGTTTGAAGTAAACGTAGGTAAAGAGAGAGAGAGTCTAAGACCTAAATTAAAGCCCATAATGGTGGGCTGAGGTCACCCCCGCCGTATAGTATAATCATGCACGAGCACAATAATCGTCTTATTCGTCCATTTACAGCCCAAGATGCGAAGTAAGCATGCCGAGCTCAACTTTATGAGACAGTTTCCGTCATGCTGGCACATCCCACACAACTCTAGTGTCAGTGAAAGACCGATAGCAGTGGCGCCTAACTCTGTACCGAACTTCGGGATATTACCAACGCCGTCGGGCGCCACACCAGCGGCTTCTCATTGACGCCAACAGTTATGGGCGGCGGCGTTGCGAGCATTAACGAACCCCGCGAAGTTAACGACGTTGCGGGGTGCGTCCAGACCTCGAGGTCGCAGACCCTCGCCAGCGACAGCGTGGCAGTAGATGTCGTCAGAGTTACGACACGGCGCTTTCGTACCGATCATTGTACAAGTACGATGAACATTACCCGCGATCGCTTTATCAAAATGAGCGTTCATCACGTTAGAGGCTGTAATACCTGCAGCAGTCTCGGCGAAACTAAGCTATAGTATTTGTAACCTATGCTGCACGCAATGTCACAATAACTGAACCATTTGTTCGCTATCAGTATATTTTGGGCTCGATTTGTACTAGAATTAGTTCTTGTTTTCTTTCCTTCCAGCCGTGCATGTAGTGACCTCCTTCGGAAAGATGGCATCAGGGCATATTTAACAAAGCGGTGCAAGCTCATCGGCCTGATGAGCCGCAGCGCAACGCACGCCATACGCGGTTTTGTGTAGGCGTCTACTGTTATAATTTGTTGTGTCGCTGTATTTGGTGCTCACGTGTTCCTTCTGAAACTGCCTAAAGTGTTTGCAGCGCGTCATGCCTAAATGGAAGCTGGGCCAGGGAGATCAACGAGTGCTGTTGATTTCAACGTGCTACTCGCATTCGGTGGCTAAGCACTTTCGCGTGATCCCTGCTTTCACTTTATCGTAGTCCGCACACTTAGTCAGGAAAACTATCCCGTGTCGGTTCTCTCCACGGCAGGGCTCTAGCTCACTGCATCTCTCGATTAGCGGAACGTAAATTCATGACGTCCCAGCGCTCAGAAGCGTTGACAATAATGATAGAAGTGATACAACGCACGGCTGTGCGCATCAAACGCCAATCAATCCATCAGCGTAATGCGCTGCACCAAGGGTGATCCTTAATCCCTATGGTGTCCAAGGTAATCAGCGACATAGATCAAGCTCCCAGTTTCTAATGGGTGTCAGACCATACCAAACCTAATAGGTTTTGATGGTAATTTGAATGCCTAATGTTCGCCTTTTAAATGGTGCGCTTACTATGTGACCTTTCGTTTCTCGATCGTGTGGGCTCGAGCAGCGAGCACTATAACGTGGGCGGGATATAGGTCACGTGGCACACGCGTCGCGGAGTGATGTGCGCAGGAGTAGCTGCTTGGTGCTCGCTAAACACGAACCCCCTGAACAAGCGCTCTTTGGCGCAAAATGAGCAGAATTTGAACCAAAACGTCCGATTAGATTGAACTAGTTGGTTTTTCGTAGTTACTTAAAAACAGTGCTGCGGCGCTGATCGTTTAGATCCGTACGTGTCCAATCGCATTGTTCAGCAACACTTCTGTTCATTTCGACCTCCTTCATTGTGGTCTACTTTCTTTCCCGCTGTGGTTCATCAAAGAGCACATTTTTGAATTCTCCAAAATTGATGTGGCTATTACTGTCCTGCAAACCTGGTTGCAACGAAGCACCTAATTA
This sequence comes from Amblyomma maculatum, assembly GCF_055883805.1. Classification (NCBI taxonomy): domain Eukaryota; kingdom Metazoa; phylum Arthropoda; class Arachnida; order Ixodida; family Ixodidae; genus Amblyomma; species Amblyomma maculatum. Next base: position 197,257,037 of record NC_139346.1, on the reverse strand, counting down.
ACAGTTAAAACTTAAGTATTGAAAATTAGCTAACCCCTTACTAGTTAACGTTGTTCACCTGTCTTCTGACGTCCACCAACAGTGGCATTTTTATGCCGCGGGAACAATATTTATGCCTCAAAAAGCTCTTCTTGTTAGATGGGTGGCGGGATCCCGGGAAGCACCTGACGTTCTATATCCAAATACTGTGTAATATGCACCCGCTATTTTCATTATTCTTAACCCGCTCATTTATAATGCTCTCTCTAATTGAGCGAAACAACTGAGAATATTTGTTTTTTCATTAAGCTTTCTGCCATATATAATTGCCCCTTTTACCTGAGAACCTGTCAATTACATTCACCTTCAACATTCGGGGACGCACAGTCAAGCTTCTTAATTCAATGACTGACGATGCTCAACTTAGTCTAACCAATACAGTTTTTGATCACGAGAGAACTATAGCGCACGTAGGCTCGTATTCATCTAAAGTTTTTACTTCTCATTTACTACTGTTAATTCCTTACGCAAACACTCGTGATACATTTTTATGCCGGGTAGCAAAATGCAGCGACAACTTTTCTTGAGGGGAAGAAATTTTCTTGTTTCTTATTTGGCACTACAGAGCGAGCATTTCAACTGTTTTGTTATTTATGAAGTCCAATTTCAATAAAAAATCATATAATCTGTAACCTGCACTGCATGCACAACCTTTTTGTGGGAGAGAGGAGAGGGTGCTGACATGCAATCTGCACAGAAACAATTCCTATGCATTACTTACTTTTACGAATGAGTCCGAAGCCAAATTGCAAAATTATCCCGCTTTAACATGGCACGCGCTCAGTTCATATTATGTAAATACCCACACAGGCACAACCTTAGGAAGCTTTGGACTCCTTATGAAAAGTATACCGGTGCCAACAGCCTATAGTCGCCCTTATGGGCCGTCGCCAGGCGCCGCGTATGTCGGCCCGCTCTACGACGGAGCAGACTGACACCTTCGCTGGAGATCTTTCCTGCAAAAGGTACTTCTCATACTCAGTGTGCACATGCGAGCTTGTGTCGTATTTAACACGCGATATCGCGATCAGAGGAGAAGAGCGATAGTAGAAAGGAAGCTGAGATTTCGCCAGGCGTGCATGACTTATCGCGGAATCAAATGAAGGCGCCGAATCGCTTCCTGCCGTTCTAGGTTCAGGTAGACTGGCATGTGGTTAAATAAGGCTAGATTTAGGGTCGCGGCTTCCTGGAAGGTGATGGAAGGCCACTCTGCGGTGTTCTCGTTCTCTACTGCGGACTTTTCCCCTATAATCATTGTGAGTTGGGGCGGCTGAGGAAGGCAAGGGGAGGCGCTGTAAAGGCCTGTGCATTCGGAGCTGTGAGGAAAACACACAAGGAACATGCGCCGGAGAAATCGACGCTTGCATCTCATTTTGAGCTTGCTCATTGCTCGCGGCGCCAGCGGGACCCAGCTGTTACTCAGCGTCGGCTTGCTTTAACGCTGTAAATAGATGGTGAAGAAGAACAGGGAAGTTAACCACAGAGGTGTTCCGCTTGGATACACCCTGTACTTGGGGAGAGAGAAGGATAAGGATATACTAAGAGCAAGGACGTAAGATAAACAGGGGCAAGCTGCGAGGCCGTAAGCCATTGCATAATTACGCACGGCCCTTGTACGGCATTCTCGCAAAGCGGTTGGATGCGGTGGGCTATCTCTCTCATTATTGTCCAGCTAACTGATAGGCGCGTCATTATTTGTCGAGAAAGTAGAGAGATCACTACACGGTTCACTCGCTTTCTAGCACGGACGGAATGAAAATCGTGGTCGGTAGCGGCTCTGGCTCGAGGAGCTCGGGTGCTGCGTTGGACCAATATCAGGCTCTCGAGCGGTTTGTGAAACAAAACTCTATTGCTGAGCAGGCAAGGCCGTAGAAGATGGGTTTTTTTTTTTTCTATAGCAATGTAGTCTATAATAAGAGTTTCAGCAAATACTTTGCACCCTCAAGACTACTAAACTTTAATGTGCATTCTTTCTTCCGCGCCACCTGTCCTCTGCAGGTTGTTCTTCCAGACGACCACAGCTGGAGGATCATTGTTGTGAGTTGAGTAGCCTGTTGCGAGGTTCGCATGATTGAAGAGGTCTTGGGATCAATCTCCATGAGTCGTTTGAATGTTTCGATGTATGCCATGGACCAATGGTCAACGGCATTAGAAAGCCTTTTGTCAGGCACGTATTGAATGTCCATTGAAGGGGGTATAGTGGCTATTGCGGCATCTATCGGCCTTGATCGGTCTGCGACCGCAGGATGTCGGTGAAAGGCGTATTTACTGCGCCTAGAGTCGCTGCTGGCTGGTGCCATAAGTCTATTATGCCAACATGAATATAAAGGTGGTGACTGAAACATTACTCAGCTAATCCTATGAAGAGGCTGGTTGATTCTCTATTTAAGTCCTATAACACGTGGCTCTTTCCGTTGCCTGGTTAGGCGGTAGGCGCACTAGGTGCATCTCACGTGCACAGCACACGTATACAAAAGCCCAGAACTAGCGAGGAACGGGAGAGAAGCTTCAGTGCACTGACCAACATCTCGACAAGAGGACATGTTTTCGCTTAGTCATCATCATCACCGCCAGCCTGGCTAGATTTCCTGCAGGACAACTCTGCGACTGTACATCCACAACTACGACCGCCGGACATTTCCTATATCCCTCTAATTAATCAGGGTCTGTGCCAGCTGCACTAATTTGATTCCTAAATACTTCCTAATCTCATCCGCCCACTTAACTTCTGCTGCGCCCTGCTTCGCTCGCCTTCCATTGCAATCCAGGCTGTCGCCCTTAGAGACCATAGGCTCTCTTGCCTTCGCATTACATGATCTGCGCATACCCGTTTATTTTTCTTGTTATCTACTAGAATATCATTAACTCGCGCTTGTTTCCCGAGACATTCGGCATGCTTCCAGTCCCTTGATGTTACAGCTATCATTTTTCGTTTTGTATATAGCTCTCCTCGTGATCCTCAAATTAAGGAAAACATTTTTCGTTAGTCTCCATGTCTCTACCCTATAAGTGAGCACCGATAATATATAGTGGGTACAAACTACGCTTAAGGGATGCTGGTAACCTATTATTCATGATCTGAAAATACTTGTCGCCTGTTCTGCAGCCCAATCTGATTATTCTAGTGATTTCCTTGTCTTAATCCGGATCCGCGGCTATTACCCGTCTTAAGTAGATTAATTCCTTTACAACTTCCATATATCCTCGCTGCCTATCGCAGACTGCAGTTCATTTTCGATGCTGTGCACGTTCATTTAACCTTCTGCATATTAATTTGGGTCTACTCTTCTGCTTTGACTTTCTATGTCATTTATCATCCTTTATAATTCGTCGTCTGAGCTACTCAGCAAGATAATCTGATTAGCGACCCTCAAATTACCGGGGTTATTACTATTAACTCTTATCCCTAAATTTTCCCAATCGAGCTCTCTGAATACTTCCTCTAAGTAACTGGACAGGTCGCGGCTCTTTGTCACGCACAATTTCTTACTGAAACTTCATTACGAGTTTTATGGAGTGTATAGTTGCTGTGCAGCCCCAAAAGATATCTTCCAGTACAAGCACATCTGGCTCATCTGGCTGGACCCTGATTTCACAACGCCTTTATGACTATCACTGTTCAGGCTTCGATTGATTCTTTCCCGCAATCATGAATGCTATGTATAGGGGCTAGTTATATCTCTAGCATTTTTCTGTCACCTGATTGATAGCATGGATATGATGGTAGGCTTCATAAAAACCTGTGTGACCCTTTGTTTGATTGTAGTCTAAGGTTGCTCGGATTCTATTTGCGATTACCTTAGTAAATAAATTGTACGTAACATAACAGATATTAGGCTGATTGATCTGTAACTTTTTCAAGTCGTTAACATTCCCTTTCTTAAACTTCCGGCCCCATCGAAGTCATAATGCATTGACCATAGAGGGTGGCCATTTTTTCTAGCACGATATCCCTGCCGTCCAACACATTGCAGTTGTCTGACCTTCTCCGGCTGCTTTCCCCCTTTTCATAGCGTCGAATTTTTTTTTCTTTTACTTCGTTCGCTTTTACTTGTCGAACATCCGATTTCTCTACATTGCGGCTATTCTCATTAACGTCCTCATTAGTTTGCCTACTGTATATATATATATATATATCAGTGCAGAAGCCCCCGCCAATTTGACTATCTTATCTACATCAGTAATGCCGCTGTCCGCCTTGAATCTTAGAGCGTACATCTAATTTCTGCCTATTCTGAGGTTCTTTTTGACCGCTTTAGGCTACCATCATTCTTTAGGGCATGCTAGGCTCTCCCCATATACAATCTTATGCTGGACACTTAACTCTTGTTGTTTAGCTTTGGCAGCCCTGCCAATTCTATCGTCTTGCTTGGCTTACAGGCTTTCATTCTTTGACGTTTCTTAATCAGACCTTTCATGACTTAGCTTACTGGTGCCCATCTTGGCTATGCTATCACCTAATTTTACTGCGCAGTCAGTAATGATATATCTGAATAAAGTTATTTTCCTCTGTTAAAGGTGAATATATGATCGGCAGCAACGCCTGCATTCATCTGTTTTCCTTCTCCCCACTAATTCATTGGTAGACTCTATACTAGTTTTTTCCGCTCCTTCTTCAAATCTAGGATAATTCGCCAATTGCTGCCAAACTGGCAAACTGGGCCTTTAAAACTTGCCTGTGTGTAGTAGACGCCACAGCCTCCCCTCCAACGCAAATGCTCAGTCTACTTTCGCCGCCTTACCACTCGACTCACAAAACACACCACGCCCCCGCGCCCCCCACCCTGTTGGTTCTGCCTCTCAGAGGTAGGGGTTCGACAACACCTGCCAGTGATGACTGCACATAGTAAGTGGAAGACAGGTTCTCTTATCACGGCCGAAATTGAGACTGGTCAGAGAAGTGACATTCCCCGGCCTCACCCCCTTCTTATTTTGCTGACTTTGAGCTGTCAATATTGCAACCTTTTTTGCTGTCTATCTACACCGTGCTTCCACAAGTCAGCATAATCAAGTGTACCCGGTCGCCTCAGTATTCGGTCCAAGTTCAAGCACTCGAAACCTCGGCTTACTTTTGCGAAAAACTTCTGAAGGCCTAGTTGCTTACGTTAAAACGTTGGCTGTGGTTTAGCTCTGGTTAACCCTAGTTCAATTGCGAAAGCAAGGGCAGCATGGCTACGCTTCAGGCCAAATTAAGAGTCGGATGCATAAGTTCACTCACAGGTGTTGGATCATTTTTTTTATGCCACAGCCGTTCGCACACAGAATACACACTTCCAAAGGGGTTCTTCGTGAAGCGGCGGGGAAACTCTCGCGTGGCCGACTCGTGCTCGCCCACTCTTTGTGCAAAGTCTGCGCGTCGACCACCGTCGACGTCTCCAGGCTCAACGATTTAACCGGACCAAGCCCTCTTCCTTGTTTTCTCGAGACGTGCAGCTCGCTCTTCCTCCGTTTCTTATGAATGCCGTCTCCTGATGATTTCGTTGCGCCTGCCATTTGCGGCTACGGCATACGAGTGCGGAGCAAATGCTTTGGCTGCGGGCGCCTGAGCGTTGCATCGAACATAACCAGGAACGCATCGAATTTCACCGGCGTTTTAGGTGGTTGTGGTAAAGGCGTGTATAGTAACCAAATATAGAGGATACTTAAGCTCCGCATTCAAGGATATGACGCGATAGCGTAGGCCACCAGCCCAAATATGAACCACCATTTCTAGTCCTATTTTTTTATTTGTCAATGTGTTTTTGACGCTTTTTTTTTTTCTTAATGTCAAGCCGGCAAAGCAATCCCAGCAGCTTACTTTATAGTGGAGTAGCTGGAGAAAGATTTGATGTTGGGAAAGGTTAAGGGTCGCTGGAGAAAGGGTAGGCAGCGAACGCGATGGTTAGATGGCATTCTCGAGGCGCTGCAGATGAAGTTAGGTGATGTTAGGAAGATAGTGAGAGACCGGAAAGCGTGGCGTGACTTGGTCCATAGGGTCACGAAGAGTCGGACACGACTGAACGACTGAACTGACTGAGCTGCTCCATTGGTCTAAAATGTCTTATTTTGCACCTGCAGTGACGGTGCTCTGCACCATGCTGGGCTATGTGCCAGCCCAGATACCCAGTGCACTTTTTAAAGATGATGCCCCCAGATAAGAACAGTGTTTATTAATCACATCGCGTAGCGCATAACAGCGCATGGTGCAATCATAGAGCCCTTCATGTCAGCTCGTTTGGGATATCAAAGGAGTATAGTAGGACGCATAGGTCAGCAGCAACCTCGCTGAAAACATATTGTCGTTATAATTTCTTCCAAATGGGCCGCTGATTTTGGCTGACTAGTCTTTTAATAAGATATTTTTATTACATCAGGAGCAGTGAAATGTGATGCACTCATGGGCCAATCATAATGAGTTTGTATAATTGCATTTGTAGAGTTCTGTTCATCCGTTCTGTTCTCGAGACAATCGGAATTAAGTAGCAAGATACTGCTATTGTTTCTCCGTCATCTGCAAAACACTAACACATCTGCGTTTCTTTTTTTTTTTTTTTCTTTTTTCTTTTCTTTTTTTTTTTTTTTTTTTTTTTTTGCAGTTGTTGTTGAAGGGATCGAGGCCTTGCACATATTCACCAGCCCGTTGGCTAGAATCTCATTAGCTCTTCAGAGTGCCGCCGTCGTGTCAACGAGCCGGCTTTTCAGGAGCAGTCGCACAGGCCGGCTATACGTTTAATCTCAGCGTTCCTCGGGTGTCTTCCGGGTCACGTTCGTGCGGGTGTTAACACCGGATGGACAAAATGAAATCCTCGGTAATTAGAAACGCGCTCTATAGTATATTGCCTTTTTATTCTAAAAAGTACAGAAAACAACCCAAACAAACGTGTTCACACGCACACGAACACACAACACGCCGCCATGGTGAGAAAAGTGTACGCTGTTCTTTTTTCTTTCTTTTTGCGCACGCGTAAAAAAATGGAACAAAGCAGAAGGAGGGTGAGAAAGCCATCCGACTTCCACTGACGTTACGAGATTTCGTTAGCCCCTGGCGTGTTTATTCTGGACGACTCTTCTTAATTGCTTTGGGGCCGCTTATGCACACGAGACACGGGCACCGAAACTTCGTCCGAACATTCGCTCTAACCTCCTTCCCTTTACTTCTGATCTACGCCTTATCTTGCTTTGCTCGTTACCTCTCCTTCCGTCCTGTTCTTTCAGATCACCGTGATCCGGTCGGCCCCTAATTAAAGCGACCGACCAGAAAAAAAAAAAAAAAAAGGATACCGGCAGCGTGATAATGAAACGGTGAGGAAAACAAAAACGTATCAGTCGGGAACTGGAGGGGTCGTATTAGCCGGCTAAGAGACACTACCTCGCGCTGTTTCCCTAATGAACAGCGTTTGCTGTTTTCTCATCCCTATTCTTTATCACCAATGCGTAAAAAATTTGAATGCTGTATCTTGAAAGGTTAATTACTTTCTTCCCCTTCAAGCCACTTGTAATTAACGCGGAATTCAGATGCCATCCTCCTTCATATTGTTTCTCCGGCTGTCCTCTGCACATCCCTTCTTATTAGTTAAGCTTCCAAAGTAAGCTAACATACTCTGTAAATGTTAATTTACATTAGTAGTTTCTTTTAATCTTCTCTTCGAGTGCTTACTCTCTACACCTGAAGCCGCTTTGATTCTGAGTAGGACCGAACTTTACAATCTCTCAATTAACTCGCGGTTACACTTCTGCTTCGCTATTTATTTTACTAGACGCTAAATATGCAAATTTTTGCTGGTTTCAGCAGCGAATAATTACAGCCAACCGACTGATTGATTCGTAGACGGTCAGACAGTATCTGTTGAGATAGACACAAAGATCGATAAGCAATCACGATAGCTGGACCGATTGATTGATAGTATCTATACAGACGGACGGAGCGACAGGGTGTTTTTTAGTTCAAGGTATTCCCAGTGTAGCACGACAGATTTTACAGAATTCCGGATTCCGCCCGCTTAATTCCGAGTGTTGCTATGGCAACAACACCAGCTTCGCTGCATATGTTTATACTAGAACTTGCTATGAGTGACCACTAGTACCATGACCATGACTACTAAAAGGCATTGTTAATGCCAAAGCAAATTAACCTTACTTAACGGTTATTAGACCAGTGTGAAGCACATGTTAGGAAATTAAATCTGAACGTGCCTGAACACACATCGGCGTAATTACGCCTTGGAATATATAGTTTGTCAAAAATTCGTCCGGTAGAGTATTAAGTTTATTTCTGCAACAAAAGGACCACCGACCAAAGGTGTCGGTAAAGAAAACCAGACGTTTCGATTTCCCTGCGGCCGCCTTGTTCGCTTACCACTGCACATAGTAACATAATATGCAAGGCTTCGGTGCAGGGAGTCAAAATCTTGACTCAAATCTCCAGCCGGTGATTCCTTTTTGTTTTGCCGTCTAATTACAATTGTGCCACCTTAAGCCTAATTAACTATTTTCGGCTCAGTTAGGTTCATGATGCCTAACTAAGCCTAGACGTGTGTAAGGAAACGTTATAACAATACGTTGATATTATAACACATGTTGGCCTCAGTAGCACCTTCTTAATCTTAATTGAGGTTGATTAGGTTTAGTTAAGCATAATAAGCTTAACTAAGCCTTGTTAATATGAAAGTCCTTCTAGTTTTCGCGTGCAAAATTCCAGCTTAGGCGTGGTTAAACCGCTGTAACTTTTTACTTGGAACAAGTTTCCCAAATGCACACCACATTTGTTAATTTTTAATTTAGTCCCTGCTTTTCATAAAAAATGGTGACAATGGTTAGACTGTTATGTTTACTGAACAGCAGCAATATAGAACAGCGATGACTGAAAAATTGCGGGATGACCTAAAAAGATATTGCGAATTTTTTCGCCCTTGTAAACGAGTACTTGATGCTGGGATTTTGCTGCAAGCAATCCTTGTTCAATTAGATCACAAATGTATTGTCCATACTCCACAATGACTATGTGGAACTCACACAGCAGAAATATGAACTGATTTCGGCTGTAACTGCCAAGGGGAGAGGACAGAGACCGAATCGTGTGGCAGAAAACGTGTTATATAATGTACCAGCAGGATAAACGATTATGCCGTCCACGCAGCTTTCCAGGCGTTCCTCGCTTTGTAGCCCTTGCCACTTCTCAGAGTCAAGGTATGTTAGAACCTCTGACAAAGTTACGAGTAGCGCCATCTCACCTATCGCATATTTCAGATGACCGAATTATCTAATATATATATATATATATATATATATATATATATATATATAATCTAAGGCACAACTTACGATCTGAATAGATCTGCTTGGAAGTGGCGTTCTTTGTTTTTCTTCCCTTTAATAACCATAACGTGCTACCTACTTGTGTATACACCGAAGCTGTGTGGAGCAAGGGGCAAACAAGCTGCTCTGAAGCCGTTTTTTTTCTTCATCTGCGTAGAATGCTGTACTTGCTGTAGGAAGCAAACTCCTATATCCTCTTTTGCAAGCGGCTTCGTGGAGACATTCCCAGACAAACACCCCAGCCAGGCAGGCGAAACGACCTGCTGTTCGACGTGGAAGCACCGCAACGCGCGAAACGTAGAGCGCGTAGGCGTACGCCTTAGTCTTTACGAGCCCGACTTTCGTCTGTACAGAAAGTGCAAAGTGGGTATCCTCTAACATCGCGCTTTTGGCACGCGCTACCACATCCTGTCAAGTCCGCCGTGATACGGCGCTCGCTTCGATATAGACGCCACCGATATAAAATGCTGTCGTTGCACATTTTTTTTTTTAGCACGAGTTTTCAAATAACGCCGTAAAATGCTACAAGAATTCTTGCGCTGACGTTCCCTTTCCGTGCCTCAATATGCCTGAAGCCAACTGATTTAAACTTGAAAGCGCAGTTTTATGCGACAATCGTCTTTTTTTTTATTCGTTTAATTATGGAGTAATAGCAATAATTGGTTCATACAAAAGGAAAGCCGCAGTATCTGTCACACTTGTTAAGTGGACACCTTAAGCGCGCGCCGTACAGGGAGGGAGGAAGATAGGAGTGAAAATGGAAAGACAGGAAGAGGAGCGATAGTGGAGGGTTACAGAGCAATTTCGACCACTTCTTTCTCTATCCACTTACACTCCCACCTTCCTTCCCTTACGGCGCGGTTCGCCGGCACTACGGGGACGGAACGCAGGCCACTCAAGACCATATACTGTGGGAATGCGCCAGCAATCCTCCTCCAAATACACTCTTGCCAGCTCCCTCAGCGGAGGAATGGGACAAGCTGTTGACCAGCCCATGAAAAACTAAACTGGTCCTCGTCACGCGAGCTCTAGAGGTGGTGGTGGTAAGAACATTTATTGCCTATACAAGGGCCTGGAGGTATGTTAGGCTGGTTGGTTGGTTTGTGGGGTTTAACGTCCCAAAGCAACTCAGGCTATGAGAGACGCCGTAGTGGAGGACTCCGGTAATTTCGACCACCTGGGGTTCTTTAACGTGCACTGACATCGCACAGCACACGGGCGCCTTGCTTTTCGCCTCCATCGAAAAGCTGCCGCCGAGGCCGTGGATCGGCACATAAGGGACCGATCCTTACAAGCACTAGGTGGAGGTCCCTAGTTTGGGACCCCAGTGGCGGTTGCCGCCGCCCGGGCGCGCCCGACTAAGGCTTGTTGGACCTGTAAGTCATGGCAGCCGAGCAGGATCGCCTCCCAGTACCCCCAGGTTGGGTTGGGGATAGGGGGAACAGCCGGATTAGAGGGGCAGGCCCACACCATGTGATAGATGTCAGAAGACACCGCTCCACAGTGTGGACAGCTGCCACTAAAGGAGGGGTCAAAATGTTTTAGTGCTGCCGGGCACAGCAATGTATGTGCGATCCTTTCCGATGACACGCACCGGCAGGCGTCAGAGCAGGTCTATTTTGATGCGAAAGAGTGAGGTGAGTTTCCTGTGCATGTCCAGTTATACAAACATGCTTTGCTGGTATGTAAAGGCCCCGCGTTCTGCAGGATATTCGTTGTAGTAGTCATTGCGAGTGAAAACTCAAAGACGGCTTTACGAGGCGGTCGTTGACAAGCGACACAGCTAAGTGCTGATTGGCCAGCCAGATGTGCAATTTCACGGGACCATATAACATAGAAAGAACTGCCAACTCGGCCTTCTTCGAGATGATGATGGTGGGATGGAGGTTGAATATTCCAGGACAGTTGGGAGATAAGAGACGCTACTCTCGGGCAATGAATGCATGGCCCTACGGCTTCAGTAAAAGCTGATTTTGTCGATACCCATGTTGCGGGGTCTTTCACATGAAAGGGTAGCCTACGAGTGCGTGGTAATGAACATATGTGAGATGATAGATGCATAAGTTAAGGAAAGAGAGGTTAAGCAAGTAGCAAAGTGGATATCTGTGAACGAGGACACGTATGTGTAGAGCCGCTGATGAGAGCTGTTAACTCTACCACGCCATACTCTGAAAGGCGGAGCTTAAGTGTGCCCCCAGGTGTTTAAGAGTTTTGTTAAGAGCTGTTGTTTTGGTATTGTTGAGGTGCATTTACAGGTACTATTAGAATATTTAGGAATATACCAATATCCCTTTTATATATCACAGATGGTTCTCCTTACCCTTCTTATTTTTTCGTGTTATTCTTTGCACCATTTGATGCAAATATAATAAATGGGATGTTATTTTGCTTATCCAGACACTATAGCGGCCGTCTTCTTGAAAGCAGAAATCGAGAGCTCTGAGGTCTTTAGTTCAGGGCATGGTAACTTCGTTGACGTGCGAGTCTATAGATGACTGCAGCTTGCTTTCCCTATGATGCATTCGTTCACAACTACAAGTACTCAGACCTCCTCCAAATGAACAAGATAATCCCTGCATGTTCCTGGGCGCATCGGTAAATGACGTTCCGGTCAAACTGTAGAGTATTTTCCTGGTTGCCAAGGAGTTAGTTCTGCCTTAGATATTGATATCGTCTACACTTTTGAGGATTTACGCATGGCCACATTGAGAGGCGTGAGAAAGATTGTCGACCCTTGAGGTATACGCCTTTAGGAAGGTGGCGAGGATCTGACAGGTCGTCGTGTATCTTTACTTGCATTGCGCAACATGGGAGAACGCTACGCCAGGCCATGCAGACACGCTCGTATCGGTTGTTTAACGCAGGGATTTATATTCCTGTCGAGCGGCTGCAGCCGGTGGAGAGAGAGAGAGAGAGAGAGAGAGAGAGAGAGCGTCGCGCGAGTTTCAGCTGGTGTATACCTCCAGAAGCTTAATCTGGCTGCCTCTGTTGGATACCTCGCCATTCGCTTAAGTTCCGTGACGCAATTGAACAGCCAAACCAAATCAAGATGAACAGAGCTGAACCAAGGTAAACGTAGCTAAACGAAGATAAAGTGCGTTAGTACCCTAAGTTGGTCTAGTCTTAGCCTAGCCTTGTAAATCGGAAATCAATTTTGTTCAGTGTTTTTCTTGCGCACAAATCACGAGTGTCACCTTACAAGGAAACAAAAAACTGTACACGCAAAAAAGGCAGCTTTAGGCATGTTACATTCGAAACGGTTTGGAAAAAGCGCAACCATTCTCCTGGATTTCGCTTGTCTCAAGCCCGCCGATACATTTCTACCTAGATTTGAGGGTGCTGCAAAACGGCAGCATAGCTACTACTACTTGCACTTAGCTATCGCCACGCTGTCTCTGGTTTGATTCCGCGCCTTATGTTCATGAATACGAAACACTAAGTGAGCTGTGCACTTAGGATTTAGTGGCGTTAAATTAGCCCTGGTCGTACTTAATCAGTATATGCCCTCCTACCCCCCCCCCCCCCCCCTTCCTTCGTATTCCTTACACGCCAACGACAGTCTTAAGTAAAAAATGTCCGTAATTATTATTATATAGCAAAGCTTAGCTATTTATTTGCTTTTGCTTTGTATTCATTTGTGCTCCTCGACGTGTCACAAGGTTGCGAATGAGCCTCTAGATTGCGCATATTCAATAGGTCATAACGTTGGACACGTGCAGCGCGGCACAGAAGCGAGCACGGAGTGCTGACTCCCCAGTCATCTTACGCAGGAAAGGAGTCGCTTCCATCTCTGAATAAAGCATGGATCCTGCGCGGATGTCTCTTTTGGCCGTGTGTAAATGCGCAGCCTAATCACAAAAGAGCACTGAAATTCGCCCCCAACAACTAACAGTTCATAGAATCTGTCCTCTTTCATATCACTCTACTCTTCTCTGACTTCCCTTAACAGTCAAAACATCCTGCATGCTATAACTCAGTAAATGAGCAACCGGCGTCACATGCGTTTGTCATTTCCCCTCTTATTTCTTTCTCTTTTCTGAGCAAGGAAGGCGGTGCAGAAAGCGAGACTCTCGTATTGTCTGTGCCACAACATCAATCGCTGTCATCTGTCACCGTCTGCAGTCATCCGATACAGAGCGGTAGGCAGATATACCGAGAACGCGAGAAGAGAAGCACTCCCAAAGTGAGCTGTTCGAATAGCAACTCAGCAAAGCTAGGGCAAGAAGCTCGAGTTGATCACAGAGAAGGCACATGTTTCAGTCCCATCAGTAATCGATCATTGTGCCGGGTCGCAGCAGTTCTGCACACAGAGATGATCGATCATACATGCAGTACACGCATTGTGTACGATGTGCGATAGCACATAGTGCTTTCAGCGTCCTGATCGAGAAAAACAAGCGCGCGTTTTCTTAGTTACGAGCTACGAGTGATTTATTTAACAGGCCGCACTTCTTGTGCTCTTCCACGAGCATTCCAGGGCTTCGATTTGTTTGGAACACAGCTAATGTCCTGGTTGATTGAAGAGCTCTGGATGTATCGTCCGAAGAATTACGTTTTGCATAGCTTATAGTACGTTATGTGACATATGTAAGCCCACTGCTTCACTCATGTGTACAATGCCACTTTACGAAACTTTTCTATTTGCGATCTCTAAGCACAGCGAAAGCATCGTGATATGAAAGATTGCGACCGCAGTATATGCAGGGAACCATATATATTGGAACCATTGAAGAACGCGCCAACGTAATATAAATCTACCGAAACTGATATATCAGATATTTCGCAGATTCTAAGCCCATCAGTTCGTTCCACGTTGCTTGCAGAATATTTACCACGCTTTTTACTAATAGAGTTACAATAATGTACCACTTCACTTAAAAAAAAAACTGCATCTTTTTGAAAGCGTATGGAGCATATTATCTGCCGCCAGTACTCCGCTGTCCCTAGCCGGTATTCGTACGCCGGTGACCTGTAGCGGGCAATGTGTTGGTCGAGTACTGATTTGGGAAGCCAGCCCGAAGGAGCAGCTCTTTGCCCTCTCCCATTTCTTATTTCATGGGGAGATAGAAGAAGAGGAGGAGGAAAGGCAGAGAGGTGAACCGGCAAAAGAAGGCGGTTTGCTACCCCGCGCTGGGGGAAAAGGGGAAAAGTGATCGAGCGATATAAAGGAGAACAAGGTTTCACTAGGTGAAACAAGCACTGTTAAGTCATAGCCTGTAATGGAGGTCCGACGCTCTTAGAAAACGGAGCACCTCGCAGGGCTTCACCGCAGATGATCGCCGCTGCCGCAGTCTGAGGATCTTTTTCTCCGTCAGCGAGCGTGGGTCTGGATTCTCCAGTGCTCGGCTTAGAGATCGCCTTTTGGAACTCTATTCGGGGCTCTCACAAAGAATATGTGAAATGGTTTCCTCACCAGCACAATTGCCCGATATGAAATTCCGGGTATTTTTCGAGCCGACGTCTCCTATCCCTAGACTCCTTTCTCACAAACCATTTTTCTTTTGTTATCGGCATGGCTAATAACCCTTCATGCGACATCTGTAAGGAGGAGGTAAAAAGGGGGACTAGAGCTGAATACTCTATTTGCCGCTCATCCCGCTCGATTTATACACAGGTAGTCGAAGGGCCAAACAAAACCTTCCCGACCTGTTGAGACTGTATGACGCCTGTTATGTGGGTCGGGCTGCACGCATAATATTAAAGATTATGGAGGACACTTAAGCTCCACCTTTAAGGGCATTGCGCGATAGCGTAGGCGACCCACCGACCTATAAAAGTTTGATTTGGTTTGGGGGGTTTAACCTCCCAAAGCAACTCAGGTTATGAGAGACGCCGTAGAGGGAGGGCTCCGGAAATTTCGACCACCTGAGGTTACTTAACGTGCACTGACGATTGCACAGCACACGGGCGCGTTGCTTTTTGCTTCCAGCCGCAGCCGTGATTCGATCCCGCATCCTCGGGCACAGTTGTCGAGTGCTCTAACCACTGCACCACCACGGTGGGGCTATAAAGCTCCTATACCTATAAACCTCCGCTTTAACCAAGCCGTATGAACGTTTATGTGCAGCCTAGGTGTAGCATGCCTGACTCGGCATCCAAGAGCACTTAAAGGTAGAACCGTATTCCACATTCCCACCTCAAATGAGCAAACAAAGTTGGCAGCACCTCACAACGTTCTGATACCACGTGGTCTCGTTAAGCCACGCGAACCATCAAAAATCAGGGCCTGCGGTCATGTCCACTGTCAGCTACCGTGCTCCTACCAGCGGCGTACCCGTGACTCTCGCTCGCAATTACGACGGATTTTGTGAGTAACGGAACCTTTAACGCTATCGCGTTAACCTGAAAGGGTTAACGCCGGGTTTTAACGCTGTCGCGTTAAAACCCGGCAAGACAATCTGTTAAAAAATATTCCCAAAGCACTGTTGTATCTATACTGCAGCAATGCAAAAGCATGAGCATTGCTGGTGCACAGGTTGCATCCCGTTTGTTCTCATTATCGTTATCAGTTGAATGCATCATCATTATCATCGCTACTGTCATCATTGTCATTAGCACTAATTGCAGCGTGATTGTCATGGCGGCTTTCATCCGTACAATAGACAAACAGGAGTATGGTATTGCCGCGAACAATTCGAAGCTCTATTGTATCTATACTGCAGCAATGCAAAAGCATGAGCATTGCTGGTGCACAGGTTGCATCCCGTTTGTTCTCATTATCGTTATCAGTTGAATGCATCATCATTATCATCGCTACTGTCATCATTGTCATTAGCACTAATTGCAGCGTGATTGTCATGGCGGCTTTCATCCGTACAATAGACAAACAGGAGTATGGTATTGCCGCGAACAATTCGAAGCTCTATTGTATCTATACTGCAGCAATGCAAAAGCATGAGCATTGCTGGTGCACAGGTTGCATCCCGTTTGTTCTCATTATCGTTATCAGTTGAATGCATCATCATTATCATCGCTACTGTCATCATTGTCATTAGCACTAATTGCAGCGTGATTGTCATGGCGGCTTTCATCCGTACAATAGACAAACAGGAGTATGATATTGCCGCGAACAATTCGAAGCTCTATTGTATCTATACTGCAGCAATGCAAAAGCATGAGCATTGCTGGTGCACAGGTTGCTTCACGTTTGTTCTCATTATCGTTATCAGTTCAATGCATCATCATTATCATCGCTACTGTCATCATTGTCATTAGCACTAATTGCAGCGTGATTGTCATGGCGGCTTTCATCCGTACAATAGACAAACAGGAGTATGGTATTGCCGCGAACAATTCGAAGCTCTATTGTATCTATACTGCAGCAATGCAAAAGCATGAGCATTGCTGGTGCACAGGTTGCTTCACGTTTGTTCTCATTATCGTTATCAGTTCAATGCATCATCATTATCATCGCTACTGTCATCATTGTCATTAGCACTAATTGCAGCGTGATTGTCATGGCGGCTTTCATCCGTACAATAGACAAACAGGAGTATGATATTGCCGCGAACAATTCGAAGCTCTATTGTATCTATACTGCAGCAATGCAAAAGCATGAGCATTGCTGGTGCACAGGTTGCTTCACGTTTGTTCTCATTATCGTTATCAGTTCAATGCATCATCATTATCATCGCTACTGTCATCATTGTCATTAGCACTAATTGCAGCGTGATTGTCATGGCGGCTTTCATCCGTACAATAGACAAACAGGAGTATGGTATTGCCGCGAACAATTCGAAGCTCTATTGTATCTATACTGCAGCAATGCAAAAGCATGAGCATTGCTGGTGCACAGGTTGCTTCACGTTTGTTCTCATTATCGTTATCAGTTCAATGCATCATCATTATCATCGCTACTGTCATCATTGTCATTAGCACTAATTGCAGCGTGATTGTCATGGCGGCTTTCATCCGTACAATAGACAAACAGGAGTATGGTATTGCCGCGAACAATTCGAAGCTCTATTGTATCTATACTGCAGCAATGCAAAAGCATGAGCATTGCTGGTGCACAGGTTGCTTCACGTTTGTTCTCATTATCGTTATCAGTTCAATGCATCATCATTATCATCGCTACTGTCATCATTGTCATTAGCACTAATTGCAGCGTGATTGTCATGGCGGCTTTCATCCGTACAATAGACAAACAGGAGTATGGTATTGCCGCGAACAATTCGAAGCTCTATTGTATCTATACTGCAGCAATGCAAAAGCATGAGCATTGCTGGTGCACAGGTTGCTTCACGTTTGTTCTCATTATCGTTATCAGTTCAATGCATCATCATTATCATCGCTACTGTCATCATTGTCATTAGCACTAATTGCAGCGTGATTGTCATGGCGGCTTTCATCCGTACAATAGACAAACAGGAGTATGGTATTGCCGCGAACAATTCGAAGCTCTATTGTATCTATACTGCAGCAATGCAAAAGCATGAGCATTGCTGGTGCACAGGTTGCTTCACGTTTGTTCTCATTATCGTTATCAGTTCAATGCATCATCATTATCATCGCTACTGTCATCATTGTCATTAGCACTAATTGCAGCGTGATTGTCATGGCGGCTTTCATCCGTACAATAGACAAACAGGAGTATGATATTGCCGCGAACAATTCGAAACTCTATTTGTTATTTTCTTATCAGCCGCCGGCATGTGGCCTTATCACTGTGATTGTAGCGCGCGGATCGATTATTCATTCTGTGTTTGTTCATAATCATTATCGGGAGACGCGGCTTCGTCTTCACCTGTTGCGGAAGATGCTTCGGGATGTGTCTCGAAGGATTCCAGCCACGCGCTTGCGTTTCTATAATGTTCCACGTTATGCTAGTAATATTTCGCGGTTTTATCTCGATCTTTCTTCTCCGCCTGTAAATTGAGCGCTGAAGAATGAAACAGGCATTCGTTGTTCGACGACCAGCAAGCACGTTTGCTGTTATCACCGCCTCCGAATCACTTAGCTCTCTTGCGGGCGCAATTCAGCCCCAATATAGAGATTATTCACGTGAATTTCAAGCCTCCTCATTTGTCGCCAACAGCATTGTCACCACTACGTGACAATGTGCTTTTCACAACATTTCTCAGAGATGTTATCCGTAGTCGGCCTGAGAAACCTCACTGCATGGATGACCAACATGAAAAAGATTTAATATGTCGATGTAGCCAAAGGTAGGCTAGCGAATTTTATGCCTGTGTGAACTTTGTTGACCGGCAATAAAGGAAAATAATTCCAGGTGTGGCGTTTGTTTGGTTTGTGGGGTTTAACGTCCCAAAGCGACTCAAACTATAAGAGACTCCGCAGTGGAGGACTTTGGAAATTTCGTCCACCTGGGGTTCTTTAACGTGCATTGACATAGCACAGCACACGGGTGCCTTGCTTTTCGCCTCCATTGAAAAGCGGCCGCCGAGGCCAAGATTTGCTCCCGCATCCTTGGGAACAGTAGTCGAGCGCCGTAGCCACTGCGCCACCCCGGCGGGGCTCCGGGTGTGGCGTAGTTGGTTAAAGCGCTCGGCTGGGGATTCGAGCGGTGAAGGTTCGATTTCCAGTGAAGACGGGATTTTTATTTTTCGGATGACGTCATTTGATTGATAGCTATAGTGGGTCCGAACGGACGCCGACAGTATGAGCCACAGTATGAGTCTGGACGGCGTTGTATTGTTATCAGTGGTAACTTGCGAGTGTCTTTAAGGTAGAGGCATTCGCGTATTACCAGTGCTCACCAATCCTCAGACTGCTCTTCGTTCATCAAAAAGACATCAAACATTGTGCAGTTCATGGAAAACGGTGTGAAGATGTCACATACAACAGAGTTACCTAAAGCGCGAAGCTATACTGTTTAATTCATAAGGACAGAGCTCTGCTCCGAAAACATTGCATAGATGGTCATTTCTTGACTTATCATTTTTATTCAATAAAAATGCACCGTCTTCCTCATTTGTATGTACACAGAAGACGAAGAATGCTCTCTCTATCCCCTATTTCATTTTGCGAAATAATCCTTGAAAACAACATTCTGTGCCGGTATGACTGCGGCTGGGATGTAAGATCTTCCCAAACATCACTTCTTCTGGAATTCAGAGCGCGCCGAACGAATTATTTTGCCAAAACCTGCTAGGCCATTTTTTGTGTTTTCAGTGCCAAATATATTTTTTTCTTTATTTATTTTTTTCTATGAACCAGTATACGCACAGTTGGTTGGACCTGGACCCATAGCCTTTACGACTAGCAATGGGTCTAAATACAAAACAACCACAATATTACTGGAAAAATGTACAATGACAGGACGCAATCACAGTACACTCCAGTAATATGCAAAATAGTTGGAAGGCTGAACTACACATTTATCGTGGTATGTTCGGTTACATCATAACGATGTCAGTTATAAAGAAAGAAACTTCTAAATTAACGCACTCAAACTACTTCAGTCATAAATGTTTGTGGAAATTAGGCAGTGTTTTAAAGATGCCGAAAAGTTTTTATTTATCACTTCATTTGGGACTTCATTCCACACATGGGTTCCGTTATATTATATTCTAACACCTAGATTAACGCTTTGCGGTAGTGAGGTTAAATTGTTTACAACAACATATTGTTTCCGTCCTGAAATATAACTCATAATTAGATCACAAATTTTCCCTCTTAAACCATAGGTTTCCAATTTCCGTTGTAGTATTGTGTGATAAAATGTATCGAAAGCTTTTGATATGTCCAAGTATACCACTATGACCAGTTTGTTATTATGCAGTGCAGTATTTATCAGCTGTGTATGAAAAAGAACTGCAGTTGACATTGACCTTTGGGGCCTGAAGCCGTGCTGACTATGACAAATAACGTTATATTTATTTAGAAAAATTTGTATACATTTACAAGGCATATTTTTAAAAACTGTAATAATTTCATTTAACACCGAGTAGTGTTTTACTCAGTATTGACGTTTTCATCATACGCCGTAGTGAAATCAGTTCGTTCTAATATCTCGCGTACTGCTATATAGTTTATCTTCTACGAATTTTGCACTGTGTCCACTGCATTTGTCGAGGCAGGTCTTTTTCAATTACAAGAAAAATGGGTGAATGGTCAGCACTCACCTCAGTGCAAATACCAGCCAGCACACCTCGGACAATATCACAGAGGGCGTGATATATTAGAGTGCTTGACTTGTTTCGTGGGTAGGTTGTGTAATAATGTTACGCAAGGCAAATGATTCCAGAAGGAAAGTGTAGCTGTTCTGTATTCCATGTGTAAGATCTAAATTCAAATCATCCACTATGACAATATTGGAGAGATGAGCATGAAAACATTCTGTTAGGAGCATTTCAAACTTCTCAAGCAATTGTGTTATCGATGTGTTTGGTGGACAATACACCACAGCAACCATCAAACCATCACGAAGTTTTATGAGTAGGGTTTCAATGCAGTCAAAACTAATAGACGCCACTACCATTAGCTGGTAGGAGGCACTATCCTTCACAAACATTCCTACCCCACCTCCCCTTGTACGTGTATCCCGTAGTTGAGACAAAAATGTATAACCCAGGAAAGAGACTGTTTCATCACGCTTGTGTCAAGTTTCACGCACGGTTATGACATCAAAAGAGAATGTACAATCAATTTATTTAGGTTGCTTCGTATGATGCGCAAGTTACAATGCGAAATTCATAAGCTTTTATCATGTATCAAATCGTCAACTGGTTGAAACGTAAAAGCAATGTCAAAAAAAAAACAGAAAAAATGTCTCGCTAAGAACAAAACGTCAGAAAAGAAAACTCATGTTCACTTGTGATGTCCATAACAGTAAAGCTGTCTGCTCTACGCATCAAAATTTTCCCTTGTGACAACCAGACTTCCAGTTGGGGTCCTTAGCTGCTTTATTTGATTTAGATAATAGTACTTCGTTCTCAACGCATAGGTGTTCATTAACAAACAGGGGTTCCTTTTCTTGAAAACCAAGAAGTCTTGTGTTCAGTTGGGTCTTTTTAGCAGCACGTAGCACTTTATTTCGGATAGACCTTGTGATAAACTTGACCACCACGTTGTAATGTTCAACTTGTGACATCCCAGAGACTGTGGACTATATATTATTGGTGTGCCCAGTGTATGCGGGCGAAAGAAGTGTGCTAGCCGCTTCCTCGAAGCGTTTGGACAAGAAGCCTTTGTCGGAGGAACTGCTGCTGGGCGCTTGGCAGGACAAGGGGAAGGGTGTCCAGGCAGTACGTGCTCTTTGCCCTTTTTTGTGCGCCAGTGGGCTTCGATTCGCGCTTGTGAGGCAAGCTACTGTGCCTGTATATATATTTCATATGCCTTCTCCCACATCGTCACCCATCATGATGTTCTTTCTTCTCCCCTTCCCCTTTCCCAGTGCAGAATAGAAGGCCAGATTTGAATTATTGCGGCCAACCTCTCTGCTTTTCCTTTCAATAAATTCATCTATCTATTGCCCTTATCTTTAGAGTGCACTCGATAAACTACATCAATGTCAGACTCGGCAAGTTCGACACCCAGGCAAGAAGCCACCTTCTGAACAGAGTTTACAAGGTCCTCATTCGGAGCAATTGGAAGTCCCTTGATCTCAGGATTTACGTTCCTGCTGAACTGCTTTAGCTCTACTATCTCTGTTGCTGCTGCTGCCAGAATGTGAAGATGCGCGTTTCGAGCGGCTGCAGGTCAGCGATAGTCCAGGTGGCGCTCACTGTGGGTGCTAGACACACCCGCTTCGGTCATCCTCAGACGATGACACGGGGCAGTAGTTGATGAAATGCTGGAAGATTGAAGACAGTATCTTGATATGCTTTTGTGCGTGTCCGCTGCTGCTGCCAGAATGTTTTGTTGTTTTGATAACTTGTTTTGATAAAGCTGAAGTTCAAGCTAGAACGGACCAACAAGTGATTATTTCGTATTTATAGATATTTGCTGTTCGAACATCTGTGTAATTTAGTGTGGTAACGTTTTAATTAAACCCAATAACAATGTAAAGGCGAGCTTCATAAAAAGGCGGTCGTTTGATCTGCGCCAGGAAATTGCTTGTCGACCATACCGCGAGCGATTTGCGCACGCCATGGCTCTGCTTCTTGACCTAGGGAACTACCCGTTAAGTGTATGATGCGATAGTGTGTCACACACACGGACGATACTTTCTCACTTTTATAATTTCTTACTAACTTCTTTGTTTGCTTTTTATACACCAAAACTTAGAATCTGAAAACACTAGCTTTCCGTTCTGAGCAGTTTGGCACCTTTGAACACAGTGTTAATTTTTCAGCTATTTCAATTAAATGATCAATTACTCTAAATTTACTTAATTAGCATAATAAGGCATTTGATTTTAATTCTAGCCATTTTACTACTACTATTACTAGCACCACCACTACTAGCACTACTACTACTGCTACTACTACTACTGCTACTACTACTACTACTACCTCTATCACCACTACCACCACCACCAGTACTATTACTACTACTAGTAGTAGTAGTAGTGGTAGTAGTAGTAGTAGTAGTAGTAGTAGTAGTAGTAGTAGTAGTAGTAGTAGTAGTAGTAGTAGTAGTAGTACTTCTACTACTGCTACTACTACTACTGCTACTACTACTGCTGCTACTACTGCTACTACTACTGCTACTATTACTACTACACTGCTACCACCACTACTACTACTACTATTATCACTACTACCACCACCACTACCTCTACTACCACCACTAGTAGTAGTACTACCATCACCACCATCAACACTACTACTACTACTGCCACTGCTACTACGCCGATGGCTTTTCGTGCAAACGAGCTGTATAAGATACCGCGTGAAATCTAACCATCCAGAGTGGCCGCCCAACACATGACTAGCTTCACATTTGTCGCCAAACGAAAGGAAATGAGTGCTATCATGTCTGTCCATTTATTTCAGAGTAGCAGAAGCGATTTAATGTTGGCAGTAATGTACGCAAAATGCTTTGGGCCGTTGCATGATTGCGAACAAATGAAGCCCTGTCTCAGATGAGGGCGTAGAGGAAATACAATTCTCTCTGCAACTTTAAATCCTCTTTGGTCTCTGACCACTGTATCGTCTGGGCACAGTGGTGGATTATACAGATGCTTATTCAATTTAGGCAGGTGCCCAACAGTCCGTAGAAACAAATTAAACTTGGACATTATATGCAAACAAATTCGCCCAGTCTTCTTTCTGGGACGATTCCGGAACGCTCCGGGCAGTCAATGGCTCGGAAGTCCTACAAGCGAACTTCTTCACAGCAGGCCAATCTCCCACGCGAATTCAATTACCACCATCGGGAAGTACCCCCAGCCTGCATTCGCAGCTCTTGTGATATTCAAAGAAAATAAGCAAACACGGCTGTCTAATTAAACCCTTTGTGCGTGTCGAAAATATTCGTCTCTTTCGTATATACTGTCGAAGAGCAGGTATTTGTCATGCCATTATACGGTTGGCGACATCTGAAGTTGGTGGGTGTACGTTGTTATCCATTTCACATTTCGGTGGCTAAATTGAAACGCGGTAGTT
Source organism: Amblyomma maculatum (assembly GCF_055883805.1). Lineage (NCBI taxonomy): Eukaryota > Metazoa > Arthropoda > Arachnida > Ixodida > Ixodidae > Amblyomma > Amblyomma maculatum. The sequence continues at coordinate 197,233,191 of NC_139346.1, read as the reverse complement.
CGAATAGATTCTGGCCGCGATCCTCGCCCAAACCGAGCCAATCTGGCCCGAAGGCCGAAATAATAATAAAAAATGCTTACAAAAGCGTGCTGGTGCTGCTTTCTCTATAATGTTCGTAGAGTAGGGCGAATAGCTTGTATCAGCGCACATTGTGCCCATTCAATTAGTATCCGTTGTCATAAAAGAAAAGAAAGAAACTGGGAACTCGGAATGAACTTCCAACACCATGTACACCTGCTACCGCGACCGCTTATACAGTGCAACGCCCGTAGAAGCGCCACCGTCAAATTGTGCCTACGCAGCGTGCGAGAAAGCCCGGTTGCAAACTCGTCCGCGCAGACGTGCTCGATCAAGTGTCCTCATTAAACGTAACGCGTTAATTACTTAACTCATCACATTATCCCCTTCTCTCTCGGCAGCAACGCGTAGCCGTTCACGAGTGAAAGGACAAGCCAGCGGCGAGCGAAAATAACGCGTTGGAATAATTTTATTCCAAAACAAACAAATAAACAAACAAAGCACAAGATTCGTCGTGGTGCAGCGCGAAATTCATCCGACCGTAGACGAGACGAGCCACACGATACTGCATTTTTGTCCTCGCTAAGCTCGCAAAGAACGGTATGCGCCCGAAACTGGGGCAACCGTTGATTACACCAGCGGTGGAGCTGTTACGGCTTGGTAGTTGTCGCCTGTCGTATTAATATTTCACTTTCATGTTATCACGTGCGCTTTTGCTTCCTGTGTTTTTATTAGCTAATGCTTGCAACTGTTCTCCCAACCCTCAGCGCGTCATCAACACGGAAATGGAGGAGAGGTGGGTATGAAGGGCGCTACGGCGTTAGAGCGCTTTCCAGCTTTACATCTTGCATATGCTTTTTTTTTTCTTTTTTTCATCTGTTGCAAGGTGGCTGTGGCAGCATTCGCCTGCCTCGTCGCAATTAGTGGACGAGGCGTCGAGTTTCCCGACAGAATGGCAGTTTCAGATGTCCCGCGCGCATGATTAAAAAGTGCGCTCCGCTTATTGGTCGGTAATTATAGAGCTCCCCTTTCTCGCGGAATACTGTTTCACTGCATCCTTGAAAGCGGAGAAGGTTACTCTCGTGTCCGTCCTGTAGCCACGTAAAACATGGGAATATTCACATTGTTATACGCTATCTAACTCGGCGCAAATAAGCGAATGAGCTTTATCCTGAAGCAACCCCATCGATTAATGAGATTATCTTCATAAATGAAACATATTTTATAAAGAATAAAGGAATTTTTGTACAGTACAAAGAGAAAAGCAGAAAAAGGTGGGCTTACGTGTGAGAGGCATGGTCATCGCCTATGGCACGTTCCTGGCTGAACTCTCTGATCTCGGAATCCTGTTGGCCCTGCTGTCGTTCCGAAGATTAAGTAAAACCCCACCTCAATTTCTTTGCAATTAATTCACTCGCTCATTTATTCATATGCTAGAAGAAAAGAATAAAGGGTGCTGGAAGCCCACGAAAAAATCAGTCATGAATAGAGCTAGAAGTGGCCTCCACATTATGCATTAATAGGTCTAATCTGATACGCATTGAAGCCGCATCGTGCGGTGCTTTAGAACTAGTCACTGCCAATCCACTATTACCAGTACACGATGAATAGAAAAATGTCACCAAATTATTAGGTTACACCTGTTTACGAAATTGTGCCTTCCAGGGCGAAGTGAATGCTCCCACGCTAGGCGAGAAACATCGCTGTGCTTTATATTGGTTGGCTTCATAGCGGGGCAGCGAAACGATGTTGGAAATGAGTGCAAGAGACCCAATGCCTACCTCACGTGCATCCCACTATCATCTTTCTGGGTTGCATAGGGCTAGTGCCCAAAATCTCCGTTAAATGAATACTTGCTTATAAGGGCACATTGCACCGTTCGTTGTATCGAATGTTCCGCCGAACATGAGTTCGATAAACGAGAGCAGTAGTGCAGTACTTCTCCGTGCAGTTTTTGTGGGGTATACCCTGAGTGTTCGATATACCAAAAACAGTACTCGTTAATAAAATTTAAATTAATGGATTAATTATGTATATCTAGTTGGTTTTGTTTGTGGGGTTTAACGTCCCAAAGCGACTCAGGCTATGAGAGACGCCGTAGGGGAGGACTCCGGAAATTTCGACCACCTGGGGTTCTTTAACGTGCACTGGCATCGCACAGCACACGGACGCCTTGCTTTTCGCCTCCATCGAAAAGCGGCCGCCGAGGCGGGGATTCGATTCCGCATCCTTGGGAACAGTAATCGAGCACCGTAACCACTGCGCCACTCCGGCGGGATCATGTATATCTATGATCAACGTAAGACCTCAGCAAAATCCCATACGCGCTGTTTTTTTTTTTTGTTGTTTTTTTCCACATTTCTATCTTACGTAATATTACACGTTAATTCGAAGGATGTGGAGTGGAATCCTATTGGAGGAATGCTGTTGTTTTAAGGCGAAAGCCTTACTAGCCCTATTACGCGAAAATCCGTCTCTTGTAAACACTGGATGGTAACCAAAAAGATGGCGTCTTCACGCAGACGGCCGACACAACTGAGGGAAACGGGAGCGCAACAGAGGAGTGAGGAATGATTGACGATGACAGGTCTCGGCATACTGAAGCGGGATTACTTAAAGGGTAGGGGGAGGGGGATTGTTTTACATAAACGACGCACCGCACCGCATTTCTGCCATACAATTGTGGAGAAACTTGTCGGAAATTAAAATTGTTAGCGATAATAAACGTACAACTAGTGGCTCCATCTAATAGTTAAAGATATGCAAAGTAAAAGGCCCCCTGAACAAGTATACTTTCCTTCAGATATGACATGGAATGCTAACATTTCACTTGTAAATCGTCTCTAATACGGTAAATTACGGCTGTATGCTAATTAGTAAGCATGCGATTTAAATGCAAAAATTAAAGGTTTAATGATTAAGCGAATAGCAAAGTGCATGTTGAACGAGGATCCGCAAGGGGAGCCGCAGACGAGAGCCATTAACTCAGTCGCGTCGTACCCTTAAAGGCCGAGCCTAAGTGTTCTTTTTTTTTCTTTTCCTTGATTAATGAAAACAGTTTTTACAGGCACTTCTCGAATGGATATGAGACAAAAATTATCTCGAAGCGGCCCAAGCATGGTCGCAAAGCAGGCAAGACGTAAATGCTAATTTTAATGTTGGTTTTTTTTTTTTGCTACTTTCGTGCAAAATGTCTGCGCAATATAGAAAATATTTTTCAAAAGAGAGCCACAATATGCTATCTGTAAAAGCACGCGAAACTTGCTGAACCGATTAAATTTTTCTCCAAGAGCCCCCTTTACTCTCTTTGACGCTCTTCATTTAAATCTGCTTCTTCATGTCCTAGGCAGCTCGCATGCGCGTAATGGCCCGCGTTACCGATAAGTTTGCGGGTCATTAATTCAGAGAGCTAGGTTTAGCATCACTTTTCGGATGATTTATACACCTCTCTAGACCATGAGAACTTTTTGTTCTGTCCGAAACAAAGAAGCTGCCAAAAAAAAGCAGGCACACTAATGCAATGGCATTGTTTTTTGAGGGGCAAAATTTGCTCTTGGCATGCGCGGGTGGTTACAGCCAAGTAGATTGTTATTTTTCCTTGCTGTATAAGGGAAGGCAGAAGACTGAAGGCAGAGCGCCCACGTTATTCTTTACGGGGTGATGAAAAACAAGAAATGAGGCTAGTTCAGCTAAGGGCAGTTTTCACACGTTCCGTAAACTCAAATGAACGGAGTTGTTCGGCAAGTCATTAACGGTGCCGGCGGCCAGGACTTTGGCAGTGCAAAAACTGTATTTCTTCCCTCGTCCTCCTACTCTAGACAAAAGACAGATTTTATTTAAGAATATCATTGGGGGGCATCTGCATCGCCAGCGAGGGGGGGGGGGGGGGGCGGGAGCATCCCATTTTAGCCCCATTCTATACTCTGCGGTGTTTTACGTGCTCGCGTTCTGTCACTTTCTGGCTCTCTTCCACCGGTCACAAGCATGTCACCGCCCGGAAACTATTTTCATGTCACCGTCGCCTGACTACCAACCCTTTACATAGTGTTTATGACGTCACGACCCACCCACCCTCTGTTCATTAAAAACGTTAGGTTTATATAGCTTTCTCTGGGAGCGGCCGCTCTTGTACAGAGCACTTTGAGTAGACTGAGCGTAGCGCTTTCTGTTCCCAAAAATGTCGGTCGCTGTGACGTCTGAAGTTAGTGCGGGCAATTAAAAACAAATAAAACTAACGTTGCCCAGCCCTCACCGCCAAAACCACAACGGGCTTAAACCAATATAATATAATAGATGGGCAAAAAGAAAGAAAACAAAAAAAAAACTGATAAAGGAAGGGGAGAAAGTAAAGGAGGAGGGTGAGCACATCAAAGCTATGAAGGTGTTTGAAGACAGCGATAAAATTTCTTTTCATTTCCTTTGTACATTATTATCCTCTCTCTTTTTCATAGGTTGCCTTTCCACTTGTTTATTTTACTATTTCTTGATAATTCGCCCTTTGTATGTCGTGGAAAGATGGACTGTGCTATAGATTTAGTGGAACTGCTATATTTGTATGCAGATTGACTGTTACGAATTGAAGGAGAGCCGATCCAGCATTTATTTATTCTCCTATGATGTCTTCTTGCTTCCTTCTGATTCTATGACAAGGGGTTCTCAATCGTTAGTCATTACTCAATGTTATTTTGAACATTATAACCACAATTGCATTAAGATGATGAGACAATACTTTTTTGAAGTTTTGTGACTTAGATATTGCTACTTTACTGACCAAGAAACATGCCTGCCTTTGGGGTTACGACTCGTACTCATGCGCCCTGTAGGTTCAGGGGGGGGGGGGGGGGGGGGGGTGTTTGGGAACAGTGGCCGGAACTGAGTTTGCTCCACCCGAGAGGAGCGAGATGATACCGACCAGGGCTTTGAAGGCCCACTTTAGAAAGCAGGATAATTCTTTGCTTCATTCTTGGGGGAAAATATTGTAGCGATCAACTTGACGGGAGCAAGTACAGTTCGTAAACTGACTTTGCTGTTTGCTTTTTTTTTTTTTTCTTGCTAAACCCATCGGAAGCTTTATAAAAGAAACTCATAGCAAAATACTGCAAGGGCCCAACCAAATGGGAGCAGATGAATAAAAACACTCAACCCGCAAGGAGTTTTGGGCCACATTGCCCATAGGAATATAATCTTGTTTGTTCCACTTTGTCGGCTTGCATGTGCTATGTTGACCACCTTCGGTTGATCTCAATTTTCCTTGGTACCTCGCCTTGCCGTCCAGTGACGGAATTCCAGGTCAGCAACTTATTTATTAGAAACAATTTTTTCATTTAGGCCTCAACTATTTGTTCGATAATTTTATGCGATTTAGAGTTTTCAACCGATTCGGGCTCATGTCCTATCGCACCTCCTTGTGTTAGATTTTGAAGTGCAAGAATATTGCTTTAACACAGCTACATTATTTTAGATAATGATAAAATGTTATTGCAGTTTTATGCATTCTTCGCTTTCTTTCACGCCAAATCGTTTTAAATAAAAAGGAGAACGTCCATGCCCGCTTATTCTTTGTGAAGAGAGATAGTTTGTTGGGAAGGATTTTGGTATGTTTGAAATATTTGTAATCCACAGATAACTATACAATTATGGGCCCTGTTGTTGCCAGATAAGATTCCTCTTCTTTACCGATTCTTTATACAGTTCTCCTTTAATAAACAGTTTCATTATTGAATGTTGGATAAATATCCATTGAAATCTTCCCTTTTTTTTATAATTCGACCGCAGTTTCCTTTCCTAATATCCCCTGTATATAAACGGAGTGATAAGAAGTAATGATCTGCCCCTTACAACATAGATAGATTGGTAATAAGACAAACCATAGCCGTAAATGAGCACATAAGAATAATATTAATAATTGGTTCACAGGAAGGGAAAGGCGCACTGTCTGTCACACTTGCTCTTTGGACACCTGAACCGAGCCGTAACGGAAGGAAGGAAGGTGGGAGTGAAAGTGGAAAGAGAGAAAGGGGAGCCGTAGTGGAGGGCTACGGAGTAATTTCGACCACCTGGGGATCTTTAACGTGCGCTGACGTCGCACAGCACACGGACGCCACTTCGTTTCGCCTCCATCTAAACGCAGCCGCTGAGGTCGGGTTCGAACCCGGGTACTCCGGCACAGTAGTCGGGCGTCTTACCACTGCACCACCCCGGCGGGGCTGAGCACATTGGTCAGAAGCCTATTTCAGCAGATTCCTGAATCTTTCGTCCTTTTACTTTTTTTCATCATGACTATGATGATGAAAACGTTTATTTAGAGCCATAGCAGTTTAGTGAAGGGGAAGGCAGATCGGGATTATAGTCCGGGACATTGTTGGGGAAAGCCGCTGTCCGTGCTCTTTCGACGAGGCCTCGTTTTTCCTCGAGGTCCGAGCTGGAGAGGGCCACCTCCCAGCCCTCCCACGTTGGCTGATTTATTACGTAAACACTGCTATTTTTCTGACAAGCTCATAGCATGTGGTAGAAGTTTACCTTCTCGGAACGAAATTTGCACTTCGCCTAAAAGGAATCCGTTTCAATTAAACACATAGTTCGTGGCCTTCCATGGCCGCACTTTTCTGATTTATTAAGACCCATAGCTGACCTCGAGTATGTCTGCCGTTCAAGACTCAAATGCTTTAGTATCTCGGAATGTGTTCTGACGAAAAGGGGGAGCCTAAATCAGTAAGGGAGGACATATGGATCGATTCCGTGGAAGAACGCCAGCTCCACAGCGTGAGCGCGCTCGTTTCCTTCAACTCTCTGGTGACCTGGTATCCATACCATCTCCTCTCGTGCAGCTGAAGTGGTACACTGATTCAATATCTTGCAGGCTAGCGGCGCAATTCTGCCACGCATATGGTTTCAATAAGCCGCCAAGAAATTTGTTACAATTTATTTCGAAGCGGAGTGCGTCGCGGCTAGAGCTATCTCCGCTTCTTCCATAGCCAGTGCTCTCCATTACAAATTGAAAGCCCGTTCATGACATGCATTTGATGCACCACTCAGACATTCTCTTTACAGGGCCCGTAGCATCCACGAAGAAGGTTGTTTTTTTTTTCTTTTTTTTTCTTTTTTTTTATAGCACTCGTTCGTCTTTTATTGCGAAAGCAATACTATACTCTAGGTTTCGGGCCTTCAGCGTAGCGCGGCCGGTAGCCACCTTACCACGTGACACTGTGACGTCACACCCACGTGACACACGGGCTGGCAGGAGCTGCCAACTTGGGTCTCTCGTTTCACATGGGACGGTTATGTCAGAATCAGCCTGCTAGGACCCTGGCATTCACGTTACCCCTATAGGCCACTAAGGCACGTTCATACGGCTTGGTTAAAGCGGGGCTTTATATTGGGCTGAGGAAGAAGAAAAAGAGAAGAAGAACGCTCGGTCACTCGCAGCTAATGCTTTCGCTCAATATTTGGTTCAGCAGCGTTGAACCCTTGTAATTTTTTCTCCTCGGCTAGCAAGATGAGTACATGTTTCTGAAAAGGAATTTGTTCTTCTCTTTTTTAAGGATATAATCAGAGAGTGATGAGTTCTAGGAAACATCCAAATGTATTATGCTCTGAGCTACACATGCGTAGTAGCATTGAATGGATGTCTCAGTTCCTCGGGATACCGTGCTCGCGCCCTAGGTTGAAACTTACAAGCACGCATGCCATTAATTGCCATTATCAGTACCCAGAAGGACCCACGTTGCTGACATAATTGTGAGTTTGGTGTGGTTCAAGTGAACCTTGCTTGAACAAACGGTAGCCTGTCTGCACTGGGCGAAGAGCAGACGGCTGCATCGCGCTACACCCGGTCGAAATTTATAAAAGGCGTAACAAATAAAGAACTTTGCTTTCTCTGAAGTGTACCTGCTCTACAAAGATGCGGCGCCAATAATTAGCCGACAATTCTAAGAAGCACGCGCACCAGGCTCGGCGACAAAGCCTTGAGAAGCCGGATCGGTCAGTGTCACCATTTTTGTCACTTCACAATTTAAATGAAAAAGGAGTGACCAGATAGAACCGCTATTCTCTAATACAAATTAAGTTTCCGTATCAGTCAGAACAATGCTGGTGAAGCATATTTATCAAATTTATTAGGATAAAAGAAGACACGTGGTGTCGCAGGCGAGCTCTAGGAAGAGCAATTTTTCTAATAAATCACACGACTGGGAAGTTCTTCGCATTTTCCTTATGTATCTGATGGCTCGGAAGTTTTGTGTTTCGCTGGCTAATAATAAGCCGTAATAGTGAGGATTTTTTTGCAGCGTAAGGCTTTCGCTCCAAAAGATCCAAACAGCAAGGTAGTTGCTAAGTGCGCTGAAACTGAAACGGCAATTAATTTCCGACCGGAAACCCTTACCCAAGCACTACGGAGCTTTTCATATCGCTGAGTCGGTGCTCTGAGGCGGTCCACGAAAGAAATCTAAAAGAACTCATTTGCCTCAAGCACGGACGCCAGCTCTTGTAATGGCCGCTGTACAAAGCGGTGTTCTATGTTCGGCATATGCGGACGACAATTCCATAGAATGACTGTCTCATTTGACGCTCTGTATATTGACCCGCCTTTGTTTTTGCTTTGTTTTTTGTTTTCTAATTGGGAAAAGACGGAACAAGGGTTAGAACGGTTTGTTTCCTGCACTTATTTCCTCTTATGTACTGCATCGTATTAGAGCTCGGAGGATATTTGTACAGACATCACTTCATGTTTCGCAGTACGTAGCGCAATTTGCTATTGGCCTTTGGATGCATGTTCTGGCCAATCACAGTAGCCACGTACGTACAACAGTTTCGTGACTGGCCGTTGGATGAACGCGCTGGCCAATGGCAACAGCCGAATAAACAATACGTAAGCATTCTCGCGGTCCAATTAGGAAAAGTACCGCTGCAATGGCTGTTGCGCCGGCTAAACAGAAATGTTTCTTTTGTACAAGTGAAGCAAAACTAACCGTTAAACAATAAAGCGCATAGATACAGAGCGAAGGGAGTCTTGTCTACTCCCTGCTTCTCTGCGCTGGCGTACAAACAACGCTGCTGTCCTGGCACAATGTGTTGTTGCAATTTGTTATATGGTTCTTTAAGCGATCACTTGATGACGTAGCTATTTCTCAACATAGCTTAACAAGCGTTCTGTAAAAACTATAGCATATAACTGAAATGCACCTACTAAATCTAGCTAGACTGACGTTTTAGCGTCACAATATTGCAGACAAAGCCAATTGGCACGGAAAAGAAAGGACACAAAGACTGAAACATTGACTCTGGATAATAGTGAACAATGTGCCTGCTCTTGCGAATGCCAAACTGTGGACACTACATGCTCAGTGGTTTAACGCTGATAACAATTTAGTCGAGCACATGAATTTCCGTCGAAATAGGAAAGCAGTGCGATTTGGACTGTATATTGCCGCGAAACCTTCAAAACAGTATTTGTTGTTTTTTAACAGCCGCCGGCATACAGCCTTATCACTCTGAATCCGGACCGCGTATCAGTTCCGTAATTTTTGTTTGTTACTGCTCGATGTCGCGAGTCACACCTTTATCAGTTTTGTTGTAGCGCAAGACGCACCGAGATCTGTCTCGAAGGTTCCGGCCACTCGCTTGTCTTTCCACAATGTTCCAGCCCGTGCTGGTAGCTGTTTGCGACGTTATCTAGATTCTTCTGTGCAGCCTTTAAATTGAGCGTTGCCGAGTGTGACGAGCGTTCTTTGTTCGACGATCGACGAGCACGTTTGTTTCTATCGCCGCCGCCGAGTTGCTTATTTCTTTTGCGGGCGCAAGTCAGCCCAAATAAAGAGTTTCTTTAGTGCAATCATCGACCCCCTTCATTTGTGTCGCCAACCTTGTCGCCACTACGTGACAATATATATGGATAAAATAATGCATAGCCCCGCGAGCAGGTTGAGCAACACCAGCAAAGATGCTGAATTAAATTCTATAAATGTTACGGCCATGCACACGCAAGGTCAATCCTTTCAGTCATAGGCAACACAGGCACTCCGCTCTCCAAGTCTAAATGAAAATTCTAACCACGGATAGTTGGAATTCACGAACGTTTGCCTCCAAACGACTACAAGGAAGCAAATGTAGGTTTTCACGCGCTTTGCGGGCGTAAAACATGACTGTATTACAAAAAAAGAAAAAGAATTAGGCTCTGAGATCGGTCACAGCGGATTACATCGCTTTCTACGCATTGCATCACCTAGCGCTTCTTCAAGTTCCGTCCGTGACATGTCACCAGGCGGGCTCTTACCACTATTGTGCCGCCCTACATATACGTGGCAAGGGCTCATGCTTAAAGGATGACCAAAATTAACGTTATTTCACTCTTCCTTCTTTACTACCTAGAACAAGTGCAGTCTCGTCGCTAGGCGCTGGTTACTTAACCTGTCGATTTAACTTCTTTGCAATAAGCCTTAAACCTACATAGATTAAGAATCGTTGCGAAGGTTTTTCCGCGTCTTCGATGAAAAGTTCCGCCGAAATAAGCCGCTAACCTCGTCAAGTTTCTATAGCGCCGTTTGTGACTTATCATTTAAAAAGGAAGGATGGCTCGGCTTCTTTGAACCTAAAGCATGAGCGACGTCATAGTGTAGCTACGAACAATAAGTGCGCCATAAATAACAGTGTACGCAGTCCGCCTTGCGCCAAGAAAAATTAATATACAGAAGAGGAAGTGCAGAGCTCAATGACGACCGAATTCCGCGGTCTTTCCTGTCTTTCATAAAAACGTAAATTACAAATTTCTCGACTGAACACATTTCCGTAGATACGAAGATAGAGATGAAGAAAATTGCAAGAGCCTGCCCTTCTTATTCTGGTAACGTCGCACGCACCTGCGCGCCCAGCAAACTCTTTGAACCATCTCACGTATTTTTCCGGGCTGATGAAAACAGAAAACAACTTTTTCTATTTCTTTCATTTGGCTCTCCAACTTCCTTCGTTTGTTGCATTTCCGGCCGACTGCAGCTCAAAAACCAAGCGCTCAACGACGAAATTTACTATTTACTTGTTTCAGTTCTTATTCTCTGAACTAACAAATTTGAAAAGGTACTTGCGGCTCCTCTCAGCCTGCGGCCAAAACGCAGTGCAAGACACGTAAACTATCTGGTTGGAGTTGCGGTAAAGTTTTCCCCGCACTTTAAACAATTATATTTAGGAAACGGAACGCAATTTTAAGTGCGAACCGCTGAACGCAGTAGTTTTAGATGTTAGTAAGAATTATTATCCTTCCCGGCTCCTTAATACAGGTAAACGTACTAAATATCTTTGCTTGTGGTGCAACAAAACTATCTGTCTGCCCTGACTTTATGCTCAGTATGCCTGCTGCAGAGCCGTATGTAAAGAACAACACTTTACCCCAAGCCTTATGCACTTGAAACAGTGAACTGATGAGAATAGCAGGAAGCGACAATGTTATTAAGAGGCGACCGTACAAATGTAAGACACGCAAACGCTAAGCTGCATAAATTTCTTTGCGGTATAACATCTTAGCAGAATACACTTAATGATTTTGCTTGCAAGTTACCAGAAGCGACCACAAAAACAATTATTAGCGGCTAGAAGTACCGACAATGACCCTCATCTGTGAAACACAACTGAGGGCTGCTGACGTCAGCGCAGGTATGGCAATTGCGATACCTCTTATACACGACACGACTCTTAAGCCCTGTTTACTTGGACTTGACAGCTGGTGTCGACTTGAGGAATTGAGTTGAGTGGACTCCACCCTACAGGGTTTACATGAACGCGACCCGACGAACGGCGATTAAGGCGGTGCCTCTCGTCGAGGTGAAGAACTAGGGGGCGGCACGCGATTCCGTTATTTTTCCGCGCATCCCAAGCGTTTTTCGTACTGTTCTCCTCTCTCACTGTGCCCGGACTTAACTCGACCGCATTTACCTGCTTCCTGCAGCGGGGTCGAGTCGAGTCATCCCACTCCCTGCGCCGGAGTTGACCCGACTCGATCCCTCGACACGACCAGACAGCGTTTACTTGAACTGTATAATCGGTTTTCGATCCGATAACTGAACGCAACTCAACCCGCTCCGGTCGGGTTCATATAAGCGCTGTTTTAGCCACAGCTCACCACAAGTTAACATATGCAGTGCAGATCCACTAAAAGGAATCTTTTTGCACCAAAGCACGAAAACAGTGTGGACGGCAAGACGCGCAAACAAGTACCATAAGAAGTGGATGAAATATGCGTGGTGTAAACGAGCTTCCCCCACTGGGGAAGAGTTGGAGGTTATAAAGAGAAGAAGAGCTCAGAAGCGGCATCACCTGAACGGCCCCGAGCAGAGGTTCAGGCAGATGCTCCCTGCAGTCAGCAGGCCCCAATATACTAGTCAAAGACAAGAATGCTCATTCAGGAAAGATACTGAAAATGAAGCAAAGGGTTAAACTAGAGGCAAGTAATCTCCACCATAAAAGCACGTACCTGTAACTGCCTCTAAAAGTAAATCAACAACGCAACCAAGAGCATGCAACAGAGGGAAGACATGCACGGAAGCTGGCTAATGCTCAAGGATATGTGGAATGGCTGTGAAAATACGACCTTATTTTCGTTACCAGCCTGCCCAAGGTGACTGATATAAATCTTTGTAACTTCAAAAAAAAAAAAAAAAGACGCAAATGGTCACGGGAATGCTTACTTTACTGGGTGTGTCTTGAGCTTGACGGACATAAGACAGAGCGTTGTCGTTTATGCGACTGATGAGCCAATACTTTTTAATTGTAATTATTTAATTTATGATTCATGCTGAAGTCACAGTCTTGGTCTTGGTGGTCACAGTCAGTGGAGACGTGGTGACCACCACATCATGAAATATGACTGGACTCCTTGGTAGCATGACATTGCGGTTATCATAATAGCGTCCACAAGCATTAATATTCAATACACAAAGTAGATTATACGGCAAAAACATCACAGGAATTTCTACAAACTGTAATAATGTCAACACGACCTTAGAACGAAAACCGAACGACGAGCGCGGAAGATCGTGCATTACCAACTAGCCTCACATTGTACACTCGTCGAATGATAACAAGCTCTAGCATCAGACTATTACGCAGGGTGGGCTTAAGTTATCTTAACTTTTATTGGTATACAGATATGGTTTAATATTGGAATCATTTTTGCATCCGTTCTTTCGTGTGGTTTTGTGTCCCTAATTGCTTTCCTCCTTTCTACTTTCGTAGGCTGATGACGTGGGGTGGTTGCAATAATATAACTGAGCTTACCCGAGTAACGCTGGGCAGTCTCGTTTAAAAAGAAATGGCACAGTCAAAGCTGCTTACGCGTGAGAATACGAACATATTACGCTATTTTACTTTGTAACTGCGTTAATTTTCGAAGTCCGGAGTCATGCTATGTTGCATTATGGCCACGAGTCATGATTATGACTGATTCATGACTATTTGTAATGTTTGTACAGACTCCACATTGTGCACGACGTTACTTTGTAAACGCTTCATCATGCTATGTTGTATTATGTCTACGTATTATAATAGGACCATACATCATGTTTTTTAAGGTCATAGAACCTTACCTTTCATCGTTTACGACTATAGGAAAACGGCCTTACATGCGCTATGACATCGTAAACCGGCGTAGTAACGGCATCTAAATTTAGTGGCATGGCCGGTCATTAGCTTTTTTTGCTAATGGGATGTATACTTATTCCGCATTAATAGATAAGACTGTGGTGCCGTTGAGGCTGTGGCCGCCTACTGCGATGGTATTATGGCAACGAGGACGTAGTTTCTGGGCGGGCTTTGCGGCTCTTCTTCCGTCCCAGGAAGAAAACTGCGCGAAAATTGGTCAGCGAACTAACATACAAACTTAAGGGCATACATGCGCTCTTCAGCGCCTTCATCTGAACGACAGGAGTTGTGCACTGTTCGATCGGGACCCCCGATCGAACAGTGCACAACTCCTGTCGTTCAGATGAAGGCGCTGAAGAGCGCATGTATGCCCTTAAGTTTGTATGTTCGCTGACCAATTTTCGCGCAGTTTTCTTCCTGTGACGGAAGAAGAGCCGAGCCCCATGCACAGTAGCAAGGCACAAGTACCTGACGGACAAAAGCAGTGTTCGTCGGTGTGCATGTGCCTCTTGCCAATGAGAATGTGTTAGTACTTGTGCTGCAGTTACGGCTTAAGCGTATACACGCAAAGCTGACCAATGGTCCTCCAAACAACTACCTTGCGGAGGAGGTTCTAGTTCAATGGCAACAAAAAAAAAAAAAAAAGAAAAAAGAAATTAGCGCTCCCTTTATTTCTACCCTTTCCGGTGGTGCCACATTTTCGCACGCTTCTGCGTCAAGTTCAGATTCCATATAGCTAAGTTTTAACTAATTCTATTACTGTGAGTTACAATACTCAGTACGCCTGAAATAAATTTGTTGGGCAAAGAATGAATCTAGCCCCACTACCACCCCGATTCATTTTTCTGTTCCATCTTACTCGTGCTTTCAAGGCGGTTTCCATAGCAACCTAAATGGTGTCCAAAATAAGCCTAATCGCTAGATTCTATGGCTCCTGCAATACCACATGCCTTCCCACGCTATCCTGTCCGTGCGTTCATTCTCTTTTATAAGTTGGAAGGAATCGTCCCAAGCCGCAAAGAAAGAAAAGTAAGCGGAATCAGCGGGATTATGGTCACCAAAACGGGCGAATAAAATAAATCGACCAAAAAGAAGAGAAAACAGAAGAAAAGCGGATTACGAGAAGCAAAATGGAAGCGAACTGTTTCCGGCAAGAAAGCCGCCTGAGCTCGCATATCCGTTCGACAACCAGATCCGGCTCGTAGCCCCGTTCTGTTGACATGGGACCTAAAGCAGCTGCGTAAACTCGATAGGGAGAGTGGGCTTTGTCGGGAATAGGGAAGCGAACTGAAGGAGAACGGGAAAGCGACAAGCAAGCAAATCGAAACCGCAGGCTAACACATCGACCACGCTGTTATCGCTCATTGACGCTGCCTATATAGCCGGTCTTGCTGAGGGCTCGGCTGGCTGCTAGCGCACATCTGTCAGACACTGCATTGAGGATATATTCTGTTTTTGCTTGCATGTGCCTGAGTTTCCTGCGCAAGCTTGTGATCAATCAGATTTTGGGGCTGAGAACGCTCCCTCAAAATCACCGGGAAATATTTCATTTGATTCTGTCTGAACTCTGAAGTCAGCGTGCGCGAGAGCTCGAACAGTTTAAGGGGTTTTGGGTATTTGCGCTTGTTTAGATATAGAGCGTAAATGTCTACAAACTACTCAGCTCCATCGCGTCCTTATTTTACGACTCCTTTTTATGACCCTATTGATAGCGGCTTCGGAGACAGCGACCGCAGAAGCATGACTGGAGCACTAAATACACCTTCTTCTGTATTAAGCCTTTTTAAAATGAACATATTATAGCAAATTTAGAGCTAATTCTGCATTTTAAATTACTCTTGACGTTAGAATCGGACAATAACAACTGTCTAAGCGCCTCCAGTTAACGTCGATATGTTAACTCCAAGCAATAAGCTAAACACACTGCAAATCGAACAAGCGGAAGGCTTTATGAAATGTGGCGTGAACCAGGCTATGAGCAATAAAATTTCACCTTCAAGGTTAAGTTCAAGAATGGCCGAGTGAGACACCGGCCGTGTAGACGTGCATTGGCAGAACATGCTGCCAATTGGCGTCACTTTACCGGGTGACCGAGCTCTGACAGCATTGTCGGAGCTTTCTTGGTTATCAAGGGAAGAACACGGCAGTATTTACAGTTCTCAACACGCACTGAACGTCTTGACCTTGCGATCGTTTTGAACTTTACCGCGAAAAACACAAAGAAAGGCGAAAATAGTTGACACTGATAACATAGCTTACGCGCAGTCGTTTGCAAAAAAAAAGAAAAAAAAACAATAAGAATACGTCGATGCTCCGCACGCAAGAGCTTTTGTATAGGCATCATTTCATAGGCTATGCGAGCTGGTGGGTCTACACGGGCGATAGAGGGGGAGTTAGGGACAAATTATAGGTTTAATGGTACAAGCAAATGTGCTGCACCTTTTTTGTAATAGAAATGGCTGAAATACATAGGTTTTTGTTAGTGTTTAAAATACTTCTTCCTTATTTTTTATTAAAGATACTATTCGCGGAGTACTTGAGAGTTGCGGCACTAATTCGCAGTCTTTTCAAAGGTATTTGCAAATTTCTATCACTGGGACTATGAATAGCCTTACGTTTCGTTCCTTCCATCAGAGGAATTAACCTTCTACCAATTGTCAGATAAACCGCCTTCATTAGCGTTGTGCAAATGCTGCTTCTTTCATGTTAAAACGAATGCGAAAAGTGCAGATTTGTTAGCGAATAGAACGCGTATAGCTAAAAACTGAACAAAATACAAATCGAATAGTCAGAGAACCAAATCGGAATGAATGAAATACATGTACGGATTTTAGAAACGGCTCAATAAACTAAGCCACAGCTATTAATAGATGCAATACTGATCCGCACTATGGGTTTCCATCAACGATAAGCTTCATGATAAACTTAATTTATGGCCGTTAATGTATCGATGCTTAGGAGAGGTACAGTCTTGCTCAAAACTCCTGAGGCCGAAGGATTTTCATGTAAACTGCAAAATGAAGCCGCCATGACGCCATTAAGGACTAAAGGGCCGTGAAATGCTACGAGACAGTTTCTTGCTGTGATAAGAAATAATTTCGTACATTTGAAATGTCATTTGACTTTTAATGATGGCGTGGGGGCTCCATTTTGCGGCTTAAACGAAAATCATCTGGCCTTAAGACTTTTGACCACGACTGTACCTAGTTGTCGACAAGAGAAGGAACTAATTTAGAGCAACACTTCAGTGCACGAGACGGATGACAGCTACAGAGTCCTCCGAAATCGGGCGTCAGAACCGGTTTATCTGAGCCTACCTTGGTCCTACCGCCCTTCCTTATATCGGAGAACCTGCCTTTTCAAAAGTCATGAAAGAAAAGTACGGCGGACATCAATCGAACTTTTTGGAAATTATTCGAAAAGTATTCGAAAATTCAGGAATCTATTTCATTTATTTCGAATAACTCTGATATGCATTATTTTGTTCGTTTGGCGACTAGAAGAGGCCTATTGGCTATTTTAATTTTTCAAATATTCTAACAACCCTAGTTTCAACCAAGTATCATCTACAGGTGCTATCGAACATGAACTACTGTGATCTAGACACGACACCTTTCTCGTCAGCCATGCTCTCGCTGCAGCATGCAGTGCGGCCGTGGCACGGACACCTTGCTTCCCCACTAGGTCGCAGAGCCACCATGCTGTTTCATTCCCAAGACACAGGTGTTGCAGACATCCCTCAAACGTCCATTATTCAAGTAACTAGTCGTGCATCATCCTCGGTCGACGTCAACCCGCACTGCATTCCCCACTGATGACGTAAGGACAGAACAGCATTTTTTTTAACTTATGCTACGGCCATAATTCGTGTATTTCATGCAACGGAACATGTTCACATAGTTCTCCTAGCACAACTGCATATATTTGTGGAGAGGTAACAAAAGTTTAGCACTGTATCCCTCTTTTTTCTTTTTCTGGAGGGGGGTGTCACAAATTACGTTATATTTGGGGCAGGACGCTATGTGGGAAAGATAACTTAAGGATTTTTGAAACTGGTCTATAGCGAAAGGGAGGGTGGCTCATTCGCACAAGTGGAAGCGCAGCCGTCTTTCTATCACCACTAGCCTGACGTCATAAACTACGGCTCTGTTATCAAATAGAAGCTACTAATGGCAGAGAACCACCTGGAAGATCACAAAGTAAGGCTATGGACAGCTAACTTTAGTTCAGTGACTGAAATTGAATTTATTGAATCAGACACACGGAGTAGAGCGAATCGGACTAAATGTATCTCCTCGAAACTATTTTCGACACCTCCACAGCTGTATCATTCGCTGTTCAATTTCATCGTCAAATGCTTTACCTTCTATATCGACTATTCAACTGTTTTCCTATCACACTGTTTTTGAATTTTATATCCTAGATTGGTTGGTATTATGCTTATGCATAATATTTTGCTGCTTACATCAACTGTAAATTTGTTTTCAGAATTTTAGTCCCTCCTTTCTTCCCCTCGTTTTATCTAATCAAATAGTTAGCCCGCAATATCCGCCGTCTATGCAGTGAAGCTTAATGTCCAGCAAATATATAAATGACGCGATGAAATTCTTTATTACCATCCATTCAGAACATTCGGCAGTGCCTACTGGCATGCCAGTCTTGCTGTAATCAGTAAGCACACGGAGCAAGAAAACTGCATAAAACTCCACAACCCCCCCCCCCCCCCCCCTTTGTTCAAAACGTACGCCCACGGAATCTTTCAACGAACCAGAAGAATCAGCTTACTTGACTCTCTCGTCTTGTGAGCCGCACGTATCGAGTTTCTCGGGAAAGAATTCTTTGAAGAGGAAACATGACTGGAAATCGTAATAGCATTGCTTTCTTTGCTTGCCGGAGCGTGCCTGCTTCCGGCTTGTTGAGGATCGATGCTTTCATACTGAAACATGGTCTCAGCGTTGAATACAAGAAAATGATTGCGATGAGTGGCCGTCGCTTGAGAAAGTATGGGGTGCATGCAAAACATTCGGAGGAAGAAATGATGGTAGAACACGACGCTCTTCCATTAAGGAGAAAGACTTTGCTGTAGAAAACATGATGAAAAAGATCCGGCCGCCCACTTCTCCGTCTTCTGTTGAATCTTATTATCTCTAGTTGTTATTGATCTGCTCTGTTTTGGAGCCCCGAAAAGGGCGAACGCGATAGCAAATTGGTGAAGAGCTAGAGCCTGTACGGTTAGCAGCACCATTGTTATCTTAATCTTACAAACGTTATTCCTATATAAATCTATAGCTTCCTTGAAATAAAGCGACAGTGTACAATGGTCATTCTTCGGGCATTATACCTGGAGGACCATTTCTCGGCTACATGTTTTCCTGCTCATTCTTAATCTCCTCGATCACTGATAGCTGCTGGTTGTGACGTCACGTTTTGCGGACGGCATGCAATGCCATTCGCTGGCTCTGCAATGAAGCGCAGGTTTGAATGCATGAAACAAGTTAATGGAGTTAAGCTTACCTCAATAATCTGTGTAAGCTGGTTGGTATTAGCGGCCGAATGGTCTGTAATGGAGGTCTCGTTTTGACGTTTTACAGGAGACTGCCCTGTCAGACGCCTCACAGGCTCGTTTTCGAGCCACCTTGGGCTTTATCACTT
Organism: Amblyomma maculatum; assembly: GCF_055883805.1. Taxonomy (NCBI): domain Eukaryota; kingdom Metazoa; phylum Arthropoda; class Arachnida; order Ixodida; family Ixodidae; genus Amblyomma; species Amblyomma maculatum. Next base: position 197,213,898 of record NC_139346.1, on the reverse strand, counting down.
ATTTGGCTTCCCTAGTGACTTCACCATGATGATTCCGTCGTCTATAAAATGCCGTACTTTCCATCAGGTACAGAATCTATGATATCGATTGGTAAGTGAAAGGTGGCCGACAGCTATAACACGGCGCGAACGGGTGCGTGGAAGTTCCCTGGAGAGCTTTTCTCTTTATCCGGACTTTTGTCGGGGCTAGTTGGTTCATTTCTAAGTAAATGAAACAGCGAAAATGAAGGCAGACAAGAAGGAACAGACAACAAAGGACGGGCGCTGACTATCAAGTATTTAAAACATAAATTTTTCAAAGTTTATTCCCGCCCATTTTAGCCACCTTTCGTGTCACCTAGGCGTTTTTCTGTCGCCTTTTACGCTTTATGACCCCTGACCTCATTTGTCATTTCTTCTATGTTACCCCCACACGAAGTGACTGCTTCGGTCCTGGGTGCCTGTTTTTCAGTTCTTATTTGTTATCATTCTTTGTTTTCGTCTTTCGTGTGCCATGATTATTCGAAAGTTTTGAAGGAACTCTTGGCATTGTCAGTTACAAGACCACACCACGTAGACCAGTAACAATGGCGTATGTGGCGCAGGATTTGTGTAATAAGAGAGTTAATAGTGAGCACACATCCTGTGTTGTGCCTTCTTGAGTTCTATTCCCCTAGAACCGAATTTTCCTCAACCCAACCTCTCCGAAGTGAGTATGTGACCCGACTAACGACTCCCATAAACCACGCCATTCTAAGGGGTACACGCAGAACTGAGAACATGATCTACATAGTACCATGCACTCACTAGTCTTAAGTAACATTATTTTTGCTCATCAAGGTACCTGATCATGAAGGTAACTATGACTCCATTGTACGAGAGCTACTTCGATTTCTAAGAAATCTTCAACCCATTAACAATTACTTATGAAACTTATGAGTGATGGCGCCAAGCGGTTTCTCAACATCATGCCGTTGCTCTCTGTTGGATGTACCAGCTCAAAGGAGAGAAAGACCTGCTTCATTTAGCTTAGCACACCCGAAATTAGTAAAGAGTGCGATTATAAATCTGTGTTCTCAAAATTCTCTAAAAATGCCTTCCTTGCAATTAAAATAAGTTTAAGCAGCAAGTGGATAGCATTAAATACGCACGATTGTCCATATCAGATATTGATCTCGATGGTAGAAGGCATACTCAAGGGTCTTCGCTGCAGAGGTATAGCAATCAGCCAGGATTCAGCCAGACAAATCCAAAAGACAGTTCTGAAACCCTACACTCAGAAGGTCTCTCATAACTTGAAGACAATAACTGTTCGATCAAAAACAAAAAAAAAATCAATTCTTCGGCATCGGACAAGTAGTCAAAATTACACCAAATAATAAAAAACTCGTAAAGAAACGCCAATTGTTGTAAAAATAAACACAATGTCCCCATGGTCGCGTACGCTGAAGGAGCTGTATACGGGATTTTGTTGAGATGCGGAGATACTTATGTTGCTCAAACGGGCGTTGTTTAAACTATCCTCTTCATGAGTCTGAAGAGCGGAAAGGAGATGAGAAGATTATTATCCGTAGTAAGGAGTGCTAATGTGAACTCTGCTACCAAAGAACAGAGATCGCTCGCCGAAAACGCGACCAAACGGCAAAATAAGCCACTGAGGCTAAGAATACCGCAGATTGCAAAGAAACATCTGCGAGGATCACATCACTTTCACATTAACGAAGGAAAGTCCTTTCTGAAACGAAAAAAAGGTGAAGAAATAGGACTTGTGATAACACTGTTAGTAGATATTTTCATCACTTGCTGTGTATAAAAAGAAACTGGTTATGAATAAAAATTTGGTTATACATTCAGAGCAATGCGTTAGTTTCTCGTTGTATCAATCCGCGTCTTCTAATGCTTCTTTAAACAATGTATCTAACTAGCCAAACAGGTCATTCTGCTTAAGAGAAAACGGAGCATAGGTTGGGGCACCTGTCGAAATTGCTCTCGGACCTTCGGAATGGTGGTTGTATTTTGTTTAGCTGGTTTAGCAGCAAATATATTTTTATGTATATAACATATTGCCACGGTATTGGTGACTGGGGCTAGTTGAATAGAGCCGGTACAGCTGGTAATCCGTGGCCAGTTTTAAAATACGTCCTACGAATGCGGGGCCGATCCACTTTAACGTCTTCCACTCCGAGCGCCTCCTGGCAATATGTAAACAAATGTGTAAAAAGAACACAAAGTATTGAACAGGGGAGGAGCCACACTGTTGTGGGTAATCAAAAAGAAATAAATATGGCAATTGTTAGGACAGTCTCGTTTAGTTTATATTATAGATATCCACCTTAGTGCCTGAAATACAACCGCTAAGACAAGAACCGGCGTAAACAGAGAGATAACAAACTAATAAATTTTCAGCTAAGCTTCACGCCATGGTTTCAAGTCGATGGGGAACCTAAAAGTTCTGGCGCTTAGCTCTCCCTCTATGGCAGCGTCTTGAAGACAGCGCGCATGCGCGCACACGAAGGGTAAGCGTGTGTATTGACTCCCAGCTAGGGTAGGCGACACGGAGGCTTGTCCCTTTCTGCCGACACCGATCGTTAAACGTGGCGACATCGCGGACCCTAATGAACCCCGAGCAATTAACGTCGTTACCGGACGCGTCGCGGAGGGGCCATAGCTGTCTCGGACTCCACCGCTGACTCCGAATCGCCGGTTCCAGAAGGACAGGCTCCTTGCCTCCTCCCCCTTGACGCGAACCTAATTGTCCAGAGTCAACATTCCTTCGACTGTTTGTGTATAGTGCCGCTCCTTACGCATTCCAGGAGCATCCCGAGGAATTTTTATTTCGCCGTATTTTCTTATTTATATTACTTTTATTATTCGTCCATCACAATATTATCTTTTTGCATGGCTGCTAATAAATATTATCACCATCATCAGAGCAGCGTGGCGGCGGTTCGCCGCTGTATCTAAGCGCATATATTCCCAATAGACCTTTTCACGGGGGCGCTTCTGACGTTCTGGCGACGAGAGTATGCATCAATGTTGCCTGTTTGGGCTGGACTGCGACTTGCCTCGAGCTTGCATTGTGAAGCGGAAGATATCCATCGATGTTTGCATTTCTTTTCGTCGCGAATGCCTTACCCTCGTAAATAATGACATACGCCAATCGAAACTCTTCAGGCCAGCACTGTGCTGTGTATGGGTGTACGAACAACCAGCGGAAGAGAACGGTTTTGGGGACTGAAGTGTGCCCACAACACAGCACTCCGCGGGAGCACTACCGATGTCATATGTTTACGCTCCACCGGTTTCCTGCATCACCCGATCTGCGAAGGCAGTGGATAGCTGCAGTCACCGCAAATATTTTACAGTGTGTTCGTAGTCGCTGGTTTGCTCACGACAAGTCGTCAGCGGAATAAAGACTGACGTGAACGCTGTGCCCGCGCTGCACTTAGGCTTTCCTTTCCTTCGGGCCAGTCCTTCACATTAACGCGAGAGCGTTACTGTCCGCAGACCGTCTGCAGACCGCGTCCGGAAAATCGTGTCCGCGGTACATAAGAGTAATTGAGAAGTGGTAGAGGTTATTGAGTGGTGTCAATCGATAGAGGGTGATGTAATATGTGCGAAAAAATAATTAAGCCAATAGGGTAATTAGGTAATCAATTAGAGGCAAAATGAAAACTTAAAGGCGAAAATGGTCTCATTAGCGAATGCTTGGCGCCAGATTTGAATGTATCAAATATTAAAATAGTTAATTAAATCAGTAAATTAGGGTGACATCAAAGATGTGACGTCACGCAACCTGAAGCCAAGCCAAAAAAGGGTATAGGAAGGGATTGACGCGCAATTTTAAAGTACCAAAGACGAAAGTAGTTAAGGCAGTCAAATAGGGTGACGTCAAAGATCTGACGTCACGCAACCGGAAGTAGAGCTTAAAAAGAGCATAGGAAGAGATTGGCGCGCAATTTGAAAGTCCCGAAGACTAAAATAGGTAAACAAGAAGTGAATTAATGTGACATCAAGGATTATGACGTCACGCAACCGGAAGTAGAGCCGAAAAAGGGCACAGGAAGGGATTGGCGCGCAATTTGAAATTACCAAAGACTAAATGAATGAACAAGAAGTGGCGTAGATGATGTGACGTCGCGCAACCGGAAGTAGAGCCAGAAAAGGGCATAGGAAGGGATTAACGAGAAATTTGCAAAATCGTGTCCGCAGCAGTTGTGAGTAATTGAGAAGTCGTAGAGGTTAATGAGTGGTGTCAATCGATAGAGGGTGATGTAATGTGCGCGAAAAACTAATTAAGCCAGTAGGTTAATTAGGTAATTAATTAAAGTCAAAAGATGAAAATGCAAAGGCGAAAATAGTCTCATTAGCAAATGGCTTGGCGCCACATTTAAAATATATCAAATACTAAAATATTTAACTAAATCAACCAATTCGGGTGATGTCAAGGATGTTATGTCACACAACGTGAAGTCGAGCCAAAAACGCATAGGAAGGGATTGGCGCGCAATTTGCATTCATTTTATTCTTTGGTTCTTTCAAATTGCGCGCCAATCTCTTCCTATGCCCTTCTTCGGCTCTACTTCCGGTTGCGTGACATAACATCCTCTTCGTCACATTAATTCACTTGTTTATTCATTTTAGTCTTTCGTACTTTCAAATTGCACGCCAATCCCTTCCTATGCCCTTTTCCGGCTCTACTTCCGGTTGCGTGACGTCACATCCTTGAGGTCACCCTAATTGACTGCCTTAATTAACCACTTTAGTCTTTGGTACTTTCAAATTGCGCTCCAATCTCTTCCTATGCCCTTTTTTGGCTCGACTTCAGGCTGCGTGACGTCACATATTTAACGTTATCCTAATTGACTGATTTAATTAACTATTTTACTATTTGATACACTCAAATGTGGCGTCAAGCCATTCACTAATGAGACCATTTCTGCCTTTATTTTTTCATTTTTTGCCTCTGATTACTTACCTAATTAACCTATTGACTTCATTATTTTTGGAACACATTACGTCACCCTCTATCGATTGGCACCACTCATTATCAATTACTCGCAACTGCTGCGGACACGATTATTGCGGACGCGGTCTGCGGACAGAAATCTGTGAACGTAGCGAAGTAACTCTTTCGCGTTAATAAATAAAAAATACCTACCGCTGACTAGCACGCCAGGCCTCGACGAACCCGGCGCGTTTGACACCAATGCCAACGTTGAAGTGCCGGATCCGCTGGCTGGGTTTGCGTTGGCCGTAACATCACATTGGTCGTTCATGCGAGCATATGAATCGCGTATTAGGTCATGCGGAACAACAGAGGTGAAATGGAAGGAAGAAGCAGTACGAATACGGCGCCTTGAAGGACACAAAACAGATGCGCGGCCGTCCGACTCAAGTTCAGCTTTCAAAAGCACAGTCCAAAATGGCGGCATAACCTGTTTCGACGCTAGACGTCGCCAGTATCGGGCAATGGCGCTATTGAAACGACGATTTGTGAAAAGATCTATAGGAACCAGATTAAAGTTCTGTACAAAACGAAACATTTATTAGCACATATTATAATTGTCACACAAAATAATAATAACGAAAAGGCATAGCACAAATAGAGATGCCTATTATATAGCAGCTGTTCGTACTGCGCTACTAGGGAACCTCGCATAGGTAATCATTCTCGGGGAACGTACCACTTTTTCTCCCCGACGAGAAAGAGAACGATGAGGACAATTACTGCTTTTTTAAAAGGAGTGCGAGCCCCACCGGGGTGGTGCAGTGGTAAGACGCCCGACTACTGTCCGGAGTTCCCGGGCTCGAACCCGACCTCGGCCGCTGCGTTTCGATGGAGGCGAAACGAAGTGGCGTCCGTGTGCTGTGCGATGTCAGCGCACGTTAAAGATCCCCAGGTGGTCGAAATTACTCCGTAGCCCTCCACTACGGCTCCCCTTTCTCTCTATCCACTTTCACTCCCACCTTCATCCCTTCCCTTACGGCGCGGTTCAGGTGTCCACAGAGTAACTGTGTGACAGATACTGTGCCTTTCCCTTCCTGTGAACCAATTATTATTATTATTATTATTAAAAGGAGTGCGACATGATTCAAGTTGTAGCCTGCATTCACTTCGTGTGTGTGCATTCGCACGCAAATCACTCGAAATCTCTGGAGGGTTGAGTTTGGATCTCAAAAATTGTGGGTTGTCCAAGGAGCCACTTTTGTTTTGACTGCACCGGGTGATGATGCTTTACGATTAGTTTTTCGTTTTAAGGTAACCTCTATCATGTCATCAGTATCTAAACCAGTCGGGGGGTTTCGTCTCCCACGGTGGCGATATTTTAGCGTGACGAGAGCTATAATACGGTCACATTTATACAGGCGGAGTCTCGAAAGGAAGTGGTTCACAACCGCTGTACCTGCCCAAAACGCAAAGAGCATCCGACAGTCACAGGAGCATGTGGTTGGCTGAGGCAATTTCATTTCAAGTTTTTCAGGAATGCCTAGCCATATTTTGTTGTCTCTTTAGACAGTCTGTACAATCCCAAGTTAAGAGCGCAAAACGTGCATGGAAACACGAGACAAGAAGAAACAACGAACGCTGTACCACCTGTTAAAAAAAAAGGGGGGGGGGGGGGGTGAATTCAGCCTGTTAAACGTGCAATGATTTTCTTAAGTCCGATGAAGTGTACCCCGCCGCGTTAGTACAATAGTTAAGATGCCCGACTACAATGCCGGAGTTCCCGGGTTCGATCCCGACCGCCAGCGGCTGAGTTTCGATGAGGCGAAACGGAGTGGCGTTCGTGTGCTGTGCGATGTCAGCGCACATTGAAGAACCCCAAGTGGTCGAAGTTTCCGTAGTCCTTCACTACAGCATCTCTCATATACCTTGATTCGCTTTGGGCCATTAAACCCCACAAGCCAAGCCAAGCCAAGCCAAAGAAGTGTGCGTACCGCGTAGGTCACAAATCAAATGTCTGTGGCACGTGTGAAGGTGGCTTTCACATGGTATATAACGCTATTTGTTTATCAAAATAAACGTTGTTGAAATAAAAGCTTTCGATGTGTCCTCTTGTGTCCGTCTAAGTTTGTGCTGTTAAATTAGGATGAATCTTGAATAAGCCTAAATTGGTGTTCTCACTCTTTATAATATCAGAACATACACTCAAACATATTATTCTGTGATTGTGCAATTTCATACGTAATCACGCATGACTTAATGAAGTCCAGCTAGCCGGCTCATGGAGGCCGACCGTTTTTAGGCGTTTGGCTTAACGGCGGGCGTTGAAAGGTGTTCCTAATCTCGCAATGACGATGTCATAAACGCCGAGTGAGCCTTGTCTACTTGTTGCAGAAGGAAGACAAGTTAAAATCGGGCGTACATAAATGCTAAAAGTGAGAAATTAGGCTTTTTTAATTTATGCTGTCTGTATGGCTGATTAGACGCGCATAGCCGTTACTCAACAAAATAATGCTTGGACTTCATACCAAACCTCATCTTAGCGAACCTCAGAACTCCGACAACACATCTCGCTGAGAAAGCCCGTCGTTCACTCAGGCTTTAAGACAGCCATTTCAATTTCAGGGTGCCATTCATTCGTCTCCTCAAACCTGCTTTCTAATGTACACGTTAGGTTCCTCCTTTTCATCCAATCATTCCCACAATGCATGCGTGCAAATCGGGAAGTTCAGCCACCGCCGCCAATTAATGAAGCGGCTTCACCGCTGCACTCGCCAGTGCCGCGCGTTGAAGGGACCGGCATCGTTCCAGCGGCAGCTCCTGATTAAAAGGGACCTTCGTGTTCCACGCTAATAAACGTGCGGGCATCCCGAAAGGGAGGCCCTCTTTGTACCGCAGCTCAAACGCCAAGACCAACGTGGAAGAGGCCGACCTTTGTGTTAGCGCTCGGACTTCCAATTCCGCGTGCGGATGAGCTAATGAGTTTCGCCGCCCTGCATTCGAGAGCCGGTTAATCGTCGAACGGTGTTCTCCGGGACCCCGGCGATCGTAGGTACTCTCTCAAATCGCGTGCGCGGGCAGGTCCGGATCGTACCTGCCCCTCGACCGCCGGCCATTGCAAGCAGGTGCCCGCTGCAGCTTCGAGAGCTAATCAGATGCGAAGGAGCCACCCAGTGCTGTCATTTTCCCGACTGAGTGAGTGCCACGACTACGGCAAACTTGGAATTGCCCCGAATGCGGAAGGACACGGCGCGCGCGCGATGAACGGGACAAAAAAGTATAGACGATCAAGGCTGCTGGTGGGGCAGTTCATGCATTCCCATTTCCGCCTCCCCTGCTCTCCCCCCCCCTCCCCCCTTTCACTCCGACACACCGTACGGAGCTGCAGCTTAAGTGTTCAGACAGCGCGAGCAGGTGACGGGATTCAGTTCATCTATCAACGTGTTACGCCGTCCCCACTCCACTCCCCTCCTCCGATCTCCTCCCCCGATCTCCTCCTCCGATCCCCTCCTCCGATCCAATAAATCAATCGTATAGTCGGACACCCCGTACTCCTTCTCCACTCCTCCTTCCCCATTCGTGTCCTTCCCCTCTCTTCGTCTTGCCTTCCGCACTGTCGCCTCTCCACCTGTCTGCTCTGGAACTGGAAAAGGACATTCCCACTTAGCTACCTGCCAAATGATACTTCGTAACCAAACAGTGAGAACATTGTTGTTGTTTTTTCTTTGTTACAAAACGAGGGTGCTAATGGTCACGCACTAGTAGGGAGCACGAGGTGCAATATGTGGGAGCGTTCGCCGGTGGCAAGGACTTTTAAACGACACATCTTCCATCTGCGTTCTGCAATCCGAGCCATCGGATTCTAATCGGACCGTCGAAAAAAAAATTCATAAGGAAGCCATCTATGCAATCATCGTTACTTTGCGCACCTCTCTTTTATGTGCATATCCGAAAAAGACACGGCGTGACACCGAGTTTTTCGAGTGCCTCCTTGTGCACTCATTACTAAATTCTCCCACGACTTTGTCGTGTGTTCAGTTTTCAATGTTGCAACAGCCTTTCGGATGTGCATTTGTTGCCTTCTGCTTTGCATCGGCCAGTTCGCAAATCACTCTTCTTATCTCACCTATGTGCTACCTGGTTCTTCCTTCTTTTTGTTCCTTTTGGGAAGGCAAATTTGCTGCAATATTCTCTACTGTTCCGCTTTTTAACAGCCAGCAACTTAATATCTTCATGTTCAAACTTGTTTCTAAAGAAAAGTGTTTTAAGTTCTCCATAATATTGTTCTCCTGATATCCTCTTTCATTTCAATCAATTTATTCTTAAAGGCGGTGGTTACTCACACTTATCACTAACGTGGAGTTCAGAGTGAAGAAAAACAGGGGCTTCTCGTGCCATCGAATTGCAGGCGCCTACGTATTGAGCTCTGATACTAAGTTCTCATACTCCCTCCACTGCCTTTTCTTTGCCATTTTCTTCCTCGCTTCTTTTTTTTTTTTTCTTCCGAGTTTTCTATTTTTCTTTGCAGGCTCCATGAGCCGGCTTGCAGACTAATTAATGACTTTTACTCTATTGTCTAGGCTTATTTCAGCATCAATTCTCCCTTTCCTGCTTTCTTCTACTTTCGATGTTGCTACTCCCCTTCATCGTGTACCCTTGCTAATCTACATAATTTGGAACCAGCTATTTTATCAGCGATAGAGAGCCCAACTTGTCTTGTAATTAAACCTATTTCCACTTTTTTTCAGGTAGCCATCGAATTGCAGGCGCCTACGTATTGAGCTCTGATACTAAGTTCTCATACTCCCTCCACTGCCTTTTCTTTGCCATTTTCTTCCTCGCTTCTTTTTTTTTTTTTTTCTTCCGAGTTTTCTATTTTTCTTTGCAGGCTCCATGAGCCGGCTTGCAGACTAATTAATGACTTTTACTCTATTGTCTAGGCTTATTTCAGCATCAATTCTCCCTTTCCTGCTTTCTTCTACTTTCGATGTTGCTACTCCCTTTCATCGTGTACCCTTGCTAATCTACATAATTTGGAACCAGCTATTTTATCAGCGATAGAGAGCCCAACTTGTCTTGTAATTAAACCTATTTCCACTTTTTTTCAGGTAGGCTTTATGCTTCTACTCATTTATTATTCAGTTTGATTTAAGCTCCTAACATAGCTTGTTGGTGAAAGCTTCCTCCCAAATCTTCACTTAGCTTTAGCTCATCTTTCTTAATTACGGGCCTTAATAACTAAACTTCGACGCCAGAAAAAGCGGACGCTGTCTTCAAAATATATGAGACAGAAATGATCGGTGGAGTTTTTTGTGTCCTATAGAGATGATTACGTCATATGTACATGAAGTAATCATCAGGTTGAAATATCAATTTGCAACTGGGTCTGTTCGTTTTTGGCATTATATAAAGAAGACAAAAACATAACACTGATCAGGAAGACTGTGAAACTCTCTCTGCCTTTCCACCTCTCCTGTCGTTAAATTACGGTCTCTACATTCTCATTGCACAATGCAGCAGTTCACTCCACAGTTGAGGCATGTCTTCCTTTCTGTGTCGATACTCCATATCCGATTTATTAAAAAAAAAAAAGGATTTTCCACATTATGTTCTATACTAAAAATATACGAGACATTATCCTTGGTCATTCTGCGGCCTTTTTTGGATTCGAAAACACAAGAAGGAAAAAAGAATTTGGAGCGATGAACTGGATTGATGCGAAGGGAATACGAAAGTCTTATTGGCCTGTCCGTGTTGTCTTCCTTCCGTCCTTATTCAAGTCACTCTGTTCTTCAGAAAATGGCATACCAACTCGCCCAAGCATCAGTTCTAACAATCTTCTTGCTCTTCTGAGAAATTACTTTTGGCTCATGAGAAAAATAATTGTTTTGTAACTGAACACACATACACAAAAGCATCTCTCCAATTCTTTGCCTCAATGTATCGAACAACGTTTCATTATTTATTTATTTTTTGCGGAAACAGCGCTGTACACAGCGCAGAAGCAAAAACAAATTGGCAGTGGCTATAGTGAACTAGAAGAGAGTATTCTAGTACACTATAGCAGTGGCTTAGATCTGCGATGCCTGGATATGCGTAGCGTAAAGTATGCGCAGTAGCGTGCGGCGCAACTATCTGCTTTTTCATTATCATTAATTTCGATATGGTTTAGGATCTAGAACAATTTTATGCTGTGTCCCCGTGTTATCGCTTTTTGTATGTTGTGTATGATATCGTTAATCAATGATGTAACTGCATTTCTAGGATGAAGGGCTCTGAGTACACTTAGGGATTCGGTGTAACTGATATTAGTCTTCGCATTCTATTTTATTGCTGTTTCTTCTGCCACGGAGGCTGCTTAACATCCCGCCGTGAAAACGAAGGCAAACCTAGGCAACATTACTGTTTTTTCGTGTCTTCTGCAATGACACTGCCTACATAATATGTTGTTTTAGAGCCATCAATATAAAATGTTCTATATGTTATGTATTTTTTGTTGACGGTCAAGAACTCCTGCTATAAGTGTTCATGTGATGTCCGGTTTTTGTGGAATTTTTAAAGTCTGAAGTCGCATACAGTGGGGAAACTGAACAAGGCGACATTGAGTAGGGAGAACTTGCAACATCGGGTAGTGAATCGAGTATATTGAATTTTTTGCACTTCATTTCAAAACGAAGCAGGAGTGGCATAAATTCTTAGGACTTTTTATAGGAAAAAAAAATCTTAAGGGGGCACCTAAGCGCTTCATTAAGAAAATGGGTAGCCTCGGGAGCCATTGGTCTTCTTTGCATATTTAAATCGTATCGCAGACAGAACACTGTAGTAGAAGAAATGTGCTTAGATCGACTTAGGAATAGCGTGTCTTATTCGCGACCTAAGGTATAGTAAGTTCGATTATCATATCAAATTAAGTTTTAGTGTAATTAATTTGTTTTGCGATCTTCCATACCATAATTGCGTTTGAATCATGTTGCGAACTTATAAACGCAAATTTTCTGATGTTATAATTAATTTAGTGCAAATTCATGACCCTCTTGACCAATCCTGATTATCTCGGCAAGTCACCCACTACGCCGAATTCCCTGCTCATCGGGATCTTATAACACTTTCGCGTAAATTGCTAAGTTGCAGCCTCACAAGGTGCCGCCTCGTTTAGAAACGTGAAGGAACTGGATTCAGTAAGTAATAAAAAAGACAATGCGATACTACCCGTAAGAAGGAATTGAACTAAAAGCGAAGTTAAAACACCGCAGACAAGAGAAAAACCTATCCACAGAATGTTTTCAGTCCGTTTGCACGGGCCGTGTTTCGGGGCGCTTCTGTCTCTTTTCCTCGCTGCTTTAATTTGCACCCATCTCGTCATCACCACGGTCGATTCGTTTAATTAGGAGGAGCCAAAGACGTTCAGAAGAGAGGGCGGAAAGAGCCAGAAAGGCAACCCTCTGCCCCCTGCCTGCTCTCTGCGTGCATGCAAGCGACCCGCGGCAATTAGTAAGAGTCATCGAGGAGAAACAGGCCGGCCTAATGAAATCTCGAAACGTGAGTGGCCTAGCTCGCTTATCCCGCTTTAAACTTGTGAACTCGAAGTCCTGTGTGTCTTACGCTATTCCACGCACCTGCGCTGTGTTTTTAAGCGCGAGATATTTTGCTTCTAGCGCCAAAGATTGTTCCGACTACCGCACGATCGCGCTTATTTCGCATGCTAGCAAGGTGATGTTGAAAATCCTCCAAGGTAGGCTGCAGCAGTATGTGGATCGGGAGCTTCCGGACGTGCAAGCTGGGTTTCGTAAGGGCAAGGGAACTAGAGACCAAATTGCCAACCTTCGCTGGATCATGGAAAAAGCAAGAGAGTTCCAGAAACCCATCTACTTCTGCTTTATTGATTATGCGAAAGCGTTTGACTGCGTAGATCACAGCAGATTGTGGCAAGCTCTCCAAGAGGTGGGAGTTCCAATTTACCTCATCTGTCTCCTCAGGAACCTGTATGAAGGGCAAGAGGCCACAGTCAGAACTGGGCATGGTCTTACTGATTCGTTTCCGATTGAGAAAGGAGTGAGACAAGACTGCATACTGTCGCCCGCTTATTTAACCTATATGCTGAGTGCATCATGAGGAAGGCCGGTCTGGACGAGTCTTCAGCTGGAGTGAATATTGATGGAAAACGTATCAACAACCTTAGATATGCGGATGATACCACTTTAATGGCAGAAAGGGAAGTGGAACTCAAGAGATTTCTGATGCGCGTACAAGAAGAGAGTGAGAAATTTGGGCTTAAACTGAACATTAAAAAGACGAAGATCATGGCGTCTTGCCCTATCAAGTCCTGGAGCATCAAGGGACAAGAAGTGGAAGCTGTGACAGATTTTCTCTTCTTGGGCTCTAAGATTACCCCGGAAGGAGACTGCAGCCATGAAATTAGGAGACGCCTGCTTCTGGGAAAGAGAGCCATGGCTAGCCTTGACCGCCTAGTAGAGAGCAGAGACATTACACTGTCGACCAAGATCCGTATAACTCGTGCTACGGTCTTTCCAGTTGCGATGTATGGATGCGAGAGTTGGACTGTGAAGAAGGCTGATCGCCGAAGAATTGACGCGTTTGAATTGTGGTGCTGGCAGAGACTCTTGAGAGTTCCTTGGACTGCCAGAAGATCAAATCAGTCGATATTGTCGACCATAAACCCTGATGAGTAAAGCAGGTAATGTATTCGACTGTGATATAGTTCCCACTTGTGTTGGCTATATAATGGCTTAAGGACCTCGTTCTCAGATTTCAGTGTTCACGTTTATGGGGTTTGTGGGGTGCGTACACGACGGACGGCCACGCAAAGAGAACACAGCGTTGCTGAGTGTTTTTTTTTTTTTTTTTTGTTAAGTACTCAACGATGGCACGAAGAAAAGTAAGTTTCGCCTGCATTGAAGTGTGATAAGATGCTCTCAGGATCACTGTAGTGCCAAGCCACTTTGACGGCCTCTTCTCACCTTTAATTTCTGGACAACTGAAGCTGACCATCTGTTTACTTTGCCTTTAAAATACCCGCTCACTTCAAGGTCTCTCTGAGCCGCGTATTAACAACTCTGGCTTTCATCTTTTTTGAGTCCGGTAGTACACGTAGGCGGTTCCCGCTTTCATTTGGGGACAACGCAAACGTTAGAAGTGAATCAAGGGGCATGTAAACCCAAATTCAGAAAAATTGGCGAAGTGAGGCGCTCAGCAGACACGCTGTCAGGGACAGTGAATATCTTGCAGAGATTTTATGAGTTGCGCTGGCTCATTGGCTTTAGCGTTAGGCTGTTGGAGCCAAGGTCGCGGGTTCTATCCCTGGTGTGGTGACTGTGTTCCGAAGCCCCCCCCCCCCCCCCAAAAAAAAAAAAATCAAAGAAAAAACAAACAAAACACCCTTGCGTTGTGCTCTTTACGCACATATTCAAGAAGCTGATGCGGTTAAATATCTAAGGGCCAAATTTTGCAATGCTCCCTTCCTGAGTAAGAACGCCTTAAGAGCGGATTGCCTTCCTTCAGTAACTTCTACTTCATGCCCTTGAAAGCGGAGCTTCATCATCCTCTAATTTTTTTAGTTTTTTTTCATGCTTGGCCATTTATTTTTTATTATTTTTTTTCTTTGCTGAGTAATGTTTGGTTATTGTCTGCCTTAAGTAAATACCACTGCATCCGATTCGCTCCTTATATTCGAAGTTTTCTTATCTGTTTATTCTTTCAGATTATCCTCGTTTTTCATTATATCCATGCCTTTCGTTATATAGAGACACACATGCATAAAATCCAGACTTCACACATACGGTCAATTTCAATTTTTCGCCTTCATGGAACTCGTAATGCTATCGTAATAAATTTACGAGATGTAAGAGATACTATAGAATGGCTGGGAAGGTCATGGCAAGGTTAAGTCTACGACGATGCTGATAGAAAGAGTGAAGGGTCAAATCATTAATGTTCCTAGAAGTGTGTTTACTAGCCTTCCAATAATTTAAGCGGTGCCAAGAGCAAGAAGAGTCAGGACCGAGCGCTTGTGAGGAATTCGTTTTGGCTTGTGACTCTCTCGTGATCCGTGACTGGTGTCTATCTTTCGCTCAGTTACACTGAAAACAACGGTGACGTAGCTAAAGCCCTTTAATTTCTTACAAACCGAAAGAAGTTTTCTCAGAATAAGAGAAAGGAGACCCACGAGCAAGCGGTGCAGAGCTTGTGAGGCTTCTTTCTCTTCTTACGAGATAATGTATTTGGCTCGCGACATTTGTCCGCTCGTGGCTCGTGACTCTCTTTAGCTCCGTTACACCGACAATTAACAAAGGCGATGCGTCTCAACCACCCAACTGGCGCACAGGAGCTGAGCTCTCAAATAAAATACAACCTTGATGTTCCATGTTGCAATGTCGATCCCAACTACGTCATGATCTCGCCGGTTCTCGAGATGGTAGGCGGATCCAACAAGCGCTGAGGCTGAGGCTGATAAAACGTTATTCAAAAGTGGGTGGAATAGGGGAAGTCAGCTAGCGTGCCGCAGGCCGTGGAGACTTTTGGCAACGCCGGCCCATTCGACGGCCTTGAACTGAATGCCAGGGTCATCGCTGGACCTTAGCTTGTCCCAAGCGCTGAGAAAAGCAAACAAGATGAAACGATGTCAGAAAGCGCGCGGTATGCTCAGAATTTTAGGCGTAGGCCTTTTCTGCGGGCTAAGAGAAGGCTGGGAGCTTCTCTTTTCTGCCATTTTCCATCCCTCCATGTTGACTTGTGCCGTATTCAACTCATCTATTCGTAGCACACCAACACTGGACACTTATCTGACTCGCAGTGCACAAATTTGCTGTAATTATTTGTGTACAAATAGAACCAGAAAAACAGTACAGGAAAAAAATTAAAAACAAACAGTCCAAAATAATCTTTTTTTTTTTTTTTTTATTTCTCGGGCTATGAGACGGGCCAGACTTCTGCCGACCTCACAGCCCTTGTCAGTTAAAGCATTCTTTTCGATGGCGCCATTGTGCGGACCTATAATGAACGCGTCACGCGCAGCGACGCAGATTCCTTCCTCCTCGTCCCAGCCTGGATGAAAGCGGGCCGGCTGGTGAGAAGGTGCGGCATCAGCTAGCTTTGTTCCGCAGTCGGCTGACAGAGCAGCCCCGCGGGGAGGCGTGGGCGTCGCAGGTGACATGAATGCGGGTGCCGAGCCCTACTGGCCAGGGGCTAATTAATTTCTTTTAGGGAGACACAGCCGCACCCGCCATAGTCGTGGGAGGATTTCACAGCGTTTGGGATAAGGCACCTTTCGCGGATGAGGGCGAATTTAAAATGAGCTCTGCTAATAAAAGAAACGCAGAGACCACAGTTTCCGAGTCGTACCTGGTTGAGTTGCACTGGCTACCTGTGCAACCGCAGTGAAATTAGCGATCTTCTTGCTGAAATGCGCTCAGTGGCTCCCCAACGGTTCGCCTTCCTAAAAGAGCGAAATTGGCACCAATTTGATCTGGCTTCAGTTTGCTGCACGAAGATTTCCTAGTATTGGGGCACACGAGGGGCTCATTATAACATACATTCGAAGAAAGCTAACCGTCACCGAAACCAAGAAGAGCGTAGTGAATCATGCTTTTTTGTTTTCTTTTATAGTGCTGACAAATAGTAAGTCATAAACTTTTTTTTTTTTTTGCCTAAAATATTTTGTCTTCCGCTACATTCACGTGTAGCGCTGGTGAACACTGTCAAGGTTAGGCTACACGCATGCAGCATAAATACACTAGGAAGCAGAAGGTTGAACTGCCGCCACGATAACACAGATGGTAGGACGCCGTACATGAAATTCTGAGGTTGTGGGCTTAGATCTTAACGCAAATGAGCAACATCCTTTCATCCTATCTATTAATCGATTGTGCTTCATTCAAAAAGTGATTTCACAGCTAATTTTTCATCGATCAATACTATACATCGAAACAAGCACTATTCATTTGTTATTTTCTTAGTTTTGGATACTGTTGGCTTATTTTAAATGCATGTCGAAACCAGCCCCCATGTTCCCGCCCTCAGTAACTTAACAAGGAATTGCGTTCTGGCAGTCTTGAACCATAGGTAAAACGAGAGGTTTCCCTCACCGTTAAATCACTTTCCACGTGGTACTTGGGGTATAACAGGAGTTTCCGCGTCAACCGCTGTAGCCCGGAGTGGTACTGGTGCTCTCAAGGTTCCAGTACACGTAACGCGATACGCTCCAAAGTAGAAGACTTCACGGTTATGGCCATAGCTGATTTGGTGAAGAACCTTGCCAGGCACGGCCTGACAGACACCAGCCGGGATTAGGAACCACCTGAATCATTGTAATGTACCCTGGTTCTCACAATAAATGTTTTACCACCACCACCCAACACATGGAGGTCGAGGGTTCAGATTCCACTAGTGTCATGTGATTGTGCTCCCTTCTACTTTTAATTATTATATTTCGGGTAAAAGTGATTCCACTGCAAATTTTGGGTTGATCGACAAGACAGATTAAGTAAACCGCTATTCCCCAATACCTTCTCTTGTTTCAGTGACGTTGGATTTCTTCAAACGAGTGCCCAAAGTATAAAAATGTATTTACTCTACAGTTGGGGAAAGGAAGTTCTGGCTAGCCCAAAAGCAGCGGGGACGCAGCGGAAGCCCGCAGTGTCGGTAAAAATACTTACGCACTAACCTCAAGCAGCTCAGACAGATGCAAAAAGAAACATGGAGCTATTGCAAACCTATTGCTCATGGCTCAATAGCTATGGAGCTATTGATCATACCTCAGACGGAATTGAAAATAAGTTCCTGCCTTAGCCGAAAAAAAAAGAGCTCTGGAAAAGAAGCGAGCAAAGCCAGCCAAGAGCAATGACAGTTTAATGCCGGTGAAAGCGGAAAAGAACGATGGGAGCAGAATGAAACAGTGAAGAGTTGAAATTTTTCCAAAACAAGAGTCCAGACAACTAAATAATTAACAGTGATCCGTAATTATACGTCTAGACTCGTGCGGCGGAGTCTCGTTTTAGGAACCATACTTTTGTACCCTGAAGTAAAAGCAAAAAGAAGACAGGCACTAGCTTTGCCATATATATTACGTTAAAGCCAAAGCCGAACTCGTCTGCTCGCGCATACATTATTTAAAACAAAGGGCCCTGGGTGATATATGTGTATTTCGAGGTTAGAGCTCTTTTTTTTTTTTTTTTTTTTTTTTTGACAGCCCGCCATGCAATAGAAGAAAACTATAGTAGTCAGTAATAGCAAGGAAAGTGCAGTCGATCGCTCTTTTTTTTTTTCTTTTTTTGATACGAAAGCATGTCTTCCGTGAGTGGTATCACCAGAACCCGTGGACAGAGCGTGTCCGCAAAGGTTGGGGTCACGAGCTAACATTTAAAGGACCATTGACCAGGGTACGGCATTTTAAACGAACAAGCATACTGTTTCGATGATGTATCGGCCAAAGTCACAGCAAAATACTACACCGATGCGCGCGCCGGAAGCAGCCAAAAATGCAAATCAAAGCTATCTCATGTTCCCCTTCGAAAGCCGAAATAAGCTGAAGCACCTGAACTGGGGCGGCAGAAATAAAGGGATAGTAAGGAGACAGGTAGGAGAAATCAGAGGTGAGCGACAGGGAGGAAGGACCATTTAGATTAAAAGGTAAAGGTGTATAATACAATATTGTACATTCCACACAGTATGAGTTTGTTTGAGGCCCGCCCGCGATTGACTTAGCACGCTGGAGCACTCGGCACTGCGGGCGGGCCTCCACAATGTGCATTACGTAAATAAAGTAGAAAATGAACACGCTAGCCACGCGCGTGCTGTGTCTCTGTCACTAAGAATACGGCATCTGCAGGTCCGTCTTTCTGACTGGCGGCTGGAGGGTGTGGGAAGGCCACTAATTGTATGAGCCGCTCGCTGCGCGCTTCTTTCTTACCCGTTTGGTTGCCGCGCGCGTGGTGTCCCTGCTCCGAGGCCGTTCTGTGTGATGCGCCGCTCCTAAACCCTTCATGTAGACGTCATGCCTTCCCTAAACGCGGAGGAAGAAAGAAAGGGAATTTGGCTTGCAGAGGCATGGCAAAATCTACAGAGGGAAAGCTCTCCTTGAGGGAACGGGAAGAGAGAAACACGGCAGAATCGATTTATTGCGATGGCTTTAACTGCGCTACTGTTGCTCTTTTTTAAAAAAAAAAAAAATGTTTGTTGCTTTGCGTTCCGGTGGCGAAGCCTCAGAGTAGCCGGCGAAGAAAATATTCTCGGCCGAAGGATAGACCGTGGCACTGAAATGGGAAAAAATCATACAGGTGCTAGGAATCGAACCACCGTTTTCTGCCTCCCAGCCGAGCCTCGCTAACCACACATGACATTTTTTTTTTTTTTTCACACATGACATTAATTGTATGCGGTCATGTACAGAAAGGGCTATATATGCAAGCTGTTTACAAAGCTCTCAGCCGCTGCTGAGCTGCAGTATCTTGACACCAAATACAACTAAAAGGGAGGAAAAGATAAACACCGTGTCCACAATGGAAGCCAATCTGGTTAAACGTCATTTTGCTCATAAATGTCCTTTAGTTGGAACATTTTTCGGGTAAATGAAATCTGGATTCAGCGATGCAATCCAAAATACGCGTATTGCGCAATCTATGGAATACAAGAAGGAGAATCGTGTCATAGGGCCCGCATTAGGTTGACTAGCTACAAGTATCGCACATTCTTTATAATCCTTGTTGGAAAGGCGTAGTCAATGGGAACGCCACTGTTGTAAAGGCGTAGTCAATGGGAACGCCGCTCCCGAGTGATGCATCAGACAGCGTAGCCAGGCCAAAAGAACGCCGGTTTATTTCCAGATCAAGGGGTATTATATAGCCAGAGGGGTGAGGGAAAGAAGGAAAGAAAGAATGAAAAGATTGGTGCCGTTGCCGGTTCATAGATGGCGATAGCAATCTTCTTTACAATTGAGAACGAACTCTTCCTTTATCGTTATTTGCAGCACGTCCGAAAAAGAATTACATTTTTGCAATATGCAATAAATGTATATACTTTAATTTGCATGTTCATCTAATAAGCAGCAGTGAACATCAACAGTTTTAAAGGGACTTAGAGACATTACTCTAATTTAAGAAACTTGACGAAGCAAAATGCCCTTCCTAAGCGAGTCCGCGAAATTTCCGACCGTCCCTCGCGGCAAGCATTGCCCTTTGTTGGCCCAGGTGTCAAATACGGTAGTAACAGACGACGAAAAGCGATTAGAGAGAGGGAGGATGTAACTTTTAGTTGCGACTAAAGTAATATGCTCAATTGTTAGTAACCAGTTTGAGGAGGGCTATGTTGTATCGCGTGCGGTCCCTCGGTTATGCCTAATGCGGGTGACGGGGAGAAAGTATGGACGAGCAAATGGCAGACAGCTAGCAACTTCCAACAGAAAACGAACTAGCAAATCGGAAATTACATTTTTCAGTCTACATGAAAGGGCTTTACGTGAAAGTGGTTAAGCCCTTCCGAACGACTAAACTTCCACTTTTTGATTTTTAACTGCTTGAGGAAAAGCGTAACGCCGCGGAATAGTTATAAGGGGGGGGGGGGGGGGGGTAATTTCGTACAGCGCCCAAAAGAGGAAAAGGGGTGTGGAAAGCTGAAGCGCAATAAGAATTTTTTTTTTTTTTTTGTCTTTCCTCGACTCTCGAATAGTTCGCAAACATTGAGTCCACGTGCAGCGAGTGTGAAGTTAGCGAGCGCAGTGATACCAGAGAAATAGAGCCCTCCAGAGAGTACACAACTGCCCAGCGCATACGGACCTAACGGATGCAGGTTCAGCGCAGCGGAAAACGACCCAGTATAGTTCACAGCATGCTGCACACGGCTATTCCACTCGTCAAACGCAGCGTGCGCACTCACTTAGTTCTAAGGTACACAGCAGCGAAAAGAATTAACGTCGCTTCGTCAGTGTAAGTTTTCACAGGGCTGGAATACAGCGACTATATCGCAATTGCCCTTCATTTTCATTCTTACGCGCTTCGTTACGGGTTTCCATGACGTCATCACTCCTCTGTTACCGGGAGCTTCTAACACGAAGGATGCCGATAGCAGAATCGAAAGAGGAGAAGATTTAAGAACGACTTAGGACAATCTACGAGTCACGTGTTTCGTTATCGTCGGTATCATCTACTATCAGCACTGCTCTACGTTTAGCATCCTGGCCCATTGTGTGCGCTCGAAGAAATTTCAATCGCCACAGCGCTTCTCAGCCTCTAGTGCATCGCTGCGCAGCAATACCTTCATTTACAAACGCTCTCAGTGCCTGCTCTTCATGTCTTAGCCGAAACTGCCATGCTTATATCTGACTCACAATAGATCGCACTTTATTGTTCGTACATTTTTCGTACTCAATACTGTTCCGAATTCGTCCCAAAACTCTGGCGCGAAGCGGGCACTCTCGGGGAGGAAGAGGACGGCTACCATTGTCGCTTCTTCGGCTGACGAGTTTGGCAGTTCTCTCATTTAGTGACCGTCCTCCTCCTTAAGTGTAGGCTTATCCGCAATAACACGTTATGGGTGCCAGGGCGCCAAAGCTCGGCATAACAGCTAAAAGTGAAGCCGTAATAGCTTTCTCATGAGTGGCTTCGAATCAGCAAACCAAAGCTGCATGGTGACTTTGAAATGTATCTAGCCATAGCTGCATGCGTTGGCTTTGGAACGTCTAACGTTCATAGCTAAGCAACCGTGCGTTTCATTATTCTTGGTGCATACAACTCGAGCGACGGCAGAAGTTATCTTTGAGCACATCATTCCGAGATTCTTGAAGAAGACTTCCTCTGCGAGTCCCGCTTCTTGTTTCAGCCTAACTCGCCGAATCCAGATCTCTCGTTTCCAATTCCGCCTTCAGCAGCCGAATTCGAAAGCACGTTCCAAAAATTACAGTGTTCTTTGGGACCAAAAGAGGCTGAAACAAGGCAAACTTATAGAGATGACAAAGGGATACAATGACGCACAGGTAATAAAACTCGTCGAAGACGGCTGGTCTGTGAGTACCGCTGTTCTGTCCTGCCCGCCACAAAGAATGGAAAGATTTGACACGCTCGTGTGTGCGGCTGCGACGTTAAAAAAAAAATTAAAAAACACGGAGCTAGGGAAGCTTAGAGCCTGGAAAGGAAAAGCGAGAAGCCAGATTCTGAAAGAACGAGCTGCGTTGACGGCATCGAATCCCAAGGCAGAAAAGATGAAAGCAGCAGGTAACACTGTGTGGAGAGCTTTCATACGATGTCACATATATTCTGGCTGGTTCCCTGCAGATGAAAGAAATGCGCGCTAGTGGGGATATGGGTGCGCTGGCGATTTTAAAACGGGTAACTCTACTGGGTCAATCAGTATGCTAAAATAATGAAAAAAAATGCTTTTATAAAGCTTATAAAACTGTCAAATGTAAATAAGTGTCTGCGGTCACCTTGACAACGCGAAGTGAAAATTGAGCCACTCTTCAAATGCTTAGCTAAGTTTCTTCGCAGGATATATGTGCCCAATGAGGCATTTGGGAGACTGGGAGTGAAATACACGCTATTAGTTATTTTTGTCGCAGGGATGAAGAACAGATGTCAACCTGGAGCGAATGACGCGGGATCATCGACAACTCTATTTACCTCATGGTTCCATTTAGAATGTGCGGATTCACGCATGGTGTCACCGAGGAATGAAAACAAAATTTAACTAATTCCCAGTGAAATACATAGCTCGCTGCGCCAAAGACACTGCTCGTCTGCCGATCCCTAGCAATGCAGAGAAGAAGGGCAAGGGAAATAAGGTGGCGTAACATCAACGTTACATGAGTACATAGATTATTTTCTGTATCTGCTCTAGTAACCGTAGGCAACCTCTGAGTAATGGCCTCAATATGTTGCATGACACCTAAAAGAAGAGTTTGATGACAGGCAGCCGTAAATTTCGACTTTGACCCACTTTTATCAAGCATAATGAAAGCAATGCTAAAACTGAAGAATTTTACGATTCTTTAAAAGTTATATTTTAAAATTTCTAGATAACAAAAGGATGAATAAAAAGTAAGAAAACTAATTAGCCTGCTAAATGTGGTAATAGAAGACATTCTAAGTATTACGTTAAATTGCACTATTATTTGATTCACGAAGCGTTCTTAATCATCTCAATTTGCTGACGTAAATGGTAACTTAAATTTAAAAGGTAAGACACGTGGTCCGAGGGATGCATTCCATAAACTTATTTTCGTGGCAGGTGTGTACAGGTGCGTGCGCGACATTTGAAAATGTTCAGCTTCATTTTCCGATTTCGGTATATTTATTTAGAACGGTAGACTTAAACTGATCCTTTGAATGCACCAAGTTCAGCGCTAATCGATTCAGCATGATTCGGAAGAAATCATTTTTCTTTTCTTCCTGCATATCTAAATAAAGCGCTGGAGCCGCGTCTAGAAGAATATTCTACTTGCTTCTGAACTTTTTATCTAGCCTTACAACGCTAACAGCACGTAGTATATACGCAACAGCCCAAGATGCATAGCCTTGATTTCTTCTAATATCTTACTTGCGCTTACCATACATGGCCAGTCTCCGTCGAGCACGCATAATGCACCGACACTCCATGCGTCGTATTGTAAATTGTCAACTTGCCAGGTTCGTCCGTTCCCTGTTACTAGGTGCGAAAGAAAAAACAGCCCAGAGATGCGCGCGAATACTCCTTGCTGGGACTTAGCAACTCTATATTCCTCTGGAGCTGCGTTGGAGTCGTGCGTACCACCTCCCACCGAATTACCTGCAGACTTGTACCTGTCTGAAGACGCCTCGGCTACGCTCTGTTTCATTTCTGCTTTTTTTTTTTTTTTTTTTTTTTTTTTTTTTTTTTTTTTTTTACCTGGAGGCTCTTGTTTCCGGCTCACACAAACGTGGAGGCGGGTGCACTGAGCGGTGAGCCTTACCGCGGAGCAAAGAGCAAAGCGAAAGCATGGGGAGCTCGGCCCAACGAAAGCGCCGGCTCCAGACGAGCGCGCCACAGACTCCCAGCTGCTTGTCGGCGGCTCGTCACGCAGAATAATCGCCAAGGGCGCAGTCATGCAATGTTGCGAACTTTCTTAAACATTCGAAGCCGTACCTTAACAATGAAATGCGCAAAATAAAACAGAACAAAGATATGACGTATAAGTTATTTCACGTCCAAAAACTGCACAAGGGTTACGGGTGAAAGGCTTGGAATTAACTTCGGATAACTTGGAAAAGGGGAACAAATCGATAAAACAAACAGCCAAAGATGTGCAACATGCCCACGTACAGAACAGCCGTTTCTAGACCAAAAGCAAGCTACTACGGAGCTCCCCCGTCCACTCAAATAGAAAAAAATGTAGCGAGATCAACCAATTATGGCCCGTATATATATTGAACACACAGCTGCCGGTCGATCAGCTGGACTGGCTGCAGCCTACTTTTGCCCCCAATCAAGGAGGCAGTGTACAGCCTGCGGCGACACGCTTTGGCCCCCGCCACCGAGGAAGCGAGGGTGGTATGCCGCCATCCCACCGGCTAGAGAATCTCCTGACAGGAACCAAGAAGATGCACAACGCACCCTTGAGGTATCGACAACTTCTGCCAGAAGCCGCACCCACCGCCTCGCCAGAGCCGAGCCCAGCGCCTCGAGACACTGAGCCACGGATCTGGCTGATTCCGATTGATTTACTGATCTATATGAGTGTACTGTATCCTTCGTACTTTAGAAATAAAATAAAATGTAGCGGGATCAGCCAAGTACGACAAATCAGCACACAGCTGCCGGTCGATCAGCTGGACTGGCTGCAGCCTACTTTTGCCCCCAATTATGGAGGCAGTGTACAGCCTGCGCCGACACGCTTTGGCCCTCGCCGTCGAGGAAGCGAGGTTGGCATGTCGCCATCCCACCGGCTAGAGAATGCGCTCCTGACAGGAACCAAGTGGATGCACAACGCACCCTCAAGGTACCGACAACTCCTGCCAGAAGCCGCACCCACCGCCTCACCAGAGCCGAACCCAGCGCCTCGAGCCACTGAGCCACAGATCTGGCTGGTTTAGTATGATTTACTGATCTATATGAGTGTACTGTATCCTTCGTACTTTAGAAATAAAATAAAATGTAGCGGGATCAGCCAAGTACGACAAATGAGCACACAGCTGCCGGTCGATCAGCTGGACTGGCTGCAGCCTACTTTTGCCCCCAATTATGGAGGCAGTGTACAGCCTGCGCCGACACGCTTTGGCCCCCGCCGTCGAGGAAGCGAGGTTGGCATGTCGCCATCCCACCGGCTAGAGAATGCGCTCCTGACAGGAACCAAGTGGATGCACAACGCACCCTCAAGGTACCGACAACTCCTGCCAGAAGCCGCACCCACCGCCTGACCAGAGCCGAACCCAGCGCCTCGAGACACTGAGCCACAGATCTGGCTGGTTCAGTATGCTTTACTGATCTATATGAGTGTACTGTATCCTTCGTACTTAAGAAATAAAATAAAATGTAGCGGGATCAGCCAAGTACGACAAATGAGCACACAGCTGCCGGTCGATCAGCTGGACTGGCTGCAGCCTACTTTTGCCCCCAATTATGGAGGCAGTGTACAGCCTGCGCCGACACGCTTTGGCCCCCGCCGTCGAGGAAGCGAGGTTGGCATGTCGCCATCCCACCGGCTAGAGAATGCGCTCCTGACAGGAACCAAGTGGATGCACAACGCACCCTCAAGGTACCGACAACTCCTGCCAGAAGCCGCACCCACCGCCTGACCAGAGCCGAACCCAGCGCCTCGAGACACTGAGCCACAGATCTGGCTGGTTCAGTATGCTTTACTGATCTATATGAGTGTACTGTATCCTTCGTACTTAAGAAATAAAATAAAATGTAGCGGGATCAGCCAAGTACGATAAATGAGCACACAGCTGCCGGTCGATCAGCTGGACTGGCTGCAGCCTAATTTTGCCCCCAATTATGGAGGCAGTGTACAGCCTGCGCCGACACGCTTTGGCCCCCGCCGTCGAGGAAGCGAGGTTGGCATGTCGCCATCCCACCGGCTAGAGAATGCGCTCCTGACAGGAACCAAGTGGATGCACAACGCACCCTCAAGGTACCGACAACTCCTGCCAGAAACCGCACCCACCGCCTCACCAGAGCCGAACCCAGCGCCTCGAGACACTGAGCCACAGATCTGGCTGGTTTAGTATGATTTACTGATCTATATGAGTGTACTGTATCCTTCGTACTTAAGAAATAAAATAAAATGTGGCGGGATCAGCCAAGTACGACAAATGAGCACACAGCTGCCGGTCGATCAGCTGGACTGGCTGCAGCCTACTTTTGCCCCCAATTATGGAGGCAGTGTACAGCCTGCGCCGACACGCTTTGGCCCCCGCCGTCGAGGAAGCGAGGTTGGCATGTCGCCATCCCACCGGCTAGAGAATGCGCTCCTGACAGGAACCAAGTGGATGCACAACGCACCCTCAAGGTACCGACAACTCCTGCCAGAAGCCGCACCCACCGCCTGACCAGAGCCGAACCCAGCGCCTCGAGACACTGAGCCACAGATCTGGCTGGTTCAGTATGCTTTACTGATCTATATGAGTGTACTGTATCCTTCGTACTTAAGAAATAAAATAAAATGTAGCGGGATCAGCCAAGTACGACAAATGAGCACACAGCTGCCGGTCGATCAGCTGGACTGGCTGCGGCCTACTTTTGCCCCCAATTATGGAGGCACTGTACAGCCTGCGCCGACACGCTTTGGCCCCCGCCGTCGAGGAAGCGAGGTTGGCATGTCGCCATCCCACCGGCTAGAGAATGCGCTCCTGACAGGAACCAAGTGGATGCACAACGCACCCTCAAGGTACCGACAACTCCTGCCAGAAGCCGCACCCACCGCCTCACCAGAGCCGAACCCAGCGCCTCGAGACACTGAGCCACAGATCTGGCTGGTTTAGTATGATTTACTGATCTATATGAGTGTACTGTATCCTTCGTACTTAAGAAATAAAATAAAATGTAGCGGGATCAGCCAAGTACGACAAATGAGCACACAGCTGCCGGTCGATCAGCTGGACTGGCTGCAGCCTACTTTTGCCCCCAATTATGGAGGCAGTGTACAGCCTGCGCCGACACGCTTTGGCCCCCGCCGTCGAGGAAGCGAGGTTGGCATGTCGCCATCCCACCGGCTAGAGAATGCGCTCCTGACAGGAACCAAGTGGATGCACAACGCACCCTCAAGGTACCGACAACTCCTGCCAGAAGCCGCACCCACCGCCTGACCAGAGCCGAACCCAGCGCCTCGAGACACTGAGCCACAGATCTGGCTGGTTCAGTATGCTTTACTGATCTATATGAGTGTACTGTATCCTTCGTACTTAAGAAATAAAATAAAATGTAGCGGGATCAGCCAAGTACGACAAATGAGCACACAGCTGCCGGTCGATCAGCTGGACTGGCTGCAGCCTACTTTTGCCCCCAATTATGGAGGCAGTGTACAGCCTGCGCCGACACGCTTTGGCCCCCGCCGTCGAGGAAGCGAGGTTGGCATGTCGCCATCCCACCGGCTAGAGAATGCGCTCCTGACAAGAACCAAGTGGATGCACAACGCACCCTCAAGGTACCGACAACTCCTGCCAGAAGCCGCACCCACCGCCTGACCAGAGCCGAACCCAGCGCCTCGAGACACTGAGCCACAGATCTGGCTGGTTCAGTATGCTTTACTGATCTATATGAGTGTACTGTATCCTTCGTACTTAAGAAATAAAATAAAATGTAGCGGGATCAGCCAAGTACGACAAATGAGCACACAGCTGCCGGTCGATCAGCTGGACTGGCTGCAGCCTACTTTTGCCCCCAATTATGGAGGCAGTGTACAGCCTGCGCCGACACGCTTTGGCCCCCGCCGTCGAGGAAGCGAGGTTGGCATGTCGCCATCCCACCGGCTAGAGAATGCGCTCCTGACAGGAACCAAGTGGATGCACAACGCACCCTCAAGGTACCGACAACTCCTGCCAGAAGCCGCACCCACCGCCTGACCAGAGCCGAACCCAGCGCCTCGAGACACTGAGCCACAGATCTGGCTGGTTCAGTATGATTTACTGATCTATATGAGTGTACTGTATCCTTCGTACTTTAGAAATAAAATAAAATGTAGCGGGATCAGCCAAGTACAACAAATGAGCACACAGCTGCCGGTCGATCAGCTGGACTGGCTGCAGCCTACTTTTGCCCCCAATTATGGAGGCAGTGTACAGCCTGCGCCGACACGCTTTGGCCCCCGCCGTCGAGGAAGCGAGGTTGGCATGTCGCCATCCCACCGGCTAGAGAATGCGCTCCTGACAGGAACCAAGTGGATGCACAACGCACCCTCAAGGTACCGACAACTCCTGCCAGAAGCCGCACCCACCGCCTGACCAGAGCCGAACCAAGCGCCTCGAGACACTGAGCCACAGATCTGGCTGGTTCAGTATGATTTACTGATCTATATGAGTGTACTGTATCCTTCGTACTTAAGAAATAAAACAAAATGTAGCGGGATCAGCCAAGTACGACAAATGAGCACACAGCTGCCGGTCGATCAGCTGGACTGGCTGCAGCCTACTTTTGCCCCCAATTATGGAGGCAGTGTACAGCCTGCGCCGACACGCTTTGGCCCTCGCCGTCGAGGAAGCGAGGTTGGCATGTCGCCATCCCACCGGCTAGAGAATGCGCTCCTGACAGGAACCAAGTGGATGCACAACGCACCCTCAAGGTACCGACAACTCCTGCCAGAAGCCGCACCCACCGCCTCACCAGAGCCGAACCCAGCGTCTCGAGACACTGAGCCACAGATCTGGCTGATTCAGTAAGATTTACTGGTCTATATAAGTGTACTATGTCCTTCGTACTTTAGAAAAAAAAAATAAAGAGCACTGCAGAATCTGCATTGGAGTAATGCGAAAGCACGGATGCTGTTGTTGGTTGCTTTTGGTTGCTTTTAGTTGCTTAATTCACTTCTTGTTTACACATTTTAGTCTTTGGTACTTTCAAATTGCGCGCCAATCCCTTCATATGCCCTTCTTCAGCTCTACTTTCGGTTGCGTGACGTCATATTCTCTAAGTCACTTTAATTTACTTTTTGTTTGCCCATTTTAGTCTTTGCGACTTTCAAATTGCGCGCCAATCCCTTCCTATGCCCTTTCGGCTCTACTTCCGGTTGCGTGGCGTCACATCCTTGATGTCACATTAATTCTCTTCTTGTGTACCCATTTTAGTCTTAGCTGCTTCGATTCAGGCGGCAGCGAATCGCGAAGAGAGACTTCGGTGCAGGTTAAAGAAGATACATCTGTAAGCCAGCATTAAAGGAGTGCTGAAGATGGACTGAAGCAGGCCTTCACCGATGAGAATTTGACATTTGTTCAAAGACTGTCTATAGATCAATTTAGGACTGCGTACAAATATTCTGCAGATCTAGAGGCGAAAGGAAGTGATGGCTGTTATGGACTTCAGTCTGTGGGCAATCTGTGGCTTGTCTATAAACGAAAGAAGCCAAAGAGGACTGTAGACTTAAATCTATGGATAATTTATACGCAAAGGCAGCGGATCTAAAGGATGACAATAGAGTTTGTATAAGTATAAAGAGAAAGTTCGCGTTTGACTCATTTCAAAGGTGAACATACAACCTAATGGAAACACACGCACACACACACACACACACACACACACACACACACACACACACACACACACACACACACACACACACACACACACACACACACACACACACACACACACACACACACACACACACACACACACACACACACACACAAAAGGTGCCTCGTGTCCTGGTCTCTTCCTTGTGTATGTGTGTGTGTGTTTTCCGTTAGGTTTTAATTTCACCTGTCAGTGAATATGTGGTTGATAGGCTAGGAAATCCTGCAAAAAAAGTTTAGGTGTCACCGTCCTCGGCCGATTTACTAGAAAAATGCTAGGTCGGTGCAAAATTTTGCCTGATGGGTCGGCTCTAAATTTTACCGCAGGCCCCAGGATAGACTACATCACAATTCACTTGAATATGTAAAAGTCAGGACTGGCAGTTGAAGGCACAAAAATGCTTAAAGTTTCTCCGTCGTCCGGCCGATAAGACGTCAATATATCCAGAAATGTCCAAAGAATAAACTTTTACTAAAGACAAATGGAGTTGTAATCAGTCTCTCACAAACTTGTGTAGGTTGTTTATTCTGTTACCACGAGACCGTACTCAGTTGAAGAAGCCCACAGAACAGGACTCGCCAATAAAGCAAGAAAACTCACGCATTGGGAGGGGACTAAGCACTAAGCCATCAAGTCGACCAGATCTACGAGACAACACGAGGTCGATTCCCTTGTGCGCCCGTCTCGGTAACGACATTTTCGAGTGCACCCCGTGCCCCGATAAAGAAAACGCGGCACAAAGCCAGGGCAGCGCTACACGATAAGTACCGGGCGCAACGCGAGGCCGTAAACGTGGTTAGCGGGAAACTGCGGTGTGAGGGGAAAGCAATACGCCTTGGAAACAACATTGTCGCGACCGGATTCACCATGGCAAACGTTGAGAGTCAGCCGCACGTTGGGTTCTCTTGTGTCGCGTGATATCACCTCAGGAACGCGAGATGTTTTTCTGCGTGGCGATCGTTGCTGTTGGGAAGCCCCCCGGGGCAAGCTCGCTCGCGTGCGCGGCTGACATTGCCGTTATCGCTTGCCGCGTCCTTGTTCGCGGTAGGCACATTACGAAAGCATCAAGCTTCCCTTAAAAAAATACTCCTATGTAGCACTTTTGTGCGCTGTTTATTTTGTTAAGGCGGGTAACATTAGGTGCTGAAGATAAGTAAAAATCAAGAGAAGCTTTGTGGGGGTGCGTGAAGTGAAGTCGCCGTAAACTGACAAGGCAAGGGCTATATACGAATTCGAACCACAGACGGCAAACGAAACAGCAAAAGAAACGAACAAAATTAATTTTGGTTTTACCTATCATCGGCGAATAAGAGGAGCGGCAGAGCTGCCGTCGGCTGCCACACGCTGACGCACTCTCTGTCCTCCTGCTGTTGCTTCCTTCTCTGAACGCGACCTCTTAGAACAGCAGCATCCTGCGCCTTACGACGGGTGGGCCGTCGTTTGCTAGCGCCTCAGTCAGTAGAAAGTCCACGTAGGTACGCCCATGCACGAATTCTCTCGCTGCCTCTCACAACTTCGTGTTCATACGCACCTTTCATGTTGGGTCGATGCTCAGTAGTACTGGCGTCGATCGGCACTCACGCCTGGCTGCACTGCACAAGACGGGATCTTCTCTGCTTCATGAGAGTGGCAGATTGGGCGAGTTGGTTGTTCATGATGAAGACTGTAGCGCTCGAAAACACGGAAAACACAAAGAAGACGACACATGCGCTGCAGTGCGCGATACTGGCGGGCTCGGACCTCTCCCTTCTGCTGCGAATGGGCCGTTTTGTATGTACTAGCATGTATGCAGTTGGCCGCTTGCGCGCAGCGCCATCTACATCCTACATTTGCTCCATCGTTTGCTGCTTCACTGCGCTTAGCGATGCACGTCGCACAGCTGTGCTCCCGCTTGTCATGGGCTACTCGTGGGGCCACGCAGGAACAGCTCCATAAAAAACAACACTCGATGTGAAAAACCAATCACAAGACGAAATAACAAGCCCAACAAAATGACTACGGTTTCGCTTGTCGGGAGAAACTTTGAAATTATGATTTCGATTACTGCTGTTCGTTGTTATCGGAGCAATATGGATTGTTGTAGACAGCTGCTATCATTTTCTGGACGCAAGTACATCCGACAGTTGTCGTCTATAAGTGCTGCAGCCTCTAACCTGGGCCATCGTTTCTTCAAAAAGTAAGTTGACGGGTTGGACGGGTGGAGGAGGACGGTCCATTTATTTCTTGCGACCTGGGAAGTGAGTTAAGTAGAGGAGTTTGCTTTGAGGAAGTGCGTTTACAAAGTGAAAACCTTGCTTTAAACTGCGGCAGCAATCGCTTGGACGTATGTGGTTTGTGACATGTCCATTTTCTAAATACCGAGCGACGATCGGCGGGCCCGCCCATGCACAATAACGGTGACGTCACACGTTTTAAGAATGCTGTAGTAAGCATGCTCTACTTTCCTGGCAGCGCAGCACGTTAGCACCAAGTGTTGAGAGAAGTGACTAAAAGTTGGCTAAAGGCTTCTTCAGGTTCGCCTTCCCACTGTTCTGAAGTCAGGGTCACCCACGTCGCGTTGACAACGGGAGATAAAAATTTGCCGACGATTACGTTACTTCCTAATAGAAATTTTGAGTGCAGCTCATCAGCTGATGTAGCTTTTCTGTAGACTGAGGCAAAGAATTCGAGCAAGACATGTATGTACTTTTTTGTATGTATGTAATTACAGACAACTTTTTTTTTTATTTTTCACACATATTCCATACCAACTAGTTCCTCTTCCGTGAGTGACAGATACTGGGCCTTTCTTTTCCTGTAAACCACTTAACTGGCTCTAATGAAGTTTCGATGGAGGCGAAACGAAGAGGCGTCCGTGCGCTGTGCGATGTAAGTGCACATTGAAGATCCTTATAGGGTGTCGATATTACTACGGAGCAATCCACTACGGCACCCCTTTCCATCTTCCTGCTTTCACTCCCGTCTTCATCCCTTCCTTTACGGCGCGGTTAAGGTGTACGTAGAACAGGTGTAACAGACGTTGCGTATTTCCTTTTCCCTGAACCAACAATTATTGTTATTCGCTCTAATTAATTACCTAATTAAACCACATCAACCATTTTGTGAGTTGCCCACCTTTCTATGGCGCTCTATCCTATGGTAGCATCCTTTTTTTTTTTTCGATATAGCAACTAGTTTCTCTTTTGGAGCGCCGAAAACGTTATTCACACCTTTCCTTGACGCTCTATCTTATGGTACCGTTCTTTTTGTTCGTGTTCGTTCCGTTCGTGAAAACTTTGTTCAAAGTGTGGCTTATACATGCCGGAAATCTACCTGGCACTTCCTGAGCCGCATGCTTGGATAAGTGTATTCGATGAACTGATGCGCATGAAGCAATTCTAATTTTTCACGTCAGCCGAAGTTAGGCTGAAGGGTTTTATTGTTATCTGAACTTTTGTTTACTGGCAATACAAAAAAAAAAGCTAAAAAAAAAAGCGCTCGGCTGGGGATCCAAGGGATGGAGATTCGATTCCCGATGGAGACAGGATTTATTTATTTTATTTATTTATTTATGAAGCTGGTCACGAGGGACAACGCTAACGGCGACGCCACGAAACGCAGGAACGGGTGCCAAAGAGCTGCGCTCTAAAAAAATATTTTGATACCTAACATTACAGCGTTTTTGGTAGTTCTGGTGTAATTGCACTTTTTATGTAACGAGAATAAGCTTCGCAAACTTTTTTACACCTGCTGACTCGCTCTCTGTGAAAAGCCCTAACGCTTAAGGGACTCCCTTGGCCGTTTTCTACGGCCCTCCTGCCTGAACCGCATGTAAGCATAAAGTGCAGTAAAGTGCCCGACGACGCACCGCCTTTGTGCTTCCGTGCACCTTCACTGTGCGACGCAGATTGAGTGAGCCTCATGGTGCACGGTTCGCGCGACGACTAAAGCCAGTAAGGCGGACAAGAGAAGGTCGCGGAGCCAAACCGCCAACCACAACCGCCGAAAACGTATGAGTCCCACAAGACGTGACACGCATGCGACGAAGGGGGTCTGACGCACAGACGCCTTCAGCGAAGCAAAAAGCAGAAGAAAAGGAAGCCTTCTATGCGTAGAGAAATAAGCAAGTAATTGGAACAAATGACTCCTCTCTTTGCTAACTCCCTCTTGTGACAGCAAAGACCTGCCTGGAGATCTCATCAATATGAAATATGTTCCTGTCTTCACTGTTGGAACATTTCGTTATTCACGTAGAATGGCTGTCATGCAGTAGAGTATTGTACACGAGCACTGCTCGCCTTGCGGCATGCTAGTTACGAAGGTTTGTGGTACAGCGAGC
Organism: Amblyomma maculatum; assembly: GCF_055883805.1. Classification (NCBI taxonomy): domain Eukaryota; kingdom Metazoa; phylum Arthropoda; class Arachnida; order Ixodida; family Ixodidae; genus Amblyomma; species Amblyomma maculatum. The sequence goes on along the minus strand of NC_139346.1, from coordinate 197,179,969 downwards.
GATCAAGCACCAATCAACAGTAAGGAGACAGAAATAGAGGACGGAGAGTGTGGTTGAGAGAAGTGGCAGGAGGAGCTGCCTTGCTGTAACCTTCTCTGTAGTAGCATTCTGGAAAAGGTCGTCGCGTGAACCGCTGCATGCATACTCGCGAAAAGTTAAATAAAATTTCAATTGAACTTCATTTTCCGAAGCGAAGCTTTCTTGACTGTCACCCAGGGACGTTTAACAAAGCAGCCAGCGTCATTATATGCGTCACCTTTTCTACGTCGATTCACTTTTTTCTTCGTTTTTGTTACACATACAGCCTCCTTTTGTAGCGAAAGCTACACTACTGTAGGTTTTCAAGCCGTCGGCGTGGCACCGTGTGCCGAATGCCGGAAAGGAGAAGAACAAGAATTACAGGAGACGAGGCGTCGAGTGCTGCTGCCCAGGCCGAAGCCACTGCTGCACGGCGGAATGAAAACAAGAGGAGGCGGCGGGCCGAAGGGACAGCTTCTTTGATTCCCGTGTTTAAACTTGTCGCCGCTGCCAGACGACCGGAACAGGAGCGAAACGCTGGAGTTTTAATTTATGCGAACAATAATCTTCATGCTGTTCGACACATCCCCGCCGCACCCTGTAAACCCGCTGAAACTGTGTGTGTTAAATTTGGTGAAAGTGGTGTCATTGTAACCGGTGTGCATGTGTCTCCACAGGCAAGTGCCGAGACGGCCCTAGCCATAGTGGCTAGATCGTTGCCTAACCGTGCCGGCCGGGAGCTGGTTTTTCTTCCGGGGGACTTTAATAAAGAACCCGTCTGCGTGACCCGGCATTAATCGATTGTGCTGAACAGCGGTTTCAACTAAAGTTGAGCAAGAAGCAGCCAGCCACTACAACGCAGCGGGTAAGTAGCCTGGACTTGGTACTACAGCGAAGCACTGGAGATTCAAACCAGGCAATTGATCGGGTGGAAATCAAGTCTCACTACATTACTGATCATCGGAGCTTCTTCATTAAGATAAACAAACTTTAAGCCGTTGCCTAACCTGAGCACTCCACTATAAGCTGAACCTAAGCGTAGCTCTCGCTACATCATTAGGCTTAACTGTAGTTAAACCACGGCTAATTTTTCGATTATTCGTTCTGCCAGTGGTCAGGGCGATGCAACCGCGCACTTAACAGCCACGATGTACAATACCCCAACGAGATCTCAAAAAAGGACGTCCCATAGAATGAAATTCCTCCCGGTTGAAAGTGACGAAGGTATACCGCTTGATATGTTTATGGTCCGGGCCCTTATATGGCTGTTCGTCATGCAAATGTCAATATGTGTTTCGTACGTGACGACGTCACTAAAAAAATTTGTTATAGAAGTGTATCGAGCCCTAAGCGAACCCCCAGATTGGCTGAGCATTATTGATGACCTGGCACGCCTGAGGAAATTTTAATATTGTCACGATCCAAGCTCCAAGGAGCCGTAAAAGTGCGCGTAGGCGAGAACCCGAGAATCAGGTCGGCTTCGATCACTGTTATCAGAGTTAGGCCGCCTCTCGAGCCAATGGCCGCTTCGTTGTCGTTGACCCCAAGCGCGGCGGCCGCGCGCTGCTAGGCACGTAGCAATATGACTAAGTATTAATGTGTGGCACTGATGCATTGCATATATTGATCTCTATTTGTGTTGTCTAAGCAGGCAATGAGGCAAAACGACAGAAGAGACGAAGAAAGCGGGCTGTTCCGACTAGCATGTATACCGCCCCCAGGAGCCGAGCAGCCTAGTGATTAGCGGCGCATGCTTTTTCAATGGGCGTCATGCTGGACACGGCACTAGCTTGAGAAAGCCTATACTACTACTACTACTACTACTACTATTATTATTATTATTATTATTATTATTATTATTATTATTATTATTATTATTATTATTATTATTATTATTATTATTATTATTATTATTATTATTATTATTATTATTATTATTATTATTATTATTATTATTATTATTATTATTATTATTATTATTATTATTATTATTATTATTAGTAATAGTAGTAGTAGTAGTAAGCTGCGATAGCTACGAAGTTACGCGTACACGAGCAATGCCTTGACATTTCGCGTTGGTGATGTTTCTTTTTCTTTGCTGAGCTTCTTTCTCTGCATCTTCATTTAAGGAAGCCTATTGGGCTGAAATCTCATTACTCAGCTGGTATGGAATCGCGGATCGATATGCGCCGGTAAGAAATTCCAGTCCGACAGCCTTGCTCTTCACGAGTGCCATAACAAGGGAGTTTTCTCCCACGCTGACCGATGATTCTGTGCTGCTTGGCTCCTGAATTCGCTCCAAATTATGGCAGGGAAATTATTTCTACTCGCATTAATCCCTGTTCAGTCGACAGTTCATTGAATGCGACGCTTCTGAGCCTTCGCTCCCACCTTCTCCCTTTTTCTCACGGCGTGGTCCCCACCGACAAACGAGGCGTGAAATGCTAGAAGCGTGCCTTTCATTTCCTCAAACACAACTTGCGCGCGTGCGTGCGTGCGTGCGTGCGTGCGTGCGTGCGTGTGTGTGTGTGTGTGTGTGTGTGTGTGTGTGTGTGTGTGTGTGTGTGTGTGTGTGTGTGTGTGTGTGTGTGTGTGTGTGTGTGTGTGTGTGTGTGTGTGTGTGTGTGTGTGTGTGTGTGTGTGTGTGTGTGTGTGTGTGTGTGTGTGTGTGTGTGTGTGTGTGTGTGTGTGTGTGTGTGTGTGTGTGTGTGTGTGTGTGTGTGTGTGTGTGTGTGTGTGTGTGTGTGTGTGTGTGTGTGTGTGTGTGTGTGTGTGAGAGAGAGAGAGAGAGAGAGAGAGAGAGAGGGGGGGCCCATTCGACTGGACTGCCTTCACTTCAGTGCTTCTGTCCTCGTTGCCACTGACAAAGCCATGCGAGCTGTGTGCCGCCGCGCTGACGACCTCGTTCTAGGAAGATCATCAACTGACCGACCGGGCCACCCATACAGCCCAAGCCGTTGAAGCCCTGGACTGGGCGCCCCACCTGCTACCGCAGCAAAATACGTCATGCAATAACCGCTTTTCGAGTCGACTCGGCTCGCAAGGATTCAATCAGTTCTCTCTCCTCTTCTTCTGGCAGGCCAGAAAGCCTTCGCTCGAGTCAACCTCTACGTAATTCTCTCTAAGAATCCATATCCCTCTTCCGAAGGGGCTTTAAAGGGCACTGAGGTAAAATTCAAGTTGGCCTATACATTGATAGACTATATACGGCATTTTTAGCGGCAAGGTGATCATTTTCACTAAACATTGGGCTAAATAATTGCACGTGTCGCCACCAACGGTCAATTTCGCAAGTAAAATGCATGCGTAGACATCATTTTTGGGTGCGGATCCTGGAGTCTATGCTACACCGCCATTCCCTCCAAACGTTGGCAACCAGTTGTCCTGTCAGCAAGAACTGGTCAGCTGTCAGTACCCATTCAAATCCAATCCAATCCACTCAGCGTGACGGGTTTGAACCATGTAATCTTCTTGGTTTGAACCGAGTGGCACAATAAAGGGCACGGAGGAAGGAAACAACTTAGGAGAGGCCCTGACCACTTTTTTGAAGCCGGCGCGGCCGCGCCGCGACCAGACGCTGCAATGTCTCTCCTCCTCCTTTACCCTCCGCATTTTCTTTCTCCGCGACGCTCACGTACCTCGGGCCTTTAGTAACGCTGTTGCTAGTGGCCCGAGTTTTCATAGCAACAGCGATGGTGGCCCGACTTGGCTAACCCTAAATTTTGACGTCACTTCCGCCACACTTTCTCCAATGCATTAGGAATTGCAAAGGCCCTTCCTTAGTTGTTTCCTTCCGCCATGATAAAGGTCGTCTTTTGCTGCCGGAGCAACGTTAACATAAATAGCAACAGGACCAATTTTTACTGACATCAGTAATTCGACTAATTTGTCCTCAGCGTGCATTGAATTAAAAACAGAAATAGGTGTTAAGTAATAGCGCTTTGTATGATTAAAGCGTTGGTCGTCACTCGTGCACGCAGGCGCGCGCAGGGCGCGAGCGAGGAGGAGAAGAAGAAGAACGCGGTCCCACCGAAGAAGACGCAGGCTCCGGCTGAGCCGCCTTTTGAAACGTAAGTTCCGCTCTAGGCCGCATTGCCCTCCCCGCCGATGCTTCCACGGATGCTCCAGAAGCGATTGTGCGAGGACCACTTCTTGCGACAGGGCTTTATCTGCCACCACGCAGGTTGCGGCCCGTGTCTAGATCGAGCGCCGTGTGCGCGCACGCGGAATCGGCCGGCACGATTTTGCGGTGCACGATCGAGGCCTGTGAAGCGCCTTAAGTCGTAGCTACGCTTTGTTTCTTTTTCTCCGGCGCCCAGCGGCTGCAGGAAAAGCAATGTGGCAAGCAAGCGTGTCGCACAGCCTGTGCAAAGCTGCGCGCGCTCGGCTTATCTTACATGATCGTATCAGCCGTCTGCATTCAACCCGATAGCGTTAAATGTTCTTTTCGGCGGACAACTCGACGTCGGTGTGAATCAAAAATCCATATTTGTCAAGTAGCAAGATTAAGGGGGTTAAAGTCCGCCACAACGCGTTGTCGCTGGCGTCGCCCGCCGCACCTCGGTTTTGCTACCCCGCCGATCGACTTCTAGCTCGGCGACGAAAACAAGCTTGTCTCGTGACTCCGCAGCGCGTGCCCGGGCGTCCTCCGCATTACCTGTGGACGGCAGCTGTTGCAAAATCTACGCGCTCTAGCTGAATTATTGGCTGAATGCCCACTCGTTGAGCACGTCTACTTCCTGTATGCAGCCACCTGCCTGTATCATGAAGAGATTAAGTTCACAAAGCTAGGAGCAGGATAGCAAGGCCCGAAGGCAATAAATTTCTCACACCGCTACTGTCCGACTACTTCGAGATCAAAACTAATGAGACATCAAGGCATCGTCATAGTAGGTTCATTCCATTGCCGGCTATAAAAAATAATTGCTTCAAGTTTAGCTATTTCCCGCGAACTTGTAAGGACTGGAACTCTCTTCCAGATTCTGCTGTTCGATCATCATCATTATCTGAATTTGTACGCCATTTAGAAAATTTCATCTATGGCACTACCACAGGGTGATGAGGTTCTATTGCTGTTGTGTAGGATGGCTGTTGTTCCGATTTCTAATTCATTTTTGTTTTGTTTGTGTGTGCATTCAGAGACAATTTTTGATTGACTATTGATTTTCATCGTGTTCTATATTGCTCATTTTTCGTTTTGTATTTTCCACTCCTGTTACAGCCCCTTATGGTGGCTGACAGTATTAATAAATGAAATGAAAATGAAATGATTAACATCCTTCTCGAGACCGCGGCTTGAGCGCGGATAGCGATGGGCGACAGCGATAAACTGGAATGCCACTGCATTTGAGATGTCTTTTTGTTTTCTTTACCTCTTTCTGGGTTCTCCGCTATTCCCCTTATTGCTCCTATTGCTGCTAATCTCCATTCTCTAGTGTTTTTTTCCTACGTGCCCATATCAATCACTAACATTGTTACGACTGCAGCCATGCGACGGCTCAATGGGTGCTTCGTATAGCGACTCGTTTCGTAAAATTTGCGGTCAAATGATGGAATCGAACCTCTCAGCTTAGGTGCCCAGAAAAACGCGGTATACCCTACACCACCGGCGCGGCGCGTTCGTTCTATTGAGTTTGAAGGCAGTGTTTGATGGGACAAGCGTGTCGATCGATGTCTGTGCAAGGCTGCGCTAGAGGACCTCCAAGAGATGTAAGGCCATTCAACGTTATCGCATAGAGTGAACTTGACAGTACCCAAGTTTGTTTCCTGTTCGATGCGTTCTATGACCCCCCCCCCCCCCCCCCTCTTTCTTTTACCGCAGCTGTGGTCATATGGTTGTGGTTTTCGGCTGCTGCGGCAGCGAATTCAGCCCATGGTGGTCGCATTCGATTTACGAGAAATATAGAAATCCCTGTGCTTCCCAGCGTTATCGCATGTTCAATATTCGCGTGGTGCTTGTAACCATTCTTCATTCCTCCCGGTGCAGTTCCAGCATCCCCCGCCTTGTCATATATCCATGGTCACTGTCCAGGTGTTCTAATCAGCAGCTGTAGCCATATAGGTACGGGTAGAATTAAAACTAGATTTAACGATGTTGAAAGAGCCACGAATTATTACGTTAGATCGGAACTTCGCTAAAGCGAGTAAGGCATTTTCCGGTCATTTAATTTGACACAATCGGTTATATGGTGTAGTGGCATCATATTGACAACACTCAATTGCGCTGAAAATGAAGTTGTGGCCCGCGTAAACAATTACCGACACATTTAGCGCGTATGAAAAGAAACAAACGTTTATTTAGACAAAAGCGCTGGGGGACTGCAAAGACGTCAATGATATTTGATTGCGTGTGGTTTGTACGAAACGACCGCACGCATTCCCATAAAGTTTGTCGTGTATCCAGCACGTCTTTCGTCCCCACGTGTGTTACGCCCTATTTCTGCAACAGATAAAGGGCATCCACCACTTCACCCATCATTTTGTGAATTCAATTCAAAATTATAAATACCGTTTTACATGGCGCTGTTAAGTAAAAGCGGAATGAAAGCGCTACAACGAGGCACCCTGGCTCGCAATCAATAAATTTCCGGACGGTCTCTACAAAAAAGACGAAACATCAAGTTCTTCACGTTCCTTTTTTCGAATAAAGGTTTGTTAAACCGGGACAGACCACATGGTAGGTTTTATTTCGAATTACAAAAAGCACTAGACCTTACGGACGTCCGCGGTGTAATAGGGATATCTTCGGTAACTGTAGTACAGTAAAATACCACTTGAACGAACGTCACTTAAGCGAAGTATTCAGTAGTACGAACTTTATTAATTTCCCCCGCCGAAGCTCCATTGAACGCTATGCAAACGCCCTTCATTTTAACGAACTTCAATTGTTGCTTATTTCAGTTCTACGAACATTTTCTATAACGTCATCTTGTGTTTCCCACGCCATACTGAGTATTTAAACCAGAACAACGTGCACTTTTTACTGAATATTTCGAGAAACATATTTTATTAGCGCGTGACGAAAGCTGGCCGTCATTTAGCTCTAAGCCTAACTGGCTATCTAAACAAGCTTGTATCCAGCGGAATCACAGCTATCTTTGCATGCTAATTTGGATTCACAGTCATAGCCACCCATAGCCACAACTTCAGCCCTACGAAGCTTCTTAGCTCCAAGAAAGGAGTACTTATATATGCTGGTTAATTGTGATCTGTGGAAGGAATGATCTGGTTGGAGGAAATGAATGCCTCTGCTGCCCAGCAGACCGCTGTGCCGGACGAGGTTCACGGAAGCTTGCACACAGTGACTGAGGCCAAGACTGCAGTCCTAAGTTCAAAAGCGCTGCAAAATTTCAGTTCAGCGAACTTTCACTTTAGCAAACATTTTCCTAAGGTCCCTCTAAGTTCGTTCAAGTGAAGTTTTACTGTAGTAGTAAATGATTTTATTAAAATAAGGAAACTGAAGTAAAAAATACGTTAGCAGCTTCGCGGTATCTGCTATATAAAAAGCACCTGAACAGGAGCGGCAGAAATAAAAGGATATTAAGGAAGAGGGAGAGGAAATCAGACGTGAGAGATAAGAACAAAGGACAGGGTAAAAGTTTCGCTAAATCGGGTTTTGTTAGATCAAGTTTTGACTGTACTAGTTACTAATTTTCGCTGCACGATATTTATGGCACTCGCGTTTGGCGACTGTACGTAAATGCGCGAGCAAGCACGTTGCGGCATGGTCTTTTAGCATAAGACTCTGGTTGCTGTCTGCATAGGTAGACATTTCGGATGTTTTGATCGTTCCAGCTCCCTCTTTTTTGCGTTCTTCAGATGGTTCGGGTGGTTCTTTTGGTCGTCTACTGACATCCGCCGTTTCAACTTGTAAAACTGGAGCGCCATTTTTTTTCTATGTCAGCCTGACGCACTGTCAAAACTAATATGCTGTCATTCAAAGTGAGCCATGTTTCCGTCGCTACATTTTCGTCTGGCTCTGATTTCATTCTCCTGTTGACTACGCGTCAGATAGCTATTCGCAAGACTTTAAAAGAAGCCAGAACTCAATCTAAAAGCCATTTGATCTAATCACCTAATCTGTAGATAAAAAAAAAACGATGGACGCGACATTTCAGTAGTTTTTATTATCGAAAAATAAATAATAAAATTTTGAATCAGTACAGTTAAGAAACAGATTATAGAGAAAAACATCTTGCCTCTCTTGCTTGGCGATCAAGTCAGCGGTACATTGCGAACAAATTATTACATGTTCAGTACAAGTGCGCTTAGCTTGTCCCATACCAGATAAATCTTGCCCCAATCTTACCGGCAACTAGCCAATGGTAGGTACACCTGTATTTATAATCTCGCAGGTGGGAAATGATTCGTAAAATAGTCAAAAGCAAGTACAGCATCATTTTCTGGACGAACTCTTCTTGCCAACTTCGCACAGAGTAACAAGTGATCGGTATCGGCATCAGAAAATGCGGTTTTGGAAATTCTCAAACGCGTTGAGCCAGATGTAGGAAAATATATTCGCCCCCAGTTGTCATCCTGTGATGCTCGTCTAACTCGGGATCCAAGGCTTCCGGCGGACTCTGCTGCTATCTCACCTTCCAGTCTCAAAGTAAATCCGTCTGATTTGGTAGATCCTGCCACGTCATGTGGTCTTGTGACGTCACACAAGCCGCCGGCCTATCAGCGTGACCATGTGGCCTGCCAACTGCCACCTGCCATACACATGTCCATGATGTCATATGCTAAAAAAAAAACCTGCTCAATCTCAGACCTCCGCGGCCCAGAGGTAACATAGCGTTGCTAGAACTTCCTCTCACGCGTACTAATTACACTTCGTCTTCCCCAGGATGTGTGCTCTAATGCCCACGCATTAGAAATCCTGCCACGTCTTGTGACTTCACACAAGCCGCCGGCCTATCAGTGTGACCATGTGACCTGCCAACTACCACCTGCCATACGCATGTCCATGATGTCATATATGCTAAAAAACCCTGCTCAATATCAGACCTCCGCGACCCAGGGGTAGCATAGCGTTGCTAGAACTTCCTCTCACGCGTACTAATTACACTTCGTCTTCCCCAAGATGTGTGCTCTAATGCCCACGCATTAAGAAATCCTGCCACGTCATGCGGTCTTGTGGTTTCACTCAAGCCGCCGGCCTATCAGTGTGACCATGTGACCTGCCAACTACCACCTGCCATACGCATGTCCATGATGTCATATATGCTAAAAAACCCTGCTCAATCTCAGACCTCCGCGGCCCAGGGGTAGCATAGCGTTGCTAGAACTTCCTCTCACGCGTACTAATTACACTTCCTCTTCCCCAAGATGTGTGCTCTAATGCCCACGCATTAAGAAATCCTGCCACGTCATGCGGTCTTGTGACTTCACACAAGCCGCCGGCCTATCAGTGTGACCATGTGACCTGCCAACTACCACCTGCCATACGCATGTCCATGATGTCATATATGCTAAAAAACCCTGCTCAATCTCAGACCTCCGCGGCCCAGGGGTAGCATAGCGTTGCTAGAACTTCCTCTCACGCGTACTAATTACACTTAGTCTTCCCCAGGATGTGTGCTCTAATGCCCACGCATTAAGAAAGCCTGCCACGTCATGCGGTCTTGTGACTTCACACAAGCCGCCGGCCTATCAGTGTGACCATGTGACCTGCCAACTACCACCTGCCATACGCATGTCCATGATGTCATATATCCTAAAAAACCCTGCTCAATCTCAGACCTCCGCGGCCCAGGGGTAGCATAGCGTTGCTAGAACTTTCTCTCACGCGTACTAATTACACTTCGTCTTCCCCAGGATGTGTGCTCTAATGCCCACGCATTAAGAAATCCTGCCACGTCATGCGGTCTTGTGACTTCACACAAGCCGCCGGCCTATCAGTGTGACCATGTGACCTGCCAACTACCACCTGCCATACGCATGTCCATGATGTCATATATGCTAAAAAACCCTGTTCAATCTCAGACCTCCGCGGCCCAGGGGTAGCATAGCGTTGCTAGAACTTCCTCTCACACGTACTAATTACACTTCGTCTTCCCCAGATTGTGTACTCTAATGCCCACGCATTAATAAATGTGCGGTAAAATAATCCTTACGTAAATTCGTCCCATCATGTTGCTTTTTACAGCAATAGCTCTTCCGGCCACGTTTCTCATTGCTTATGTGCAGTCGGTGTAGAGGCATAACACAACGTGCAACGCGGCACGCGCTGGTCGGCTAGTTTCAGCCACTGGTTGATGCGGGCACAAATTACGCAGATGCCTCCAGCGCGGCCCAGCACCAGCCGGGAGAGCAAGCACGGCCAGCGCCGCATGGTAGCCGCTGCCGGCGGCTCTGCGTCTTCGGTCAGCATCGCGCCCTGCCGCCGCAGCCGCTCTCCAGAGCACGTCCCCCAGAAGATCCCCGACCAGGTACACATCCATGCCCTACCAAACAAGAACAACAACTATGTGCGCTTAGTGGAACGCCAAGCTGATTCGGCAGTGACGAAGATATATGCTTCACAGTGAACGAAAAGAAGCAGAAAAATGGCTCAAAAGGAAGTCAAGGTCATGAGAATTAAATAGGGGAGACAAGGTGAACTTTAGAATAATGGACATGACGGCTAAATGTATAAAATAACGATGATAATGTCCTTACTGGCGTTAATATTACAAATGATGTGATTAAGACCAGTTTTTTTCTTAATCTCAAGCAGAAACATTCTATCATTGTTAGGCTGAAACAGATGCCATACTACATTGCCCTATATATATTTACGCAGCACTCTGGCTCTCCCTTATGTAGAAAAATGTTGGTTCGAATTGGCTTGAACAGTGAAAGATTTTACTTTCACCACTTAGCAGCAATGGCAACAGTTTCTTCGAGTGAACGTTTTCGCTCTGCGGTGGACAATGCACTTTGCCTACGTACCGTCTTTGCGAAAAGTAACCAGGCTGCTCCGAAGGCTGCCGGAGCGAGCGCGCGGCCGTGTGGCGGCGTTGCGCTCTCTGTGGCTTATCGGTGCTCCCCAGCTCCGAGGGTACAACAGCTGACGTAACTTCGCACCCTCACGCTCGCCCGTTGGATGATAAAAACTAGGCGCGTATGATGTGCGGGCTGCGGTTTCACACGTGGGAAGCCTGGCTGTGTCCAGCGAGGGCGCTCAGTACAGCGACGGGGCTATTTGCTCTTCTCGGCAACTGCACTGAAGCAGATATAAGTCGCGTTTCTCGCTATATACGTGCTTGTTATACGTGCTTGTTATACGTGCTTATATATACGTTATACGTGCTTGTTTTCTGTAATCCGCAGTTAAAACGCACCAGCACGATTGCGTTTTCCTGCGTCTTTGATGCGCCTGCACATTAAAGAATGATAACGCACCCCGAAATTTCAATATGCTTTCTCCAAAGTGCCTTGCGTACTGCCACTTTATGGGCCGTGACTCCAGTACAAATATATGGAAAAGCTTGTGAAACCTTCCAAGCCATCTTATATCTCTTTTAGGCATGAAAAATTGTGTTAGCCCCTTGAGGAGACTGTGTATAAGTAAGTTCAATGATTGATTCTAACAAATTATTGCATTTGCTTGTGGGTAAGTTTTCTTTTAAGTAACGAATTATAATGAAAACTTCCTCACGCTTAGCCATTAAATGCACATGATTACTTTCTCGTTCGTAGAACCCTTATTTCAGGGCAACGCTGTCTGGCAAACCTAGCACATGTTCGTCTTAGAAACGAACATCTAGAGCTCATCTTGTCTACTATCACCTGCTTTTCTGTTTTCCGCAGTTGCCGAGAAGAGCGATAGCCCCGTCGCAATACTGAGCGCCCTCGCTTGGCGCAACCAGGCTTCCCACTGAAACCGCAGCCCGCACATCATACGCGCTTAGTTTTTATCATCCACGGGCGAGAGTGAGGGTGCGAAGTTATGTCAGCTGTTGTACCCTCGGAACTTACGAGCACCGATAAGCCACAGCGAGCGCAACGCCGCCACACGGCCGCGCGCTTGCTCCGGCAGCCTTCGGAGCAGCCTGGTTACTTTTGGCAAAGGCGGTACGTACGCAAGACCACGTGTCGCACTTTGTGTCATTTATACATAAAAATTGGAGGCTTATCAAGGTTAAGCCCAGTGGGTGCGAAGCATGTTAAGCAGCTGCCTCAGTGTGGATGGGGCTAAGTAACGGAGACGTGGTTTTAGGTTAATCGTCGTAGGCATCTTGACCGCATACACGCCCGGCGCAAAGACGCTGGCGCGGTTGCGGGCACAGAGACTGACGCGACGGCGGGCGCGCGCCGCTTCATCCCTGGCGTAACGTCACATATCACGTGATGCAGCGATGGTGGCGCCGCTGCCGCGTCGCGCGCGACGGCAAGGTATATGTACAATGGTAGCGAAGGCTGGGCCCAAAAACGGTCCAGCGCGACAGCAGCACAGCCACTTTGGGGGGGCCAAAACATTTAGATAATGAAATTCAAAAGCACAAATAAAAACGCTATAAAACAACATAAAGAAATACACATTTTAATGCCACGTTTTATAAAATAGGTAAACTATTTTAGCAAAATATTACTCCCCATTTTTAATTTTTTGCAACGTTCTTGTTACGCCCCCTGTTGATGAGTGTGCGGTGCATTTGCAGCTTTACTTTGCAGGCCTTGTTTCGGCACCCAGCCACAGTGGCCGCGGGAGCTCACGAAGCGGTTTCTTATCGCCAGTCTCGAAATGCCCCTTTTGCGAAGTTTTCGTCGTCCTTGCGCGTCGCGTCTCTGTCACCGTTTTGTAAAATTTGCACCCCGCCGCACCGCTGCGGCAGTTTTCTCGGTTTTTGTCGTTTCCTTCGACGTGCGGCCAGTGCGAAGTCTTTTTCCGTCTTTGCACGCTTCGCGCTGTTCTTTTGAAGCGCTTAGCGCTTTATTTCAAGATGAGCTTGCGGCGTGTGAAGAAACGATGCGCCGTGGCACATTGCGACAGCATGGACAGTGGCGTCGGTGTCAAGCTACACCGCTTCCCGCTGGACTTTCACAGGTGAGCTGTTGTCAGTGTCGTCTGCTACAAGGCGTCTGCTCTAGGTATGCTCGGAATGCTTTCGTTGGGCTGTTTCTTCTGTTTCTGTTTGTTTGGGCTTCTGTTTCTGTAACCAGTTCGTGCGCACGTGGCTTCATTTTTTCGGTGATATTTATGTAATACACTACAGGGCACACACTTTAAGTGCTGAGCTGTGCGAAGGAGGCCCCCCAGGCCCACCATTTGTCTGATTTATGGTGAGTTTCATGCAGCCGGCTATCACCAGCGTTAACTTGATACCGGGCTCTCAGGAGCAACCACGCGCATGCCACTGACCGGAAGGCCAATTTAAAACCAATTGTGCTGCCTGACAAGTCTGAGCACAACACTGTATAGTTTTCCAACACCGCGAAGCCAATTTGACCCTCGCAACTGGTAGTATCAAAATTCAGCCACGTGTATATGCGCGGCCTTGAGGGTGCTTTAACTGAATTCACTCAGGAGTTACTGCCTGTCTTCTTATTGCTATCCTGCATATGCATGACCGTTAGGGTAACTTTAAACGCACTTCATTCTCGTCAATCTTAACCATAGAAAAGTATAGCTACCCGCATGCCATGAGGACGAGCGTACGTAACCGCACTCTTAGGCGCTGAGAGCTTGGGGCGAGCATTTACTACCATAGTTCAGATATAATGGAAATATAATGTACTGCAGTTAGCATTGACAGGAATGACGCATTGGCGTTTGGAGTATGCAGTATTCCTTACGGCGCAATTGTGAATAACGTGCACGTTGCATCACGTCCAGGTGCCGAGCGTGAGCGTGGGTGCTACCACAACGCCAGCCTGGAGAAGAAGACACCATGGCAGCTGCGAGACTTGCGGGGTTTTTTTTCAAGCACTTCGAACCGTCTGCGTATCTGTCGTCAAAAAAGCTGCGACCCGTGTTGATGCGCCTACTTATGTCATGTCATGCTTGCCTCAATTGAAGCAGCACTGTCTTCTATGCTTTTCAATTTCCTACCTGGCAACGTTCGTGGAACTGCAGGGCTTTTTTCTATCCGCACTGTGACCATTAAGATGAATAGCCAGCTTAAAGAAACTACTGCTTGAGCTGCCTGTGAGGTGTATTTTTTGTTGGTGTGCTTTATCCTTGTATTTGTTTGGTTGCTGTAATAAACCATGAATATGAAAACCATACTTGCCGTACACTGTATTGCAAACTGTGCACTTGAGCCTGTGCTTTGTGCATCATACCTTGTACTGAAAAGTAGTAGCACCAGTATTTCCACAAAGGTTTCCCCTACGAATCATGCATGATTGCATTCTTAGCCAGCCAAGATAAGCCAGCGTCTGAAAGTGTTGCTGCCTTTCTATGCTGCCTTCTTTGCCAGTAACTTTCATTGGGTTCCGAATTGCACATTAGCAAGGCCATAACTAGCAGCAACTCGAGCACATTTGACTGGAAAAGGTTGGTGCGCACTGAAAGGCAACCTTCATGAGATACCGGCTTGAAAAGGCGGGTTCTTTAAAAAGACCACTTTAAAATTCGCGCTAGAAACATACGTATGCGTGACGTCATTCAACGTCACTCATACGTAGTTGCCCCCCAATATGGCGGTGCCCATGAGCCGCCATTTTTTGGACCAATGGGAGCCTATGGAACCTTCGCTACCATTGTACATATACCTTGGCGACGGCGCGAACCGAAGCGTGGAGGCCTCCGCCGGGCGACGTCCGACGGCGCGATATGAGGCCCCATCTGCAGCCGGTGTGACGTCATCACCTGACGTCACATCATGTGATCTCACTTCAAGGTCAATGGTGGCCACCGCCGGGAGGCGACCGACGGCGCGATATGAGGCCCCATCTGCAGCCGGTGTGACGTCATCACGTGACGTCATGTCACGTGACCCCACTTCAGGGTCAATGGTGGCCACCGCCGGGCGTCGCGCGAAGGCCCGAAACCTGAAGCTAGATCAGAGTGCCTTAGAACACGCAGCTACAAAAAGAAATTTAACAATGGAGATGACGCATGTGCTGTATGTGGAAACTCCAGTGAAACAATTGACCATATTATACTCGAATGTAATGGTACCTATCCGGAAGTTGGTGCAGGCGCAATCACTGTTCCTGAAGCTCTGGGCTTTAGAGATAACAGTGGCCGGGTGAATAAACCGGCGGTGGAAACTAGCAAAAAACGACTGGAAGATTGGTGGCTTAAAAGCAGAGAAGTGACATAATGTTCGTAATGTAGGAACAAAATTTAATAAATAGAATGGTGGTTTAGTTAACCATTCTAAATCAATAATTAAGATATAAGGAGAAAAATGAGCATGATAGCTACTGCTACCACCCCGTTTCAAAGGGGATGCTCCTATATTCCATCCATCCATCCATCCATCCTACGTTAATATGCTTCGCATAAAATACAAAACTCTGCCTCTCTCGGCGGCAGTTAATTCTCAACGCTTTACTGAACAGTGTTCACTTACCACGAATGGATACCACGTTGCAGCGCAGCGCGTTGGACGTTGAACTCAAAGCAGATCCTTATCTGTGCGCGGTTTTTTTGTTAGACCGACATATACGCTGTGTTTGTCAGAACTCGGCTTTCACATTTCAGCCTCGCTTTTCGCGGTAATGGGCAGCGAAAAACAAAAAAATAAAGGGAGGGTAAGACTAAAGGGAATCTGGGGGAAAAAAATGAGAACAACTGTAAAATTCATAGGCAAACTTTTCAACATACTGCCTTCGCTACTTGATCTATACCTTCGGTGTCTTTGGCAGTGTCTTACCCGCCGCGTTGCCTCAGTAGCTAGGCACTTGGCTAGTGAGCCGGTGCTGGATAACTACGTACTACTGCTTATGTGACGATCACTGTGCTGGTCTCGACACCAGGAGTTGATTGTCAAGTGCCGCCCCATATGCTATGTGGCAAGATTGGGATCTTTGAAGAGTCTCTCCATTACTTTTTCTCACAGTACGTAGTTTTAGAGCACGTTAATGATCCTCAGGTAGCCTAAATTTTTCCGGGGCATTTAAACACAGTGCCTCTCGTAGCCTGAGTCGCCTCGAGACATTAAACGCTATATTCAAAATCAGTCGTGCTGGGCTGATATTTCTAGCATGTATACACTCTTATGACAGCACACACCATGTGCGTCCAGGTGTTCTACAACGACACGGCGGCACAGGTCCAGCATCCAGTCTTCCAGAGAGTTCCTGTGTACGGGCCTCCGAGCAGAATCGAAGGCACCACCGCCACGGTCGACCCCGCCGTCTTGAACGCCAGGTTGTGGTCTTATGCAGTTGCAACACTGTCCGGAAAACGTCTTTCATGTCGTGAAATCTGGAGCTGCAGATTCAAGTTAATGGTTATTGCTTTGCACTGCACACGTAAACCACGCCTGTAAACAGTTACACCAAGAGTACAATCCACACTGTGTATAGTGTCCCCCACTCCGACAGTTTGAATACTGTTGTATAACAGCAGTCGAAACATAGCAAACAGCGCTAGCGTTCTCGGCATGCGTGGCTTTCTTTAGAAAAAACCCTTTTCGGAAGCAGCGCAGCTAGACTGTTCAGTGTCGAGGCCTCTGCGGCCGGCCTCGCCTGTGCCATGTTTGTTGAGGTGCGAGAGGAGTTTCTCCGGCGCAGCACCCGCGGACTGTCCCACGAGGCTGGCCTTCCGAAGGTGGTGCTCAAGTCGAGCGTCGTGGTGCTCTCGGTCGCCTTCCTCGTGCTGCTGGGCGTCGCCTGCGTCATCATCGCCAACAGAAGTGCGTCCAGTCCGCATGCGCTCTACTGACCAGAAGAACGCACAAACTGACATTTAGTTCATTTAGCATGTGCGAACGTGTGAATCGAAACAATTATTATTCGAAAGCGACAAACGTAGTGCAGGCTCTTCACATGTCATAAAGCTATTCATCGCAATAGCCGACTAAGGTGCATAATACCCTGTCTTAATGCCGGTCACCTTGTTTCCGTGAATCACGATCACGAGTGGATATTCATTTCGATGCGACAACTGTATTTTTCTGTCTCGGAGCATGTACTTTTGCTAGTCCTGTAGTCTAAAACGTCTGTACTGATTCGGAATAAAGATCACCAATAGTTTACTGATTTGTTCTTGTCCCTTGCTTTGAAGTTGCTCGAATCAAGAACGCAAAATAACTACTGGCTCACAAACTACACCCGTTGTAGCAAGAACTTAAGGTTTCAACAGAGTTCTGCAGCAAATGGACTCACAAAGTGCCGCAGGAAATATCCTACGGACGGCAGAGGGGGTCTCAAAGAAAAGCGTGTAACGACTCTCTTTTTTTTCTGTCGTGAAACTTAGCGCGACCTTATCAGACCAAAACAGCAGGAGCGTGTGCCTTTAGGACGCTTCCATAGTAGTGTTCTTTTTTTCCGCGAAATCGCCAATTTGTGCACGTGTTCCAAGATACCTGCGCAGAAAGAGTCGCACGCCGCGCCAGAATACTTTTTCCTGCCTGGGTGTGCATCATTTAGCTGCATGGGTAGCCGTAATTGGATACAACTCATGACTGATTAATATTTACGGGGGAGAACTTGTGTCTAGTATTGTTTCCAGCACAGCCGAGGTGTTCGCCTCAAACCAGAGGACATTTTGTCAGTGTTCATACGTGTCACATCTACTTCGCGGCGCTAGCAACGACTGCATTGTTTCGAAAGAAAAAAAAAACATGTTTTTTTACTTATTGGCACAACTTGGTTCGTACCACAGCCACTGTATCAAGCTTTCATTTTACGGTCCTGCTTTAGTACCTCACTGCGAACAGCTTTAGTTGGAAACTACGCCACATGTTAATTCACTAACCCACACTTCAGACGAATAATAGAGAGGCACATTTTCTGCTTGATTGCTTAATGAGTGCGAGTTTCTTCTCTACCTAGAAGAAGAAAACGTAATTTTATTCTATGATGTTTTCCTTCTCACCTCCAGCATCCAGTTTGAACAAGATTTTGCAAAAGAATGCGACAATGGCGGGTAAGCATACACCAGGTACTTTTGTATACCATGTACACTTTATATAAATCCTAACAGCGGCTCTTTTTAAAGCCAAAGCCTTTAGTGGCTCATGCTCGCGGCCACGATCGTGCGCGTCATACAAAGTTCTTTCTAAACTTGTCTTTCTCAGACTGCCACTCCGCACATGCGCGCCTCCTTTTTTTCCAGCTCCTTTGGTTGAAAGCAAACTGATAGCACTTACTGCGCATGCGCAGCTTATGTTGGTGGTACGCGCTAACGACAGATGGCGGCAGCTTGATGGTTTCAAGGGAAGAGAGTGACGTAGAGATGCAGGTTGCATAGCCCTCGCGTGATCAACATTACAATTATTTGCAGGTAGAACAGCTGTTTTCCGTAATAACACACGGTATCGTGAAAGTAACTATGACATTTGGTTGCATTTTCTTAGATTAGTGCGAGCAGAATTTTCTCAGCAAACGGGAAGTTTTCAATCGGCCACAAATGCTGTCCTGCGTTCGTCCGTAACGCTTTATTTTGATGACGTCATCAGTGGTGTATATCGTACCTTAAATATAATGATGTTGTCATCAGTGGTGCATGTCATGCCTTGAAATTAATAATGACGACATTAGTAGTGCAGTATGCCGTACCTTGAACTTGATGACGTCATCAGTGATGTATGTCTTCCTTTGAAATTAACGACATCAGTGGTGTATGTCATGCCTTGAAATTATAATGTTATCAGTGGTGTGGTATGTGCTGCCTTGAAATCAATGATGACGTCATCAGTGGTGCAGTATGTCGTACCTTGAAATTAATGATGACG
The DNA here is from genome assembly GCF_055883805.1 of Amblyomma maculatum. NCBI lineage: Eukaryota > Metazoa > Arthropoda > Arachnida > Ixodida > Ixodidae > Amblyomma > Amblyomma maculatum. The sequence goes on along the minus strand of NC_139346.1, from coordinate 197,161,115 downwards.
TCATCAGTGCTGACCCGCCGGTCGTTCGATCCAGGCATCCGTGCGGCGCCTTTCATTTGGCACTTCCTCGAACGCCGCACCAAACAGCATACAGAAGCAGACTCAGTACAGCAGGCATCAGCGGCGTTTTAGATTGGTTTAGAGGGAAGGTTGGTTGGTTCATAGGAGGGGAAAGGCGCAGTATCTGTCACACTTGCTCTGTGGACACCTGAACCGCGCCGTAAGGGAAGGGATTAAGGTGGGAGTGAAAGTGGATAGAGAGAAAGGGGAGCCGTAGTGGAGGGGTACGGAGTAATTTCGACCACCTGGGGATCTTTAACGTGCGCTGACATCGCACAGCACACGGACGCCACTTCGTTTCGCCTCCATCGAAACGCAGCCGCCGTGGTCGGGTTCGAACCCGGGAACTCCAGCACAGCAGTCGGGCGTCTTACCACTGCACCAAGAAAAGGCGCAGTATCCGTCACAAATTTTAGTCAGTAGCCAAGTCTCTAGTAGTCAGTAATCACAACTGCGGTGATCTCGCACTGCGAATAATAATAATAATAATAATAATAATAATAATAATAATAATAATAATAATAATAATAATAATAATAATAATAATAATAATAATAATAATATATTATTATTATTATTATTTCGTTTTGTTTTTCGTTTTGTTTTTTTAGGACTGCTGCAGCTGAGGCTCTAAGGGAGCACTTCAGGTGAGGGTCAAAGGAAGTACCTTTGCAAGACAAACAGAACCACCTTTGCAGGCTGCGAGGTTCGAAACTGGGTTTGGGCCCACTGCGGAGGAGGGGCGCGCAGCGGGGTTTACGGAGCTTCTCCCAAACGCACACCCCTGTAAAAGCCGAGCACCAGGCCGGGGGACGCATTTTTACCGGTGGGTGTCCGGCGGTGGGTTTCGAACTGACCACCTCCCGCAGCCGAGACGGGCACTAATAATAATAATAATAATAATAATAATAATAATAATAATAATAATAATAATAATAATAATAATATAATAATAATATTAAATAATATTATTAATAATAATAATAATAATAATAATAATAATAATAATAATAATAATAATAATAATAATAATAATAATAATAATAATAATATATTATTATTATTATTATTATTATTATTATTATTATTATTATTATTATTATTATTATTATTATTATTATTATTATTATTATTATTATTATTCGCAGTGCGAGATCACCTGCGCATGTCAGGCGTACGTGCGGTGCCTTTCGTTTGGCGCTTTGCACATAAGCAGACACAGTACAGCAGGCATCAGCAGCATCAGCTGCGTTGCAACAGTATTTCTCGCCGAAAACTAACGAGATAGCCCAGTCTTGCAAGATTTTCACGCGCTACCAGTTGCCCGGTAAGCAGGTAAAAGTTTATGGTGGCCATTCATCAGGTTGCCGACACGTGTAATTTTGGAGACAATCTGGACAGAATGCTACGAGATAGGATAGTGTGTGAGTTGAAGAGTTCCCGTGTACGTCGACAGCTTTTAGCGATGGCAGGCCTTACCAGAAGCAAGGCCGAAGAATTAGCAGTAGCAGCGGAACTGGCAGATATAAACGAAAAAGAAATTACCGACGATTACGCTACTTCCTAATGCGAAATTTGAGCGCAGCAAATAAGCTGTTTCACCTTTTCGATAGATTGAGGCAAAGAAATCGAGCAACACATGTATGCGCTATCACAGACTTTTTTTTTAATTTTTCACACGTATTCCTTTAACAAAGACTCCACTAACAGTTCTTGACAGTCATGAAGGAAGCTTTGTGGTCGGTGAAATAGACTGATATATGTTCGACTTAGTACACCAATGCTTGATTCTCAAAGACGAGATCTATACAAGTGCCTCGCGAGGTTGTCACAGCCTTGGGACGCGTTACGAGCGAGAGGAACGGGATACGAAGAGGCGTCCGTGTGCTGTGCGATGTCAGCGCACGTTAAAGATCCCCAGGTGGTCGAAATTACTCCGTAGCCCTCCACTACGACTCCTCTTTCTCTCTTTCCACTTTCACTCTCGCCTTCCTCCCTTTCCTTACGGCTTGGTTGCGGTGTCCACAGAAAACAAGTGAGACAGTTACTGCGCCTTTCCCTTCCTATAAAAAATAAATCAGTTTTCCTACGCGGTCATGCCCCGCCGGGGTGGTACAGTGGTAAGACGCCCGACTACTGTCCGGAATACCCGGGTTCGAACCCGACCTCGGCGGCTGCGTTTCGATGGAGGCGAAACGAAGAGGCGTCCGTGTACTGTGCGATGTCAGCGCACGTTAAAAATCCCCAAGTGGTCGAAATTACTCCGTAGCCCTCCACTACGGCTCCTCTTTCTCTCTTTACACTTTAACTCCCACCTTCCTCCCTTCCCTTACGGCGCGGTTCAGGTGTCCACAAACTCGTGTGACAGATACTGTGCCTTTCCCTTCCTGTGAACCAATTATTATTATTATCTACGCGGTCACGTTGTCTTGACTCGCTAGCGGCGGCAGCGACATCAGACAGTCGCTGCTAGCGCTTCCTCCGGCGGCCCTTCCCCCCCCCCCCCCCCAAACCCCCTTCCTTTCCTTGTGTTCTGCGGCTGCTCCGCGCTTCCTGCGAGGCTTCGGTTGCCAAGCGCCGGCTCGAACTGGGGGGATGAAAGTGGGGAGGCGCTGGTTACGAGGCCGACGCCGACGCGAAACCCAGGAACGAGCGCCAAAGAGCTGCGCTCTAAAACGAATAAGCGGGGCCAAGTCAGACGAAGACGTGTATGGGGTGGCAAGGAAAAGCGCACTGCGGAAGGGGTACCAAATGTCGTGCTTCAGGTGTGAAAGCGAAGGGGGCAGCTCAGAGCATGCCGCTTCCGCTCTGCTGTATTCTACAAGTACCGCCAACGTGGGTACCTTGCAAGGGCCTGCTTCCGTCGCGCAGATAAGCTGCCTACTACGCAAAGAGCACCACCACCCCAAGCCGTCAGAGTGCTGGTGCCGAGACGGCAGCACCTGCAACGCCGATACCGATGGCTAGTTCATGCTTGGCGCTGTGGAAGATTACGTTGGGGCCCTCGGTACAGTCAAGCTACTCGTGTGTACGTTGGACTGGGACGGAGTTCCGATCACCATGCAGCTCGACACGGGGTCGTCCGTTTCAATAATCACGTGGGCAACCTATACAAAACATCGGGCTGCCTGGCCTAAGCTTCAAGACTCTTCGTTAAAGTTAACAGGTTTCTGGGGGATTTCCGGTGCTCGGGCAGTTGAGGCTGAAGGTTTCTTTAGGATGACGTACCGTCGCCAGCACCTTGACCGTCCTGGGTCGCAAAGGGCCGAACCTCTGCGGCCGCGATCTCATCAAAGCTTTCAACCTACTAGATGTACCAGTTTGCAACGTGTCAACCGAAGGTGAGCCCTGCACCACAGGTTCAGGAGACAACATTGACGTCCGTGCCCTGCTCGTATAATTTCGTGAGGTGTTTGAGTCACATCTGGGCCTCATCAAAGTTCCGCCAGCCCATCTTCATCTAAAAGAAGCCGCTATCGCAAAGTTTTGCAAAGCGCCTCAAGTGCCGTATGCGTTAGGTTCACAAGTAGCCGAGGAAATTAATCGACTAGTAGAAAGGGGCGTTCTTACACCTGTCTCGCACTCCGAATGGGCTGCGCCCATAGTTCCGGTAGTCAAATGCAACGACAGCATAAGGCTTTGCGGGAATTTCAAGGTCACAGTCAATCAAGCTTGTCATACTGCGCAGTATCCCCTTCCCCGCGTGGGTGATATACTGGCTACTTTAAACGGGGAAGATGTTTTTACTACCATCGACATCCGCGCGACGCGTACAACCAGCTTCCTTTGGACAGAAATTCAGCTGCTTAAAACCGTGAACATACAGAAGGGGCTTTTCTGTTTCCCTCGACTACCATTCGGGGTTTCATCGGCACCGGTATTGTTTCAGAGGCATGGAGGCAATACTGCAAGATTTACCAGGTGTGCAAGTCTATCTAGATGACGTCAACATTGCAGAAGAAACGAAGGTGTGCACCATCCTTCGCAAAGTGATGCAGCGGTTCCAAGATTCGGGAGTGTGTTTGCACCAAGACAAATACAAATTTCGACAGCCTGAAGTTGACTTCCTGGGTCACCGAATCGGAGCGCATGGGGAGCAGCCGAAGACAGAAAACATTGATGCACTTCTCAAAGTCCACAAGCCGCGAACCACAGCTGAACTGCGGTCATTCTTAGAACTGGTCGCTTATTATCACAAGTTCCTCAAGAAAGCGTCCTCGGTGATGGAGCCGCTATACGAGATTCTCCGCACCAATGCCAAATGGCGATGGGCCTACCACCAGCAGAGGACCTTTGACAAGTTAAACAGTGCTGCTCAAAGAAGCTAATGGCTAGCCAATTTTATCGGCGACAAGCCACTAATACCCGAACGTGATGCATGGCATTGGAATCTGCGCGGTGCTGTCGCATGATATATGGGCCAGGGTGCATTACGCCCGATTGGGTCCCGCTCCCGCATACTCACCGAAGATGAGCGAAACTATTCAGAGTTAGAACGGGAAGTCCTTGCGTTGGTGTTTACTAACAGACCACAACACACTTAACAGACCACAGGCACCTCGTAGGCACCTCGTAGGCCTCTTCCATCATGACAAGCCCGACCCTGTCATTGCTGCGGGCCGGATCCAGCGCTGAGCCCGGATCTTGAATGCCTACAGTTAAAAAAATCTACCACAAGGAGGGCAAGGATAACGTTCCAGCCGACGCGCTCAGCTGGCTTCCAGTAAACACATGGACACTACCCGAAGACACGGAATTCTACGAATGTGAGTACGTTCTTCTTGCGGAGAGCCTCAACGATGGCGTGATTTCGACCACACAGCTAGCAATATTGGCTTCGAAAGACAATGGGTTAACCAAAGTGCGAAAATGGAGAGAGGGAGGCTGGCCGCAGCGCCTGGCGAGACAGAAGGTTGCTTTCAAAGTCTGCTCACAGAAGAGATTAGTTGACTGTCAGTCATCTGCTCATGTACTGGGGCCACCGCGTGGTAGTGCCCACCGAGGCCAGAGGGGCGATGCTTCAGCTTTTGCACGACACACATCAGGGAATCGGCGCGATGAAGACACTAGCGCGTTCACTTTTTTAGTACCCGCGGACCGACATAGAGCGGCTCGTAAAAGGTTGTCATATTTGTATTCAAGCGGCTCCTATGCCTCCTAGTCAGGAGCCGGTGCCCTGGCCTGAAATTTGTTGGCGTTGGTCGAGGCAGCCCATATTGATTTTGCCGGTCCTTTTGAAGGGTGCATGTTGCTGATAGCGATAGATGCTCATACTAAGTAGATCGAAGTCGTGACCACATAAAGTGCCACAGCCTGTTCAACCACTCAGGCTTTGCGCACCATGTTCAGCACCTTTGGCATACCGGAAACCATCATGTCCGATAACGGTCCTCACGGGACAAGTGTTCGCAGACTTTCTGCGGATGAATAACGCCGTGCATTTGCACACAGCCCCATATCACCCGCAGTCAAACGGGCTGGCAGAACGAGCGGTACTGACTGTAAAACAAGGTTTGAAGTTGAACCGGCAAGAATCGTTGTAAACACGCTTAGCAAGAATCCTACATAGTTGGAAGGACTCCGTTGGCCTGTGGAGAGACACCGGCAATGCGTCTGTTTGGATTGCAGCCGCGTTCCAGATTAGACAACGCTGTGCCCGTCGCCCTTTTTGAACGTAGCCCCCTGTAATACTCATGTACCCGAGCTCTTGCAGAAGGGCGATGCAGTGTGGGCGCGAAACTTAGGACACAGAGAGTACAGGAAACACAAGAAGCCCAGATGCTAAATGCAGATGGCGCTACTGGGAAGATCGTCCACAGTCACTTCGACCAGGTCAAATGGCGGCTTCCGGACAGTCCTGCAACCGCCAACTCGCCAGTTCAGCGTCGCACCGACATCCAATCGGAAAGCACCACGGGCCCGCAAGAACCAGGGGACTCACCTGCCGAAAATTCGTCTGCGTCCTCACTCCTACCGCCCCTGTATTCCACACCGCTACTACTGCGGAGGTCTACGCGAACTCGACGGTACCGATGGTCTCCACAGCGGTTCTCCCCCAAGGGAAAAGAAGACTGTCATGACATCAGCGCGCCGCAGCTCTCGACCACTATCACTTTCCCTTCTTCGGATTCCCTTTCTCTTCCTGCATGGGCATCATGGAGGCAGAAAACTAGGAGGGAGGGCGGGCAGCCTCCGCAAGCCAACCTCCTCTGACGCCGCTGCCTTCTCTCTCCTGCGCGCAATGATTCTTGAGAATTTAAACATAGTTGCCAGACTTAAAAGCATCAGGGTACATGGTATTCTATAGTGACTTTGGATGCCCCAGTGGAAATCCTGCCGCAGTGGACTACCTAAAGTTGCACGTCTCGTCGTAACACATGTATACTTTGTTTACAAATGTTGCATTGTACTTCGTGTTTATGGGCACATAGGTGAGAACTGCAGAAAGCTTTTTCGCCCACAGATTCGCCAAGAAGACTACGGATTTGGAATAGCGTTGCATGCCCGGGGAACTGGCTACAGCAACACAGTACATGTCTTTGAGGTCTGCATTTCATAAATGAAGCAGACGGTTTTCGTCTCGAACAACACATGCACATACTCTGACAAGCAAACGTTTCGTTTCTCGAGGAATGCGCACAACAGGATACTCACCGTTAGAGCGACAGCCCCTAGCGGTAGTTCTAGAATCGCTGCATGCAGCATTTCATACTGCAGCTTTGTTTTTGGGCTAGTTGGTTTGGTTCCGTGCTTGCGGGACTCAGCGCACAAACACGAAGCAGCGGGAAGCACAAGAACACTAAGGAGTTCTTGTGTTTGACTTTGTGCGCCGAGCCCTGCAAGCATTTCATATGGCGCAGTTGAGGGGACCCAACCACACGTCGCAAAATGCACGTATGCACTGCGGCGGCGGCAGCTCCTAGGGCATTGGCCCGTCTAAAGGTCCAAAGTTCCATCTATCGTCTGCGCCCAGCGCACGCCTCAGATTTCTAGCGCAGACGTCGAGTAGCGAAGGCATTCCTCCAGAGCGGAGCGTACGAAACCGCGACCGAAACCTGCTTTCCTTCCTCCATAAAAACCAGCTACCGCTTGCCGTGTCACGTGATGGCTAATTTCCTATGATGCTTTCCATTATATTTTATCATTTTATCACTAGCACGACCGGCTTTGGTCGTGATCACTAGGCTTCACTCCCATGGCCAGTGCCCTTGGCGCTGCTTCCTAACACGATGGTACAGGGGCTAGAATAATGTAACCATAGGCATATAAGCAAAGCCCAACACAATAAAGGTGGATTTTGCCATCCTCCCATTCCCGGATTGCAGGCATCTGGTAACTTCATGATTTCCACTAGATTACACTTGCGGCCGGTGGGTGTTTACTTTCAAACCCATTGTTCTGACTTGTACTAGCCACTAGATGTGCTGAAAAGAACGTTTAAGGCATTACTGCACTGACGGCCAGCTGTAAACTCTACTTTTGCTCGCAGTGCACCCAACCACAGCCCCTTCGACAGTGCTGGGCTCCCACATGGCGCAACGAGTAACCGAAGCAGCAGAAAACATCGCTACCATATCTCGCGGTGTACTAAAGGGTAGTGTACCTCACATATATAGTATCAATAGCCAAACACACACGTCTGTCCGCGTGGCCTAATGGATAAGGCGTCTGACTTCGGATCAGAAGATTGCAGGTTCGAGTCCTGTCGCGGACGCAAATAATATTTTTTATGCTGTAATTTTTTTTTTTTTCTTTCTTTTCAGCACCTGCTAATAGCCCTTTAGTTGAGAAGCCACAGGGAATTCTTGGAGCCGCATATATCCAGAACACTGTCGCACCTCGGGGTGAGTTAAGCCCGCGTTTTCATTAGCAGAGCTAGCCTTCGGCGCACCCTTACACTACACACCTTACACAAAACGGAACCACGCAAGGTTTCTGACTTAGAAGTTATTTACTTAGCTGAGCTGAGCTACTAACTCAATGAAAAAAAAAAAAAAAGATTTAAAGGCAGTATTTGAGCTGGACTGGAACAATATAACTGTGCCGTGAATAATAAAAAACGACCGCAAAGAGCGCCTGAACGGGAAAGTGGCGCCATCTAGGTCTATATTGCCGCACTAAACACCCGCGCGTTTTTGAAACTTTGTTAACGGCGCCTTGCGCATTGCTCTCTCTCAAAAAATTAATGTTATCGATCGAGGCAGATGCAAGATGAAATTCTTACACCACATAAATTACTTTAAAGTCGCAGAGCGTCATCGCCTAAATAGTGCATGCTAACATGTTTAAAGTTGTATGACCATTCTTACTCTGATATCATTCACTTTTTTTCTTTTCCTGATGACTGGAAGGATTCAGCAGGGACTATGTGTGCACAACGGATAGCTGCATCAAAGAGGGTACGTTGACCTTCGTGGTTTCTCGCGCTGTATTAACCCATCATGCATTGACACCAACTAGCAGTGATTTGCCTACATGCTCCTGTGGGGTAGGCGGTGTGCACATACTCCCTTGTTTTTCTGGCGGTGCAGAACCGTTTAATTGGCAACTTTTCTTTCTTTTTTTCTATACTGGCGGCTACTGAAAATGGGTACCGCTTTCCTACACTGCACCCTACCTCCACCTTAGACATATAGACGCCCGTCCTCCTTAATTTTAATTCGTGGGGAAGCCCTTGCCAGCTAGCTCAAGCGTGCCCACGGATACATTTGCTGGAGTGCAGGCTTTAAAGGGAATCATTCGGAGACGTTTTCGTTCTTCGTGGTGACGAATGCTTGCGTTCATTCGCCCGCACGGCATCGTCGACGCGCCGCGCAGGGGAGCGGCTGGCGGGCCTGGTGGATCCGGTGTTGAGCCCGTGCGACAACTTCTACGAGTACACGTGTGCCACCTGGGCAGAGGAGCACCCAGTGCCGCGAGGCACACAACAAGTTTCCTACCGCTCGACCATCGTCGAATACGTCGAGAAGAAGCTGGACGACATCGTGCGCGGTAGGCAGAGCCAGCCGCGTCGTCGTCTAGTCGTGTGTTTTACGCAGCCCTCGTGCGTTGAATTCGTTTTTCTGCGGCGTTTGCATCGTTCCATAAACAGTATACGACGGAGAGCGTACTGTTCGAGTTCACTTCGCAAATTGCTTGTCATTCTTGTCTTAAAATATTTCGATATGAAAGCAGTTCAAGCAATATCGTTGCATCACGTAAATTTTCTGACGATCGCTACCATTCGCGTTTAGGTACAAGAAAAAAAGAACACATTGATTACTGCGTAAACCTGTAATAGGTCATTTATTTAGTGCAGTACTGCAGTTTTGTGGCGCTTAATTTTTGAAGTCATTAATAGGCCCTGAGTCGGGTAGGAGGTTTAATGAATTAAACATGGTGCTCCAAGCGCATGGTACATGTATTTATTGGCCTATAAGCGGTGCTTGTTAAGAGCCGCATCTCTAAATATTGTTGCGGGGTAGTTCAGCTTGGGATTGCAAAGAGCGGACGCGGAAGAAAGGCTTTCAAGAAACGGGCGTTTTCTGCAGGCACCAGCCGACACTGCTCGAACGTCTTCTCCAAAAATCACGATATTCTTCTTCTTCCTTCCTTATGCGCATATGAGTGCATGCACCGCCTAATGTAACACTACCCCGCCGACTCAAAAGCACCGTCCCGGTGCGTACTAGCGTCCAAACCAGGGTCCGTGTAGTACGGCTTGAGGTGTGCAACATGGACTGTCTCGGAGCGTGGTGTAGAGGTGAGACGTGTAGTATGTAAGGGCGTAATTTCATATGTCACTGAAGTCACTTGTCGTAAAATACGGTAGAGTCCTGTATAACGGGGCAAAAGTTTTTTCCGAGAGGCCAACTCGGCGAGCTGGAGTCCAAAGCAGTACGAGAGAGCCGCAAGAATACTGGGTGTTGCGATGACAGGAATCATAGCGACTTCATGTCTCAGTCGGGGTGGTCATCAGAAACGTACATGGACATCATGCCAGTCAGTGTCCGGTTAAGGCGTTCGGTAAGCCTGTTCGTCTGTGGATGGTAGGCCGTCGTGAAAGAATGACGAACGTCGCAACTGCACTGACGTAACACTTGCGCAAAGCAGTACAGCGAAAACACCTAAGGAAAGAATTGATTATGGGCAAAGCTTTCCATTATTTGACCGTCATAGCAAAAGATGGCGACCTCTGTCCTCTTTCAGCCGAGTTACGGAAGGTGCTTTCCATGCCTCTGGCGTTCAACTTCCTTTCGAGCCACGTGAAGGCCATCCTCATGAGGAATGCATGCATGGAAGTTGGTAAGTACTTGCTGGTTGCACCATGTGTTACACAGAGATGTTAAACTAAAGCACTGCCGAGAGTGCGCGACAGGGACTACGGAGAGCTTTGAACATGGCGGTGTCTGGCGCAGAGCGGCTGGAGGACCGCGGCCTGGGCCCTCTGCGTGAGGTACTGCAGAGCCTGCACCTGGCCGAGTGGCCCACGGTCAAGATCGACTTCAACGAGTCGCTCATTGAACGCGTGGCCGGCGCGCTGGGCTCGCGGCTCGGCCTCTTTCCGCTCGTCTCAGTCGACGTGGAGCGGGACCCTGACAACCCGGAACAGTTCATCATCACGGTGAGAGCGCATTTTGCCACATGTAATGCACCGGCCCATGCACTGCGATATGAGGAGCGCCAAAGAGCGCGTCGCTCCGAGTGTTCTATATGGGAGGCACGCCGAAGCGCTGGTTGGTTTTGCAGCGAAAAACGTCGTTGGGCCATTCAGTTATATATATGACATGGGCCTCGCTCTATGCGGCCTGAGACACACCATTATGTCACCGCACACAGTACTTTATGCGTGACCTGGAGAAACTGGGTGTCTGTATCGGTGGCAGGAGGTGGCTGGTTCGGAACCCACCGCCGGACACTCGCAGGTGTAAATAGGTTGAAGCCCTAATTACTCGGGTGTTTCACGTTTCATTTTCACCTTAACAGATATGACAATGTATATGCGGTTACAGAGCCCCAAATATGAACACAGATCTGCTCCGAGAGGAATTATATTTTTTTTTTAGGATATAAATGAGCCGCAGGTACGGTTTACAGAGGACATGAGTACTGTCATAATACAGGTTTCCGGAAGGCTGTGGTAGAATATCTTTCCGGAAGGCTGTGGAAGGCTGTGGTAGAATACGAACACACAAGAAAGGAATATTAGGGCTCGAGAAAAGCAAAATCATGCTTTGATCACATCATCATTCGACAGGCAAATCAGCTCTACCTGTGGCTAGGCTAGCAGATTTACTTTGCATCGTTTGCAGTTAGTCTGATGAAGGCAATAAGGATTTGTGCCATGAGAATAAAGAAACCAATTATAGGCAACACAAAACTTGATAGGGACATTTATAGGACACTGACTGGACTATCATTTTGAGTTAGACCATCTAAGCTTGCACAGCAAGGTTACTGAAACATTCGGGGCAATGTACAGTTTATGGAAATTGTAATAAAGCAAACGAACTCTAATGAGAAATGAATTATGCGTAATATCATTGGGTCGCGTTTTTTAAATGACCAAGCATGGCAAACGTGCGCAAAAAAAAAAAAATAAACCTGACTATGAACGGCAGAGAACTTCCAGTTTTACGAAACGCCATGCAGCCAGTTACACCGGGAAAAAAAGAAAGACACTCGATATGTCGATTTGCAGAAAGCAATGTGGATGGAGATCTACGCCGAACGGCGGAGCGAATTGATGGGCGGACCCAGAGTAGACCGTAACACGAAATAACAAAAAATAATCTTGCAAAATTATATGGTACTTTTATCGATGTAGTAGTGAAGCTGAGTGACAAGCGTTTAGAAAATGAACCAAATACTCGGCATATCTGCCCCAGATGTCCGAAACAAATTTCTCGTACATCATTAAACATGATTTCCATACAGCAGTCATTCCAAAAGAAAAAGTCCGCTAAATAACTGGCTCAACTTTGTTTCACAAATAGTACAAGGATATAAGCTATAAGGGCATTCTAATTATTATATCAAAAGAAAAGTAATAAAGTAATAAAGTAATCTCTATTTCGTGACTTAGGAATGACGTTTCTCACGGTAGAACAGTGGGACACCAAGAAGGCACACTAGCACTAATACTTTATAGTGCCTATACGTATGCTTTAGGGCTGTAGCCTGCTACCGCTTAATTCACGTCGTAAGTTTGCAGAACGAAATGACGCTACATCAATTGCTCCAATAAGGACACATCCTCTGTTTTAGGTAAATTCGGAAACATTATCATCTTCAGTCAGACTATGCCCACTGCAGAGTAAAGGTCTCCCCATATTCCTCCAATTAACCCGATTCTGTGCTCGCTGCATTTACGTGAACCCTGCAAACGCCTTAACCTCATTCACTGATGTAATTTTCCGCCACCCTTTCGCACCCAATTATACATATAAAAATAAAAAAATGAACCTCATATGTCGCCACCTTCGTTGAATGGGAGCATATATTTGCATGCGCCAAATGGCAGCGCATGCCTTTGTCAACTACTGCCGATCGATCCATGGTCAAGGAGTCATCCCAGTGGGAAAAAAGAAACTGCAGAAACATTTTTGTTGTCAAAGCATAATTTGCGTGTTTTGTGGCAGTGAACCTGCTGTGACAAAAAAAAAATTTCTGCAGTAACATAATTTTGTGCAGTTAATGCCGAAAAGTACTACGTCTGACGTTACGATCGACAGAACTGCAAATTCTTTTGTCGTATTTTTGACACGATTTCGTAGATTTTTTTCTCCGCTAAGAGCAGTGCCCTTCACCAACATTTTACCTGCAATAATTTTGTCGTGTATATGTTTGATAATATAAGAATTGCCGCGCTCAGTATTTTTAGTCCGCGAGAGAGAACTTCTATCAGTATAAGAATATAATAAATGACACATTATAGTGCAATCGGTAATCACATTTGGGATCCTACAACATGGTACATGTTATAAATTGTGTACTTTGCAACATGCGGTACATGTTATAAATCGCGGTAAATGTTATAATTCGCGTAAATCGCGTACTCGCGTGCAGCTGGCACGACACACAGGACTGGAACAAGGAGGAATACCTCTAATACATCACCTAGCTTAGCATGCATGTTGACAGGTTGTTATTATCCAAATTCCCTTAAATTTATGGTGCAAAAAAGGTGTACTATTACGAAAACACAAATATATGTTAAAGCATGACTTTTTACAAACTAAGAAAATAGAACGTGGATTTATTTACGCGATGTTTTAGGGGACTTAGTAACGCACTGTGGTATAATGTCACGCTAAAATAATGACGGAATTAAGGAACTCGTGTTTAATTTAATTTTATTTTTACTTGTGACTTCTATTTGCTGAGCGGGAACTGGTTTAATTCTTGTTAATTTCTCTTTGAAATCCCATGTTCTTTTATTTTTATTATTATTATACTTTACACTTCCTCTTCTACCTACATGGTCTGCATGGTTCTGTATGGTCTAGTTACAGGCACTATGTGCTTAGACTGACCGGAAGACCGTTCCTCACTACAGTGTAGTTGGAAGAAAACTTGGGTTGATTGAAGTAGTTACGGCCAATGATGCCTACGCAGCTGGACGAGCCTTCACGCGAGGTGTTCCGGCGTGGCTACTTCCTGCACTCGGAGCGCGAGCTTCTCGAGTACGAGGCGGTAACGCGCAAGGCATTCGACAAGCTCTCGAACCCGGCGCTCAGCGACCTGCTGGGCTCTGCCGTGCTAGGACTGGAGGACGAGATATCTCAGGTTCGACCGAATTTATTATTATTATTATTATTATTATTATTATTATTATTATTATTATTATTATTATTATTATTATTTTTGCAGCCGTATAAATTTACACAGGTCGTCATTCCAGGAGATATTCCTGACCGCTGGCAGATTGCGAAAAGGGAAACAAGTAGTGGAGGTGGTTTCAAGGCTGGTGATCGTCTAAACTGCATGGTGATGATATATTCAACAAGAAATGTAAATACTGATTTTTTTTTTTTTTTTTTTCAAAGCAAACTTCAGACTTGCGGGAATGAGACGACTACGCCATGCACGAAATGTTTGGTTTGCGGGATTTAACGTCCCAAAGCAACTCAGGCTATGAGAGACGCCGTAGTGGAGGACTCCGGAAATTTCGACCACCTGGGGTTCTTTAACGTGCACTGACATCGCACAGCACACGGGCGCCTTGCTTTTCGCCTCTATCGAAAAGCGGCCGCCGAGGCCGGGATTCGATCCCGCGTCCTTGGGAACAGTAGTCGAGCGCCATAACCACTGCGCCACCCCGACGGGGGTGCACGAACTGTGAAACTGTGAAATTACTCTACAGTACGCGATAAACTGTCAATGCGATTGAAATATTCTTCAGAACTGATTTGCTTATGCATGCACTCAAAATAAAAAAATACAGGAAAACTGAGCTCGTTGCAGGAATAACAGCGTTTATGATAGCTACCGATCTTTACGATATGAATTTCTATTTAGTAGTTGTTGCCCTAAATCAATCGATTGTGGACGAGCAATAATGTGCCTTACGGCATATTATGTGGTGATGGTTGCTCTTCTCTGGAATAGCTATGAGCTGTAGGTAAGTGTCTCCGCAATGCCTACAAAAAAAAAAAAAAGAGAAAAAAAAACGAGGGGGGGGGGGGGGCGGGGAAGAGGGGGGGGGGGGTCCGACGGTTTGATTCTGCCAATCTGCTCAGAATTGTGCGTGAGAGTCCGAACACCTCGAAAACGCGTTTGTTGTCAGCACCATGGCTCAAAAAAAAAAAAAAAAAAACGATGACTATTTCACGCGTAATTAGATCATCGCACGACCGGGTTGCGCTCTGGGCGACTGACATCAGTGAGCATCACTTTATGACACACGTGGCATTTAACCTTGCCCGTGGCAAATCTGTCCTTGATGCGGGCCCGCAGGCTTGCGGAACCGGCCGCAAGCGTACGGGGCGGGGCGCACGTTTTCTATCCGCATGCGGATGTAAAGCAGAAAGGGTTTTGTACGATTCTTTTGGGAACCTTCGGGGATCAGCCGAACGCTCCCAGCGTCCCGATTGGCCCGCCCAGCACCTCCTTCGATCCAATAGCATGCTTCCACAAATGACATTCAAAGCTGGCGCGCAACCTGTATACTGCGGGATGCTCCTGCTTTCTGCACCTGAGCGCAGTACGCTTGCCTCGGGATCGCCATGGCGTTTTTTTCGCTGTGCTCGCTGGCCCTCGTCAGCTGCCTCTGCAGTAGAGATTTTGAGTGCTTACGTGGTCACCACCGGAGATCTGAATCGGCATTTACTCGCACGCGGTTCGCCGCTGTCGACTCGTCGCTACCGACGTTCGAGCGGTACACTTCAACACGAGCTAATTCGAATCGAAGAACTCATGTAATCGCAGAAGTAGCACGTACCGGTCCCGTTGATGCCAAGACATAGGTGTGCAGTGGGAATAAAAAAACGTGAGTCTGCAATGGCCACATACATGAAGCGTTAAAATCACGAATGTTAAGAAACGTTCAAGAAGGAATGCTATGACGGTTCGGGCATGTAAATGTAATATTCGTGCACGATAGCTTACTAGCTAACATGGTGACCTCTTTTCTGGTGTGCACTGATCACTACGCTGCGAAAACCATCTCTTTGTCTCAAAAAGGTCTTATTTTGACTACCCTAATAGCGGCGAGCTTCCCGGCAAAAGCGGGCGTATCTCCCCAATCTATGCACACACCTTGAAACTGCTGTACACCACTTCCGTTTTGCCGTTTTCAGAAATTTTGGTGCTTCAAGCAAACAGGGCCATGAAAGCCCATTTGGCGCCGTCTACGCGACGATGCGCACAAGACTTTTCGTAGATGATAGTAGTGACGATAGTGCCAGTGACGAAGGGAAGTACGAAGCAGGTTCCGTCAATTGTTGCTGACACTTATAAAGTTAAGCTTGTGGGTGCAGCATGCATCTTCCGATTACAGGCCATGCGGTCCCCCGTCCAGCTCGAGGAGAAGGTTCGGAGTTACGTGAAGATGACCGTCGCGGACCTTCCTCGCTGCAGTAAGGTGAGGCACAGTTGCTTCTATGGGGAGGACAGTGCCACGTATACGGTTGTCCGTTCAGTCAACAGGTGTTATGTTTGCCCGAGTTCGTTGTTTCGTGCAACTGGTCTAGCGCATGACATTCCTTTACTATAATTCATAGTTTCCTATAGGAGTGACGTTCCAGTTCAGAACTGAGTTGTAGCTCTAGAAATGCCTTATATTAGGTGCATGGCACTGAAGTCGACCGGCAGGGAAGTTCTTTGTGTAGTTGCGATGCACAAAGCATACACAGGGGATCATGTCAGGGGTTGGAACATTACACTTCTTAGAGTTGTAGTATGCAGGGGCACCTCCTCGTGGGGGAGTCTAACGCGTCGTATCACACACTAAATCGCAGTTCCAGTGGCTGCGTTTCCTGAACAACACTATGGAGAAGGTGCGACCAGTGCATCGGGGCCAGGTGGTCGTGGTGCGCAATGCAGCCTTCGTCAAAAAGCTCGCCGAGATCCTCGAGGGACGCCAGAGGTACGCCTATGTCACAGCACAACTGTGT
The DNA here is from genome assembly GCF_055883805.1 of Amblyomma maculatum. Lineage (NCBI taxonomy): Eukaryota > Metazoa > Arthropoda > Arachnida > Ixodida > Ixodidae > Amblyomma > Amblyomma maculatum. The sequence goes on along the minus strand of NC_139346.1, from coordinate 197,144,460 downwards.
GCGTGCGCGTGTGCTTGCGCGTGTGCGTGCGCATCGGGGGTCTATAGGGGAATGTTTTTGTTGTTTTTTCAATTGTGATTTTTATCAATGTGGAGTTCTGCGCAGTACTCAAGGATGTCTATGGCCTTGAAGCAGTGTTTATCCCTGATCTGCTAAACGACCCATCACTGATGTATTTTCGTTGTCGATCTTCATATACCTATTGTGTATGTGGACAAGCCTTCTTCGCATCGAACATCTATAATCCACACTGGTATTCGCGCTGAAACCGCACAGAAGGATCAGTGTTCAGAAGTAAATAAGCTTGGGCAGGTTGGTAATTCGTCATAACTCAAGAAATAAGGCGCTTATTAACCAGCCTTGTCATCGTCCTCCTCTGTTACCGCACTATGTTTCTCGAATAAGGATAAGTATTCGCTCGTAGGCGTTTGGCAAAACTGGAACGTCTACGTGCAGGCGCACAATCGTCAATTACCTGGGCCTGAAGGCGCTGCTGGTGTTCTCCCCGCTGTTGGCGCCTAGCACGGAGGGCGGCGTGGCCGCGTTGCGGGGCCGCCTGCTGACCGGAGGCCTCAGCCACGAGCAGCTGCCAAGATGGCGGCTGTGCCTGCGCGCCGCCGAGGACGCAATGCCGTTCGCCTTCCTCGGCATGTACCACGACGTGTTCGTCAGGGAGCACAACGTACTCCAGCTGCGCGCCGCACTCGGGAGGGTCAAGGACCTGCTGGCCGCCTCCCTTGAGGACGTCGTCTGGCTAGCCTCCAAGGACGCACCCAGGGCCCTGGAAAAGGTCATTTTACACCAACTCTCACACGCATGTTTACAGTCATAAACATGTGCATGTGTGTTGTTTTGGAGCTTTAGCTATGCTGCGTTCATTTGCGAGTTTCGCGTTCCTGGACCTGAAGCACCTCATGCCTTCAACGGATGGCGCTTCTACTCGTGCCTCGCATGTTTCTCATCTCGCGCAGAGTAGCAAACATTGTCATCTTCGTCAAGATCCAACTGCAAACACTCTCGCGCTATCTAGTAAACATCATCGTCTTCATGAAGTTCCATCAGCGCCGCTTCTAGGTAAATATTGCAGGACTGCGTGTAAGTTTGCTTAAGAGCGGAAGTGGCGAAGACCACTTTATAGGATTGTTTTTACTAACGGGAGCATCACTGTCATCCCTACTATCATCACATTATAGCTGCTATGATCGTTATCTTCACTACCAATATCATCATCCCTAACTGCACCGCCATTACCATCGCTGCTATCATCCCCACGTTATACAAAAAGAATTACGATCGGTTTCTCGCGAGTCCGGCGTGGAGTAGTGGTTTGCGCGCTTGACTGGGTTTCACAGGGATAGTGGCTCGATTCCCGGTGGAGACATTTTTTTTGGCGTCAGTTCGTGCGCAAATTTTCCGCGAACATTTTCTATTGACGTTTCCGCAGCTTATGAGCCAGGAAAGGCTTTCGCCTAATACGCCATCATTCAAACGCCATCTTAACGCCGCAGCCGTGTCAGACAGGCTGCCGAGATCGGACAACTAGAAGCTAGACTAGAACATTGCTGAAAAGCTTACCAAACACAGAAGCGAGGCAAGACCGAAGCGGCAGCACGGGAAACTTGATTCAATGATAATTGAGCCTCTACACTTTTTGTTTTCTCTGGACTCGTGTCCATCAAGTACGTCAGTCTTACAGTGTGTGGTGACGGCAGACATAGAGGTCTGAAGCGAAGTGTTTATTAGACAAGCATTTAGAAGCAAGCTTGGAGGTGGCTTGATACTGAAACGCGACGTGCAGTCGTCGGTGGGCAGCGCAGCCACTATATCATTCAGTCGTGGCACAGAACTTCCAGATGAACTACAACCACATACGTCACAGCTAGGCGTTGGACCCTCCGGCGTCTACTGTTTGCAAAATGCACCGAAATTTTTTCGATGTTTATTTCAGAACAAAATTTCAGTTTTTCTCTCTTTCTCGGAGAACTTCCAGTTTCTTTCGGTGGTACATGCGACACCTCTCTGCGCGCGACAATCGAAAATGTTTTCGTTTGGCACGAGGCGGTTACGTGCAAACAATTCATGCTGAAATAGTCGCCTATAGCGCAAAAATTGAAATTCACTCGCTGTGAAAAGAAAGGACCAGTTGAAAATCGAGCCGTAGTACAGAAACGTAAATACGAGCTGCAAAAAAAAAATATATATATATATATATATATATATATATATATATATATATATATATATATATATATATATATATATATATATATCTAGGGTTGCTCAAAAGCACGGATAAATGAGCGAAAACAATGGAAGTAACACATGTGACGCTTATCTTACGTAAGCTAGTGCATACATGTGCCTAGAACCAGATATGTATGCCCTCATCTACGTGTGGGAGTAGCTTTATCTGGTCGGGGATAGCGGAAAATGAGTCGGACTGAGTAGAGTAAATGGCCGCAGCCGGAATTCACGAAGAGAGGGGATCCCCAACCACTAAATCAGCACGGCAATAGAGACCGGAGTGCAGGTGTACTTTGGAGAAGCCAGACCATGACAATTTTTCGTGACATATCCATAGTTTTGAGATGACGCTGGCTTGTTACGGTTACAAAGTTCGTCATCTTTCTTAAATACGGCGCGAAATCTCGTTTATTAAGTGCCAGCCTTGATAGGTTATCAGAAAGCACAATACCAGCAGATGAAGCTCAGTGTAGTCGTGGCTCCTTCTTATGTGCACCCGGCATTTGTTTAACGTAGTGGATAAATGCCGCGAAACATACAACTACACTACCCAATTCAATGATCTATTTGTCTCACCGCGCTTCAAAAGTTCGCGCTTTAATTCTCCCTCGTCACCGATTGCGACTCGTACTCAACAGCCAGCAAAATGTATAGCGTAGTCCTCAAAGTTCATTGAACCTCTTGGTTGCAACCCAAATTCAAAAAATAAAAATATACGAATTCTGCTCACTGTTATCTTATTTTTTTTTTTTTTTTGTCTAGACCGTTAACTCTGGCCCTTAATAGCTACAAGATTCTGACCATCGTAATAGACCGCGATGACGGCTAGTAAACTTCGCAATGAAACGAATTCGTCGAGAGTTAGAAGTCACAGCAAATTTCAAACTGGCGAACTTTTCCCTTTTAGCTGAAGCGCCTTGATTTCGTCGAGTTCTTCCCCGCCTGGGTGATGAGCGAGGAAGAGCGCAACGTCTTCTACGAGTCGGCAAGTACACTTCCATTCGCTTATATATCCCGCATGTGAACGCATCAACGAACACACTGATATGATAAACTGACGGCTATTTAGAAGTTACCAAACGGCCGGAGAACTGTTGGAAAGCATCCATGAAAGCAAACTAGATAAACCAGTGATTCCACTTTACATCGCCTTCTTTTTCTGAAAGCACCCCATCAATTCGTAACGGTTTTAGCTCTAATAACTACCAAAAAAAAAGTACTGTTTTTCTCTGCCCTCAGAACTGCCCCATCCTCTAGCCTCGTATCTCCCTCGCCATAGTTGTATTCCCTGAGGAATTCCCTGGATAGGACGCTGCAATACCGTGCTGGCAGCCAAAGCTGCCGGGGGAAAAAAAAAAAAAACGCTTTTTTTTTTAACGCACATTTATCGCGGGAAGTGGTGGAAGCGGTGCCGATCGAACCTCTGACAGTTCTACAAGTTTAGCTCCCTAGATTTTGTTTGATTGACTGAATTAGTTTTTGTTCGCGCCTACAGCCGCCTCCCCCGCTTTCTTTGTTTTCTCCTCGCTGGTGTTTTAGCCCCGTTTCCTCGCACATTGGTTTTAGCATTTTATATCTACCGGGTTGGCCCTGTACAGGACTTTATTGTTTTTATTTGATTTATTGATTTTATCCCGAGACGTCAACTTCATCTATTTCACCGCGACGACTGAGAGTATTTTTTGTGTTACCGCCCCTCACTCCCTCACCCTCTCCCTTTCGCTTTTATATTATTCTGCGCCCTTTAACAAATAATCAGTTGTTACTCAGCCTCGTGTCCTATTTTCTTCCTTGTGTGTGTGCGTTTTTCACATTTGCTCGTTCAGAGTGCCCTTTCATTCTGTGCAGGTCCGCGACGTCCCCGTGGGGAACCTTCTGCGCAGCCTGATGAGCGCTAAGTCGGCTCATGTCGACCAGCGCTTTCGGCGCCTGCTCTACAGCCCTTCACAGGGCGCGTGAGTTACGCCGCTCTCTATACTAGCTGCCACGGCGGGCATCGGTATAAGTTCGAGCCAATGATGTGCCTATCCAAGTGGAATTTCGTTTCGCCAATATGAAAACAGAGTTTCATTTGAAGCAGTGAGATCGCATTGTTTTCTAACCTCGCTACTACTCGCCTCTTTTCCAGATGGTTCGGGTCGGTGTTTGATGTCCACGTGACCTATGACCCGCAGAACAACACACTGTGTAAGATGGAGAACGCATGGAAGGTATTCCTGCGCTCAGAATAACGTTAAACCTGCTTCTTTCCCGCAGACATCCCAATGGCCATGTTCGCAGAACCGATGGGTTTCGACAACGCAGAGACGTAAGGCTGCGCGAGACGCGCGCATTTCACGCGTGCATAGGATGTACAGGCTTTCAAAATCGCCAGTCCACTGACTAGCGTTAGGATTGAAGGTGGTGAAAGGTGCCTGTCCCTGGCCCCTACGGGGCTGGGACGGTAGGTCAACGCCGCTTGCGGCAGGGGCTAGCCAGCCACCGATTTTTATATGTTGTAGGCCATCATTGCACCCGCCACTGTTTTGGTGGTGGACGACGGCTGTTGTTGCGGTGCGAGTCTTTCTCTCCCTCTTCTTTCTCTTTCTTCTCTATTTTCCCTTCTGTCCGCACGAGGCCTTCCTATAAATCAATCAGCGGCAGCGGAGGGCCCCGACGGGGTGGTGCAGTGGTGAGACGCTCGACTACTGTGCCGGAGTACCCGGGTTCGAACCCGACCTCGGCGGCTGCGTTTCGATGGAGGCGAAACGAAGAGGCGTCCGTGTGCTGTGCGATGTCAGCGCACATTAAAGATCCCCAGGTGGTCGAAATTACTCCGTAGCCCTCCACTACGGATCCTCTTTCTCTCTTTCCACTTTCACTCTCACCTTCCTCCCTTCCCTTACGGCGTGGTTGAGGTGTCCACAGAAAACAAGTGAGACAGTTACCGCGCTTTTCCCTTCCTATAAATCAATCAAATCAGGCAGCGGAGGCGACTCAGCTACAGAGCCAGTAGCAGGCCCGTGCATTTTCTTTTCTTTCTTCCTACAGCCACAACAACAACAACAACTAGCGTTAGTTAATTTATTTCCAGAGCATCCCACAACCTCCTGATGAGCTTTCGTATCTTATTGAAAACAAGACTCGTGCTTGCTTTAGTTCTGGGATGACTGCCTATGAGCTACTCGACCTTGGTTGTTCCGCAGGCCGCTGTACATTCCCCGCGTGTTGGCGGGTCTGGCTCAGCGGCTGATGGCTTCCGTGACGGGGCTGGGCTCGCTTTTCGACGTCCAAAGTGGTGCGCTACACGACTGGTGGGGACCAGAGACCCGCGACGCCTACGCAAACTACAGCCTCTGCCTGGGACGACAGTACAATGCCTCGCTCAGCGGACTCTTCGCCAACGCCGTGAGTGCTACGGGCACCAGAGATTCCCCTTCTCCCAACCTCCGCCGCCAGGCATCAGCTGCCTTCACCTTCTCTTTACGCTGACAGACCATATGTTTTACGTAGTGCATTACAACCACTGCCTAATGTGTCCTCTCAATATCCACCAGGACGCATTTTGCTTGAACTTGGCCTCTCATCCGCTGGTATAACGTGACAGCCATTTTTTCTTGATTCCACTGTATCATCTTCCGTGGCACCGACTTGCATGTGCAGGCGATAGCGGGAGCTTGTTGTCTTTTGAAAAACGTATAAGTAAAGCAAAATAATAGAATACAGAAAAGTTTATCCCAGCCACTTATACGAAGCGCCAACCTTGCATTGTCTACACGGGCAGGACCCGGGGCACCTCACTGGTTGACACCTTCTTTAGACGTGCCTTTAGGACCTCTGGGGCCACAACCTTAGTTTCGATTTTCTCGGCCAACTATACACTTTCTTGTCGCACTATACCACGCGGAAATATTGTTTCCGTTTGGAGGAAATGAAATCTGACTGTCAGGATTTGTAAATGGACATTTTCATCGGACGTCTTAAATTTTGCCAATTCGAATTTTACTCGGCCATATTTTTAGTTAACTCACTAACCACCACAGATCACCCATACCGAGACTTTGGAACCTTTATGCTGGCATTAAGCAAATCCGCATGCGTCAGAACATTATTTTCTTTTTTTGCCTGTCTTACTTTTCTAGCTCAAATTGAATCTACGATGCGACTTAGATACAGGTGAGGGTCCAGTATATGGGCATCGTCAACTCAAGTGCAGGCTGCAGGTTAAAAAATAAATAAATAAACGTCAGCTTTCGTAATCACTGCATCAGATGCTTTCCTCCATCGGAACACAGGCACTCGAACAACCTTGTAAGCGCGCCGCGGCCTCTGCATTATCATTTTACTGTGTCGTGCTTTTTCGCAGCAATACAGCTCGCTGACGGCAGAGTCCAACGTGCGCGACAACGCTGCCGTGGCCTTCCTGCACAATGTGAGTTGGCGACGCGCTGTTTCCTCGGCGCCATACATTTTTCAAACACACGGACCCACAAAAAAGACCACCTCCTCTCTCCGACCAGATGTACGCGAGGCACCTCAAGGAGCGCGGGATCAAGGGCAACTTCGTGCTGGCCAACCTGCCAAACGTCACCGCCGACCAGCTCTTCTACACAGCGTACGCCATGGTGAGCGGGGCAGGCTGCTGCTCTCGAGCAGCACGCAAACAGGAAGCTGTGGTCCGGCAGATTCGTGTGGCCGCAAGTACTGTTGCTCTGCGATTCGCAAGAAGTGTACCCCCCTGCACACCGGGAACTATCCCGGCGCGACGCCGTCCATTGGCGCAAAATACAAACAGGAACCTTTCCAAACCCATGGCTATATAGCAAAATTTTCCTAAATCTTATTGCACCTAGCTGCAAACACTGCTCACAACCGACCACATTTATTCACATGGTGTGGACATGTATACGACACAACGCAGACAATTCAGCTACAGTGGATGCGTGGGAGTCCCTCCTGCGTACCGCCAAGCTCGCCCAACAGCGCCAGCTCATTTTGCATGCATTGGAGGCCGCAGAGTCCCAAGGGATCCCTGCTGACCTTCTCTAAGCAGTGCAAACAGTCTTTCGGCTGGTTTCCCTTCTTTGGGAGTAAATAAAGAGTTTATCATCATCATCCTAATCATCATCATCATCATCATCGTCGTCGTCGTCGTCGCGTTTCACGCTGCCCATTTGAGCTCGCTGGGTAGCCGGTGTGCATCACAAGCGTCCGCAAAAGCCAGGAATGTGAACGTGTGTGTTCGGGAAAGGAACAATAATTAACCAACGGCGCAGGATCAATGGCAGCCTGACACAATGTGTTGTTTCGTCACGGCGACCTCCGCCGTTGCCGCTAAGGTATTTTGGTTATAGCGCAAAGTACTTCTTAAATTAGTGGGCGATGATGATGTTTGGACTGCCTTGTTGGTTCGGATAAGGGTTAAATGAAGTACTGACCTGTCGCTTATGCTTCGCTGGTAGTATAGCTCGTCGCTACCATTGCAGGCACAGGCGTACCATGTATCATTTCTCGGCGAACCTCTCAGCGAAGGCTTTGACTGTAAAAATTTTAAGCTTAAGAATTTAGTAATGACTTGGACGAGAACAACAACATTACAGGCGCAGAGTGTCTGTGGTACATTTGTGCGAAGGGGATAGCTGTTGAGGCGAGTTGTTAGTGCAGCTGTAAGATATCTAAATTCGCGAAAGTATGCTGCCAAAGTTAATTTTAACCAGTGATCGAGACTTGGGTAGGTCTACAAACACATTAGGCTACCGGCCCCAGAACAGGATCATGATATCAGTGGTGCATCAGGGCATCAATGGCATAATTTATACAGCCAGCTCCAGTACAGATGTAAAATCAAATTACATATTCTTAGCTGGATAGCAGTTGACGGGTATTTTCTGAAGCGCTATTGGAAGCAGATATAGAAGCAATTTGTACAACCATTCTTAAAGGGAACATTTTACAACAGGCAGCGGAGCATCGCAGCATCTACTTAGAGCTTTGATCAACTTCGCCGTCGTCAAGAAGCGCGTCTCGCTCAAGCCTGTGCATTTGCTTCTTCCCCGAACAGGGCTTCTGCGAGAATTCCAACGAAGGTTACGCGCAGCGCCATGTGAGAACCTCGACGGTGGCGCTCACGCAACACAGGTAACGAAAATGCGACGTCATAAAGGTACACCGCATGCACTTGCTTAACTCAGTTATCTTGCTGAACTAAGTTATTGACGCTTCACACATTTGCGCATGGGCAAATGCTTCATCTTGACTTTGTAATTAGACACTTTGCGGTCCAGTACTGGCAGAAAAAAGTTATACTGCAGTAATCAAATTCGTAGTAATGCGGAAAACGAGCACTAAGAGGCTTTCTGTTGTCTATTTCAGTTAATGGATTCGTGCCCCAAGCTCGCGGCCCGGCAATTACCCCTCCCTCCACACTTACTCCCCTTTCCACCTTAGAGCCCTGCAAATCCCAATATGTGTTTCACCCCTGCTTCTTAGTCCGCGCGGTTGACTCATCGGCTGCATACGCGGCAGTCGCTCCTTTCCACCCCTCCTCGCTCTTTCTCCTGCCCTATATATATGGCGAAACGAAGAGGCGTCCGTGTGCTGTGCGATGTCAGCGCACGTTAAAGATCCCCAGGTGGTCGAAATTACTCCGTAGCCCTCCACTACGACTCCTCTTTCTCTCTTTCCACTTTCACTCCCACCTTCCTCCCTTCCCTTACGGCGCGGTTGCGGTGTCCACAGAAAACAAGTGAGACAGTTACCGTGCCTTTCCCTTCCTACAAATAAATCAGTTTAATGCTGCTGTTGACGGTTCCTCAAGCATTCTTCTTTGATTAAAACCTCCCTCGTTAACCACAGAGCGCGTGACATCAGTATATGCTGTCATTTCTGACGTTGCTGAATTTATACCACTCCAGGTGGCGCGTTGCCGTGTGTGCGCCGCAGTGATGTCAATCGTGACGTCGCTGCATGCTGACCAATCGCCGCAACGCGGTGTTACACTAACGCCGCGGAACCGGGAAAGGTGCTTTTAACCGTTGCCCCTGCAAAAGCTGCTCAAAATACGCGACTACAAAAGCGGCCTCGGCACAGATGGCTGTTCTGCGAAGCGTTCGCGACCTTCGACTCTCACGCATGAACTGTCTTCTTGCAGAGTGAACATCCCGCTGGCGAACAGCGATGGCTTCGGAGACGCCTTCCGGTGCGTGAGGGGGACGCCCATGAACCCGCACGTCAAGTGCAAGTTCTGGAGGTTTCAGTAAAGAAACAAAAAAAGCAACTGGCTTGTTTCAAGTTTCAAAGTGCACAATGGCTAGCTGATAATTTTGTCTCTAACCACCACTGCGGCACATTCTGCATAAACCGTAGCAATCACAAACGTAGTCGTCACTAGTGGTAATAAAAGGTATTGCATCTCGAACCTATCGCAGAATGCTGCGTCAAAACCACAGCTAAAATTCGTGGCGTTGAGGCATGTTCCGTCTCAATAAGGGGCCGTCGGTGGATTTCTCATGCGGCTTGCTTCAGATTTACAGCTGGAAATTAAAGGCACAGCCTTTGTCAAAAGTGTATAGCCCGGGGGGTCTGCTTTTGATCCAAATAGCGGCGCTAACCTAGCGTTAGTGGAGGTCCTTCCCATTGGAGAGGGTATAGACAAAAAATCTTACCATCGAGATATTCGGAACACTGGACAATGCATTACAAGCCGCACGAAGCGGCTCAGAAGCAGACCCCCTGGGCTCTACACTTTTGACTACGTTATCGACTTGCTGCACTGATGAACGAAAATGACAAAAAATAGTCTATTTCATCGTCCAGCGCAGCAGTAAGCATACAATCTATCATGGGAAACTCTGCTAACAAATGGTGGCATCCGCACTCGTATGTGCCTATAATACAGCGCGACTGGGGCCCTTTGGCTGCTGCCGCATTTTTTGGAGGCGGAGCAACCAGCCGCTTCTCTACCAGCTTGGCAACTGGCTCGACATCGAATATGGTGCTTTTTCGCCAATAGCAGGAGCCCGCTCGACATCGATCATCGATTTTGGTGCTTAACTTTTTCGCCAATGGCAGGACCACGCTCAGCAGATCTCGGTGTGCCAAGCGCCCGCTTAAGGTATTTACACGCAAATAACGCGACAACAAATATAACGCGAGGGAGCTAGAGTTTGCGCCCAGAAGAAAACAAAATATGAGAAGGCTACAACATCAGCTCAACTTACGATTATAAAGTTAAATCGTAACTATAACCATACACTGATCTTTTTATTGTCGCTATGAAGTCTGGTACCGCCACCACGCAGTCATCCGTATACGGTGCCTCGATGGCCGGTCGTCCGTTCCGCACAGTGACGCCTTCCGTCACCTCCTTGTGCGTTAGCGAATGGTCACAAATAGCGAAAAATCCGGCGAAACATCACGAGCATGGCGCTGATAGGCGATAGCTGTTGTTGTTGGTGCTGTAGGAAGAAAAACAAATGCACGGGCCTGCTACTGGCTCTGTAGCTGAGCCACCCCCACTGCCTCGTGCGGACAGAAGAGAAAAATAGACAAGAAAAAAAAAAAGAGGGAGAAAAAGACGCGTGCCGCAACAACAGCCGTCGTCCACCACCACCACCGAAGCGGTGGCGGGTGCAATGACGGCCTACAACAGATAAAAATTAGTGGCTAGCTAGCCCCCGCCGCAAGCGGCGTTGACCTACCGTCCCAGCCCCTTAGGGCCAGGAACTGCCACCCTTCACCCCCTCCCCTGGCTACTGAGAAAGCCGCACACTGACTGGACGCAGGGTTGTCTGACATTACGTTTGGCAGGAGCTGCCAATTCCGGCCTCTCATTTCACATGAGAGGGTGTTATTAGAATCAGTCTGCCCTTCATTGACTTTACCCATAGGCGAAAAAATCTCTGGCAGGGCGCTGGAAGTTGAAGGGCTGGGTACTGATTCTTGGCATGGTTTGTGCGACCTAACGAGACATCGAATCAGGAAGTTGAGAGGAGCTGCCATTTCAGGTTGGTCATTTGAAGTGGGAAAGGTGGAATAAGAATCAACCTTCCAAGCTCTTTAACACGAGGCTTTATATGTATAGGCGTATGTCTGCGCTATGGCGCCATATCCTTAAAGGCGGAGCTTAAGCGTTCCCCGACAATTTTTGTTTTCCCCTCATTTCACGGCTTCGAGGTTGCCAAAAAGATTTTTTTTTCTTACAACTAGCGCGCCAAGCTATCTCGGCGAGCACCGAAAAAGAAACACTTTATAAACCTTCAATGTTATTTCTAGAAAAAAGATCGTTTCAGTTGTTACGATCGTTACGGTATACACATTACTGCCCCATGTGCATAGCCCATGCATGCTTCCAACAACGTTGTCAGTCACCAAAGTTTTAGCGCATGTGTTCTATAGCTGCACATAATTCATTACTTGTATTTATTTACACTGAATGACTTTGTAATAAAGTGATTACTCTTCATGCACTAACGTTCCGGGAGATTAAATTATTTTCGGTAAGTTAATAACAGTTATCACATACTTCTGTGTAGATAAGGCTGTTACAGAGGCAAAGCGTCGGTGACCAGGCGATTGATTCATATTATTCGGCTGCACGACGATGCGCGTAGCTGCCTAGCATGTTGCGCTCTCCGCGGTCTTCGTTCTTAGCGTACCTTCTGCTGGCATCTGATGAAATTCCACGATTTAAGGCCAAACGGGTGTCTAGCGAAGGACGACGTCATGAGTTCCACCAGCGCTTGGCCGAAGAACTCCAATACACTATAGCGCAGCAAAAGACGAGGACACAAGAGCGAGAGACGAACACCACGAGCGCTAACTTCCAACAAATTTTATTCTCCTGAAGCATCATATATAAACGCCAGAAAAACATGAATCACATGTGCCAACAGTCAATTCCTTAGAAAGACAAGCTCTTTATCTGAGAGGAGAATGGAAGGTGTGCTTACACACGCGCATCCTGAGCTATTTATCTTTTCGGCTTCAATGATTTCGCGCGTTACTCTTTCTCTGCTTTTTCCTATTACCACACTTTTATCAAAGAAAGGCTTACAGGTTTTTGAGTTACATTCTCGAATGCAACTCAAAAACCTGTAAGCCTTTCTTTCCCGCAATCCCGGTGGCCGCTTTTCGATGGAGGCGAAAAGTAGGGCGCCCGTGTGCTGTCCGATGTCAGCGTACGTTAAAGAACCCCCGGTAGTCGAAATTTCCGCAGCCCCCCACTACGATATCTGTCATAGCCTGAGTTTCTTTGGGACGTTAAACCCCACCCAATCAGCCTTCTTGATCCCTTCTCTCAAGGCGCGGTTGCGGATTCCGCCTAGAAGTGAGACCATTGATACTCCATTTTCTTTTCCCCAAAACTAATTATTTATTGGGGATACCCAAGGGCAGTAGCAACCATCACTGTAAATATATTTACTGAACGTAACATGAATATGTACATGATATGGTAAACGTGATGTGCAAAACAGTCGGGGTGAATGAGCAAACGAAAAAAAAAAAACCCCTTTCGCCAGCAAGCACGTCACTCGTAATAGTCCACGTCGGTGCCGTTTACGATAGGCCCCTCTGCGGTCTCGTTCGAGCGTACCACTGTGAAACTAACCCTCGTTGTTCCATCGTCGACAAGAATGCGAGTAGATGAGTTCCCGCTGGTCTCGCCACTGACACGGGACGTCTCATCCTCGTTGAACAGTACGTTCGAAGAAACGTCATAGCCGTCATCTTCGGCGCTGTCGTCGTCACCACTGTCGTCCCCGTCGTCACTGACAGAAGTCAGCGGCGGCTCCTTTTCTGTAGACAAGCCAACCAAAGCAGTGACGTTTTCCAGCATCACAGTTTCGCTAGAATTAGTTACCAAACTACCATTGGCACCAACAGCCAACAGGGTCTCGTTGCTGCTGAGTTCGGCGGGAAATCCGACCTCAGTTGCCGGAAAGAGTGCGTTATCCTGGACAGGCGCCACAGTGGAAAACGTGCGGGCGGCGTTTGCGGGTGGTTCGCCAGCGTCGGTGGTGGAGTCGGGGCTCGCGAGTACCTTGGAGCGCCACTGGAACGCGGTCCGCCGCGTCGTCTTGAAACGTTGCCGCCGTGTCGTTAATCGTGCGCCAGTGCTCAAGCGCCGGAATCTATATTTATTCCAGCCGGTTGTACGACGAGGCGCTAGAGAAGACGACTCAGTTGACGGGTGGCGCCTCAGTACCACCACGGGCGTCCGTACACGGCGGCGTCTCGATCGCTCCGTGAGGAATACCACTGCACAGTCGGACGCGTAGTGTGAACTTACTGCGGTAATAAGCTGTATTCCCGACGTTTCTAAGAAAGTGCGCAATTGTTTAGCTAAAGATTTCAGAAAGTGTCTTCAATTTCAAGATTTGAAGAAAAAAAACCGTCTTACATTACATGGCCCTAATTTAGCATCGAAGTTTGCCCTTGTTATTGTCTCAATATGGTACATGCAAGCCAGATTAATTTGACAGGCTCGTTAAGGCGAAGTGGAAAGGCGAAAGTATGCGTTTCGAGTTCCTTTGAGCAAGCGGTTGTATAGTGATCATCATCATGCACGCTGATGGACTCGCTGAGAAATTCATCCCGCCAGCGCGCAAACGCAAGCGCGCTTGTTTCCTATTTTGCTGTTGACTTTCTCGCTTGAACGTTGAAGGCGCAACCGCTTAATAGTCACACGGATTTAGGTGCATAAATGTCTGTGTGTTATTTCACCGGAGCGAAATCAATCCTGCTGCATTCAGCCGAAGCGAAGTTCTTGCCCTGCTGACAGCAATGTTTGCCCTATAAACGGCAGGTTTTTTGTTTTTGTGTTCCTGCAAATTCTGACTGCACATTTCACAGCTTCTTTCAATGGCGCTAAGCGAACAATAATTGTCGCCAGCGTTTAGTATGAGCGCATAGTGTTGATTGTGACGATGTTTGTTAGTGTCTACTCATTGGTTTTACTTTGCTCGAAACCTATGTTAAGAGTAATTGCTCATTTCTCCGGTATGCTGTATATGTCAAACCAGTCTCCCGTGCGGTAGTGCATTGTAAGTAAAGTACGCAGGAGTTCTAAGTAAACAATAAAATCGCATCTGGCTTTTAACGCTTTTTTTAAGTGTAGCTAGAAATGAACTGCCGACACATGAACGTTCGTGAACTGTTATTTCGGGCTGGGAGTTTCGCGTTTTAACGAATCCGTGGCTTCGAGCTAAGGAAGATTCATCAGTACCCAGCAGTCGAGTATGTACTGAGTACAGAAAAGCGAGAACAAACGTTCTACAACGCCCTTACTGTGAACAATTTGAATTAGGCCACAATATCGACGATGCCGAGACAAAACTTTTGCAACGCATATTTTCAAGCCGTTTGTTTTCTGCTCTTCTAGCGTTTAGTCAACCAAGATGCGAAAAACTGTCACCTACCTTCTATGCCTCGTATCTCCGAGACCCATTAAATGTACTTTAATTTCTAACTGAATTAAAACAATGTATCTGTCTCTGGCCCAGATTTACACACACGCACACACACGTACACGTGATTTATTTTTCCGCGAAAAAGAGGAAAAATAAAGGAGTGATCCCATATACCGTTTTAAAGGCATGCGTAACAAGTGTAGCCAGGTTTATCGTTGTTATATTTAACAAGCATTTAGCAGGAAAAGTTTGCTTTATAACGAAAATCGTCGAACCCCCTGCACTTTAGTGATAGCTGCACTACTCGGCAGCGGCGCAGCTGCAAGTGTTTCGCTTACAATTCGGAACAGCGTAGTCTGATTCCTCCAGGTTTCTCAGGACTTCTTCTGCAGGACTAGCTGAAAAAGAAAACCGTGAAGGTCTTTCATATGAGCACCCACGACAGATAGCATGGGCGACAGATATAAAGGAAGCATTTTCATCAGTAATCAGGCGAAACTGACTGCCGCATTTCGAGTCGTTTCCTTTGGCAAAAGTAGGCTGCATCGGACGAGCATCGATTAAATCAAGCTGCATTTGCAACAGGATGATGCGGATACCCACGGGTCAGGCCTTTTGCTTGAAATGTCTCTAGGTTCCTTTGTGCTAATATACTGCGTAATTTTTCTTTATCGCTTACAAACTTGCCTTCTAAAAGCTACGAGCAATATGTCGGTTCGGTCTCGCGACATGCGGGTTCCACAGCAAGATGGGCATCGTGTACGTGATAGAGCTAAACGATCAGTCAATTAACTATAATTAACTAATAAAGCTTGTTTATTTTTCATTTCAATTAGCAATATTGTGAGATTAAAACCACTAAATCAAAGGTGAGTGCTCGTTTTGATTATTTTCTTAAACGAAAGCGTGGTTCAAAACATCGTATGAAAAAATGCGATTTTAAAGCTCGGTTAGTTGGCTTTACCGCAATGCATAATTTTATAGCCTCGTTACGCGTGACATTGTTATCAAAAGTGTGTAAACTTCTTTTATGTTATCAAGCACGCAAACACAAGCAAACTGTATCTGTATTTGATGCATTAAGAAATGCAATAGACGCCATTTTCTGAATGCGCGATGCCGGAAAACCAATTCGGCGAGCTAACAATGCGCATTTTTGACGTTCGGTATTTCAAGCCATGATACGAATTAAGAAAATTTAAAAAAGGAGTGAACTTTAATGTTTATACGCTTTATCTTCAAAGCATATTATTTCCTCTTAATATAAAAATAAAAGGCTGATTAGTAAATGAGAGTTAATTGTCTAATTTTCAAGCTTCAACATGTACATGATATAGGCTATACACCTCGTTCTAAAGCTCATCCGCTCAGACCGTGCAGACATATCTTCACCAGTTCTTTAAATAAATGTTTGAAAACATCTTGAAAATCCCCTTGCATACCGACGGCGACAAAGCGTGTTGAAATAACTGTGAAAATTTCACGACGTTCGCTGGGGCGAAAACTGACATGACCAACTAATGCATTAACGCAAGCAATATACATATGAAGCAAATTAAAATGCAACACATCGTAAGTGTTGTGCGGGCTTCATTATTAAGTGCTCACTGTACTTATGACACACCTCGCGCAGTCAATACAAAGAGCCACTCACCCTTAACGTATTCTCTGTTTCGATGCGGTGGCGAAGGCGTCACTCCTGCCCTGAAAATGAGGCCGGTCCTTGAGGCCATGAGAGGAAACGACCTTCTCGAGACACTTTCACAGACGCTACCTTTGTCCCCATGAAACAGTGTAGTTTCGCAAACAGTGACAGCCTCCAAAGCGAAGCTAGACTAGCTCAAAATTACAGAGGCCAGGCTCAGCGCCTAACATTTCGACAGCGTGATTTGCATTTTCAGAGACACGCCCTCTTTTCCCAAAAGTTGGTTAGCGGGTAGTGTAGCTTGCCTTGCTCCCCATCTTGTACTTCGAAAAAACATCTCCATTTCCCTCTTCTAGAAAACTTACAGCAAAATACTAAGACATAAGGAAAAAGCTTCCGGTGCGTTGCTACCTACAGATACCGGACAGCAAAGTAAGAAAAGCAATTCAAGCGACAGCTTGCATGCGATGTGTTAGCACGAATTCTCAAGGCGATGCTTTCATCAAAGACGCATGCGGCGTTCAGCGTTGACAGCACCTTCTGCGTGGACGATGCCGTGGATGATATATCCCCAGAAAACTCCCACCAGGGTGACCATGGCCAACGAGCAGAAGGCGATGACTGACACGCTCCTGGCCGTAGGGAAGACAAGAACAAACAAGGAAAAGTGGTGGCACTGCCAAGCAGGGGTGGCGGCGTCTGTTAGCCTTATAACCCAGTTTCATGCTATTTTCTGCTTCTTCTGGCTTTGGCGTATTTAATTCATGCAGTGGTAAGCAGTGATTTACTATAATAAAGCTATACTGTACATATGGCTGCCATTACCTTAGCATTTACCTGAAGTATATAATTTGACACCAGGGCCCGTATTCCGAGTTTGCGTTGTTATCGAGGTGTCGCTATCTCACGTGACCTCGAGTCATCTGATTGGTCGAAACGCCGGAACCAGAAAAGGTGGCAACATTATGTTGCGGTGTTTCCACCAATCAGATGACTCGAGATCGGGGAGATAGCGACACTTTCGATAACGACGCAAACTCGGAATACGGGCCCAGTATAGCAACGAAGTCAAACATCTCACTACTTACTGTTTCTTCCTAAGCGTTCTCCCAGGCGGCGGACCATTGCAGAGAAGGTCGTGAGGAAGGGACTCCGTCGACCTGAAAATAGACGGGGTCTCTCTAACCGCCGCTTTCATGTGAACTGCTGGCGCCAAGCGCCGCTTCTGTAAGCTAAGGAAAAAACTTAATGGTTACTACCAAGTAACACATTACTGCAAAGTACGTTTTAAAAGGCCAGATATGAAATACATCCTAATTAAATGAATCAATTCGAAGATAAATAAATATGCAATCTAGCCTAGCAAACGCGGCTGGCGTGCAGCCTTTTCATGGAGCGTATTTTAAACTGGCCGGCTACACCAACCTTAAAGCGTGGAAGTCACATTAGTTCTTATGCCTCGTGCTCTCCGCATGCGGGGTCCCGGTCTTACAAGCGAAGAGCACACTCAAGGCGCAAGGCAACTGGCCGCACTGCGTGTTACTACTGGTCGTGTACGTACTGTAGACATATGCCTGACGCTTGCCGTCGCCCTATCTCGCCTGGGCTCCAAGGCGGCCTAGCGCTATATGGTGTCGTGGGAATATGACCCACTAATTCGTTAGTTAGATTTAAAGGGAGTCGAGATTCGAAAGCGTTCGTGAACTGAGAATTCATATACGTTGAAACCAATGTCCTGTACTACAGGAGGCGTCTCGTGGCCCGTCGTTTCAGCGAGTGAAAGCCTTACCCTTCTGAAACTTCCTTGGAGAATGACACTCGTCGGGACACTTCCAGCCTGGAGAGGTGAAAGTTGAAAGTCAAGACAAACTGAGGCTCTAATGACTAGTTTCAGGTGATTACTAACAGCAGTTATCGTTCACAGTAACAAGAGAATGGGCTTGCGATAGAAGATATTGTGCCACCGTCGTTTCCATTTGTTTCGCCATTGGACATATTTAAGTCCCCCTCGTGCAGCAGAAACCCAGTATATGGCCCAATTATTTGGCCCATGACCCCTTTCCCAAGCATTTCAGCCTAAAAGAGTCGAGCACCAGGCCGGGGGAAATCTTGTACCCATTGGAAACCGGTGGGTACCCGCCGGCACCGGGGATCGAACCTGGTACCTCCCAAATGCGAGACAGATGCTCTTGCACAAGGCCTTTTGGTCAATTACCCTTTTCCCAAACATTTTACTCCAGAGGAAGCGAGTACCAGGCCGGGGAAAATCTTGTACTCACTCAAAACCTGTGGCTACTCAGCGGCACCAGGAATCGAGCCTGGTACTTCCCGAATATGAAGCGGATGCTCTACACAAGGCACCGCTTCGGTTTCATTATTATGTCCAGCAACCCATTATGTGGCCAGTTTAGGAGAGGCGCGCTACGGAGTAGATATCGGAGGTTTGTGAACGTTGCACGTTGGCGTGGCGTAGTTTTCGGCTGGGGAGTTATTGGTTGCCCACAGGCAACGGGAATTTCAGGCATAGGCTTTCGTTCACCAAGTGGTGTACCCCCGAAAAGCCGAGCGATTGACCAGCGGACCGCTTGTTCCCATTGGATTGACAGCAATCTCCATCAGCCAAAGCAGGCTCCCAAACACGACGCCACTGCTTCGGATGCGTAATCGTGATTCAAGGCTTGTGAAGTTGTAATACATTACGCTTCATCAATCATAGCTATGTGAATACAATTGAAAGCCATATGACATCGTACACCGGCATAGTGACGTCATTCTAATTTCATGCCATAGATGGTTCAGACAGGTGACAACACCGGAGTTTGTGCTAATGGGACATTGGTTTCGCATCAATAAAAAGAAAGGGTAAGAGTCTGCGGAGGGGCATGCAAAGAGGATCCCAGGCCGCTGAAGGGACCCGTTAAGGTTATCGCGTCATAGCCGTATACTGTAAGGCGGAGCTTAAGTGCCCCTCGAGCTTGCATCCAAGCGATCTTGAACCTGACGACTTCTGCCAGGCATCCTACGCGCAGTTCGAAGTGCCTGTCGGCTCTGTACACACATGTGTAAGGTAATCCCATGAGGATACAAAAGAAGGGCACAAAAGCATAAACTGTTCACCTTAGGTTAGTCATTAAGGCAGCACCACCTTATTTTGCTCTGTTAGTTATGCCAAGACTTCGTGCATGTATAGACCGTTTTCGCGGCGAGGAGGAAAAAAGCCTCGAACCGGAACGCGCTGCGCGGCTCCTCCTGTCTGGTATGTGGGGACGCGGGATAGCAGCGGGGGCGGCAGGGCATTCTACGGAGAAAGGGCACACGTTGCAGTCTTATGCACACAGTGTGTCTTGAATAGCCGCAAATTATCTAAGCCGATTAGCTGAAAATGAGCGATGTGCTTTCTTTCCCTGTTCTTTCCTTCATTTCCCTGATCGTTTCATTTCCGCCGGCCGCAGTTTAGCTGCTAAGAGCTGCCGCGGTTAAAGCAATCTTTTTTTTTTTTTTTTTTTACTCAGTTGTTTGCATTAACAAAAAAAATAACAACCAAAAGGAGATGATTAACAGAAGATAAAAGATTAACAGCGGTGGTATGCGCGTATGTTGCTCTACGCTGTTCCACTTGCGACTCACTCAATTGGGCGAAGACGAGCAGCTTCTGAATTTCAAGCCCCAACCGAAAATGTTTCGCTTTGGCAGCCTTTCGTGCGAGTTCCGAACACTGCGTTTGTAGAGTAGGGACCGGAAAAACTGAATACCCGTGCAACAACGGCAGACTTTGGGAAGCAAGTGGATGATATTCCTTGCGGCAAATATTTACGAAATGCCGCCAGGTAAAGAACTATTTCGATTCAGTCACCTGAGGTTAATGCAAGTATGAAAGAACCCGTCCCCCTTGAAGACAACGATATACTAATAAATTGGTTGTCAACTTATTAAGTGAAACAGCGCTAAAATATTTTTTTAAAACACGCATCTCGTAAGATTTTGCTGCCGATAATAAATGGGAATATGATTATAGGAATAGCAGCGATTGCTTGCAGTAAGCAAACCTTGCGACGAAAAATGGACTATATAATTGTTGACAAAAGCAACTTTCGATGAGGTCATTATGGGACATAATTTAAGGTCCTTATTCCATAGGTATCATTTGTCCATTTTATCTTGTATTTTGATGTCAGCATGTCGGCAGCATCAGACAAACGCAACTAACGCCCAGTCAGAGAAATTGCAGGATAGCAGCTTCCGCTGTTGACAAGTAATCGCCACTCCCCGCACATACCGGCAAACAGGTGGTTGAGTCATGTAGGCAATGCTGAAATCCGATTGCCTGGTAGTGGACGCTTGAACACCCTGCCTGATTGTCACCCAACAGAAGTAGCCAGGGTAGAGCAAATGGATCCGAAATGGATAATGGATACTTAAGAATAGAACCCCAGTGGAGGCGTGGGAACTTCTGCAGTAGCCGCTCAAGCAGTAAATAGTATATGAATGATCGGTTGACCCAACAAATCTAGCGCGATTAGCATTGCTCCTAAACGTGACATGAAACGGCTACATTCGCTTTCTTTCTTTCCTCAAATTGTTACGGCAAGCCGTCTCTAGAAATCATTTAAGAATAAAAAGTAGATCGAAAGCTGCCATCACTGCCGGTGGTACGCCGCCGCCTCTGTGCCACATAAACGTTACACACTAATTGTAATCGGGCTTGTAGCCTTCAGCCGACCTGATCAGGAGTATACTTTTTTGTCATTTCTGACCGAAGGGTTCGCTGCTACTGAAAATGTCTTTTTTTTTCTTTCAGCTAGGTACTTTCAGAAAGCAAAAATTTGCATGCGAAAGCTCCAAAATGCCGATTTCCGCTACTTGTCGCCTGTTCCGCGGATGGGACCCCACATACCAGCATGGCGGTTGTTCACAACTCAGCCGCTAGATGGCGCCACATACACAAAATGGCAGCGCCCATGATAAAACGGTCTCAAAGAAAAGGACAGGTCATTCGTTAAAGACTTCGGAAGATGGACCGGGTCGTCCGCTCTTAGGGTAAACACGCGAGCGCGTGGCTGCTTTCGTCGGGGCGCCAGTGTGTCTAACCTGTTTGCGCATCGAAATGAAATGACAGCCTGTGCGAACCACCTCCTCCCCTCCAATACCTACGCCACTTCGGCATGGGACCGTGCGTGACGCAACAGCGCTTCAAAGAGAGCAACGCTCTCCTCAGAGTGGACGACTTAGTACGTACTTTAGCATTTCAACAAACACGCTACATACCGACGTTTAGACGGCTGTCCTGGCTTCCGCAGGATGGAGGGAACCGGTGGACCTCTGCAAGATGGCAACGGAAGAGGAAATGAAAAGGATTTTGTCGACAGCACAACTGTATGTGAGAAGAAAGCAAAGAGATATACCCACCACGAAGGCACAAAGGATTCATTCAAGTTATCCAGTGGCTCTTTAATTTTTAGCTGCTTTATTTTTACTTTTTTTTTTTACCAAGAATACGATATTACTACGGACGCCAAATCCAATTCTTGTGTGCTCATGTGTTTGACGACCGTGAGAAAGGACTTAGAAACGACCAAAATGGAGGACATATATATGGCCTGTTCATCTTCAAGCAACTTATAACAGTGTATTTCCTCTTCTTTGAGTACGTCGGCCATAAACAAAGTGCGCAAAAAACGTGCGGTAGTTTTTTTGCGACCAGCAGCTTCCTTTCTAAGTAAACCAATGTCACCTCTCTACGTATTTGGCATGGTTTTAGTTACCTATGATGTCAACACGCAGTACTGCTGTACATCAGGTACGCTCGCAGAACGTCTGCGCGGTTCTGCCGGCCACCACGAAAGCCACGAACGTGGATGCGACAGAGAGTCACGCGCAAAAGAAAAGTTAGTCGTAGTTTAACTTTGGGTAATCCGGCTGGCTCATCGCTGGGCAGCTGCTACTTCATGATATGACAAGCTCCGTACTGCTGAGGGCACATTACATTATCTAGCTCTTGATATATCACATCACATCATAAGCACATGCGTGGGATAACTCGTGATAAATGCATATCGCTCACATTCGGTAGAACTCCATGGTTTCCGCGTCCGGAATGGGCTCCCTATCTTCATCCCTGGAAAGAAACAACGATTAAACAAGACGCATGCAGAAAACGTCCTCTACATGTACGATTAGCATACACCTGTGCTCAGGTTAGCCAGCTGCCTAAGTTAATAAAAGCTGAACTGAGCTTAATAGTTCAATTGACCAAAATTATATTCCACCGTACGAAAGGAAGTCACTCATTGCTCAAGGCAAGCCGCTCGCAGCTGCCACAAACGAGCTTTTAGCTATTGGTGAGACCACACGACATGTAACACCTGAAAAGCGCAACGATTTCCAGCAAGGTGACCATTTACTTACCATGAGAAATAAGCAACTCCAGGGTGATTTCCGCAACATATTTTTTAACAAAAAATATAGATTTCTCTTTATTGAAGAACATCATAGTGAAGCGAATAATATTGTGCATTAAATTATATAAAGAAAAATAAACTGAATATATTTCTTTATGAGAAAAAAACTTATTTGGCAAAATTTTAGAAGTTCTCACGAAAATTCTCAAATTATTAAATATATAGTCAGAAATTAGAAGAAAAATGTAGAATATACGTTTTGAGATATAATACGTCAGAAATCGGTATTGAAAGCTACAGAACTGTCGGCAAAAAAAGAATCAACTGCTCGCTCGCAGTTTTTTCAGCTACGACGCTGTGAAGTGTCAACTCCGGGCAGTTTTACACTACACCGTGGCTTATACACTGCAGTTGGATGGAATCGTTAATATCAAAAAGGTTATACTAATACTGCAGTATTAGTATAACCTCCTTGGTTCAGATCATGACCAGTACCTTCAGAGAGGCGCAAAAAATAAGGAACCTCTTCGGCAACAGCGGAAACGAAAGTTGCAAACGGTAACCTGTCCATATATTCTCGGCATATAGAGATATTCTGTTATTTGGACAAGGATGGAGGGTGCCCATCTTTATCCGAACTAAAGCAAGACGAATTGACATGGCCTTTTCGGTTAAAGCTGTCGCTTGCACGCATGAAACAACATGTCGATTCAGCGAGATCGCAGAATCATCATCGTTGCTGAGCATGGCCAGTGCCAGACGAGGACGCCAACTTGACAAATTCGTTCCGTCACTCAAAGTGAACTATTTAAGCAGGTGCACGGTAAGCAGTATCAACGTCTCAAATCAAATGACGCTCTGTGAGGCGCCGTAGTGGAGGTATCAGGATAATTCCGACAACCTGGGGTTTTTAAACATGCATTGACATCGCACAGTACAAGAGCACCTTGCCACCTTGCATTTCGTCTCCATCAAAAAGCAGCAGCCGCGGCCGGGATCGAACCCTTTCAATCCCAGGATCGAATTCAGCCTTGTGATCTGCAGTCGAGGGCCCTAACCACTGAGCGACCGCGGCGAGGCCCAGCAGGATTTGTTGCCTATATGACACCTAAGCTGATCTCAAGCCATCACATTGCAGTTACAGGCACTACGAAGTATGCACAAGTGGCAAACCACCTTCATGGAAAACATCGAATTTAAGTGCAAATTTTGTCCGCAAAAATGAACGCTCAGATGGAACAAGATATTTTCTCGTTCATATTGCCCTGTTTATTTCTGAGCTTGCGCGCTGTGAGATAAATGGTTGATTAGAAATGTACCAAATGAACAACAACGCCACAAAGGCGTGTCACTCAGAAAGGAAGTGCGAAAAAATTTCGCGTACAATTTTTTTTTTTCGGCTAACTAAAATTGTGTTTGTATTTCGCGAAGGCCGCCAGTGTCACCAGTAGCGAATGATAGACGGAGGGACACTCGTAGAGACAGCGTGTTTTTAATGTTTTCTACAAATATCTCAGTCTCCGTTCTTCCAGCTCGATCCTTAAAGCCGATTCTACGTCACTGTAGCAGTACGTGCTTGCTATTGTCTTGACGCTCCACAGCCGATAAATTGGAAGAAGGGGTGCATACACAGTGGCATGACACGACAGGTTATTTACAACACAGATCGCGTAAGAATTGCTAAGGATATGAGGGAGCACAAAGATGTCGGTTAAAAGGTGTTACCCGGCGCCCTGCGACGCGCACTTCGCTTGTCCCAGTAACGCAAAATGTTCGCCTCCTGTAGCACAGTGGACATGTATACAGCGCACGACTTTTATACCTGCAAACTGCCACATGTAGAACCAATAGAACTTCGTGGAGCCATACTGTGCGCGGCTGTCGTTATAAATAGTGTGACCAGAGATGGAATCACATGCATCACTCGCTCGTTTTTGAGGGATAGCACTGCGCAATATACATGCAGGCA
Source organism: Amblyomma maculatum (assembly GCF_055883805.1). NCBI lineage: Eukaryota > Metazoa > Arthropoda > Arachnida > Ixodida > Ixodidae > Amblyomma > Amblyomma maculatum. The sequence goes on along the minus strand of NC_139346.1, from coordinate 197,119,815 downwards.
GCGGGAAGTGACGCAGCGGTCACAAGCTGCGACTGATCGTAATGGCCACAGTTTTGTGGGTCTGATCGCGGCCACAGCGTTTCAAAATGCGAAAATGCCGATGAAGACAGTTTTCTGAGCGCATCGAGGAATCCCAGGTTGTCAGCGTAAAACAAGACCCGCTCATGCTTCGAAGTCCGCGCCGTAGATTGGATGCGTAAAATGACATTGCCTCATTAAGTCTTAGTCCACACATCTCTAAATACACCACTCTTGCTGACTGTCGCTAAAGAGACGCCAGACAGTGACAGTATAGATGGTTTCAATCAGCCAATGTTTCAGTTTATGGTCTCAGTAGTTACGGGAAAGGACTTACAGCTCCATATTGAGTTGTCAAGGTATGAAAAGCGGCTCTGTCGAAGCTCTGTTCAGCGTGGTTCCCAGTCGAGGTGTAGCCCGGACCCGAGGCACGGTGCTCTGCAGGCCGCCATTTGCGACGCCCGAGAAGTCAGCGCAGCGAGACGGGTGGGATCTGCGGCGCCACCACGAAGCGGATATGCAGCGCGATGCGACGAGGAAGACTGCTTTGAGGCCACTCGCTGGATACGTTTATTCCTGGGCACGTGGCGCAGGGCACTTGTGCGAACAAGTGGGAAGAAAAAGAGATGTTGGCTGCTGATTTTATCAAAACTGTACAATTATTTTCGGTTCCTGACCACGGTAGTTTACTACTGTGCATATCAATTACACAGCATCATAACTGGTAGATTCTTTTTTCTGCGCAAAAAAAAAAAAAAAAATCTTCTCCAAACCTTGGCGAAAGCACATGAAACTTCGCATGCATAGTCAAATGACGCATAATGACCTTATTGTAGATATATATTGTAAAGATGAAGATGTACGTGCGAAGGTGAAGAAGCTTCCTTGCGCTGTCATCAGTGGCATCGCTCTGTGTGTGCGCTGGACCTGCTTATACGCGGACTGTTCCTGCTGTGCTTCTATATCCCAGTACCTCCAATAAACCCCCATCCTACGATATGTATATATTTTGATCTCATATCAGGCAGTATAATACCTATTTCTGCTGGATTCATGCGTGGTCAGTCACCCTCGTGGGTATGTGCCATTATCTAAGGGCACAACAACAACAAATGACGCCAGCCTTTGGCGTAGCCATGAAAGTGTTTCCTCCACTGTGCAAACTTTCATCCCGTCAGCTGCCATGTTAATTTCTTTTTCGAGTCTTACGGCTCGTTTAAATTAAAGCGATAATCTATACTAATTTCAGCGGTGTTTAAAGTCTCATGGCATAAAACTGAAATGGCTATTTGAACAAATTAAATAAACACTGCCATCATCATTAACCTTGCCGCAGGCGCTAGGCTTAGCTTTCAAACAACCGCAAGGAGGCGATGCGGTCGACAGAGAAGTGTTACAGTGAGATGAAATGGCTGTAGAGATATCGAAACATCGCCTAGAGAACTGGAAAATGCTAAAAAAATAGATGGTGCGGGATAGACTCCGCCACAGCCAGTGCCTGGCCAGGACGTTTATTGTCCACCCATAATAAAGGGGAAAACCTCATAACCAATCCAATCCAATCCAAAGCGAGGAAGAGGAGGCCAAGGCGGCCCTGAAAGTTAGTCTTCTGCAGCTCATGCTACTCCGTACCGCTGCCTCAGGGACAGCCGCTGCGGCCAGCCGGCCGGTCGCCAACATGTCGCGCCGATATGAGGTACGCCGAGGCCCCCTCATCGGTGCTTCCCGTGTGCATTGAACAGCACATCGTTGGGTTGCGGTTTGCGTGCGTGATACTTTAACACAGGTCAACCTCACTTAGCGGTGGCTGGGAATTAGATGTCATGAAAACTTACAGCGTAATAACGTAGACTACTGCTGCACACGACCACGGCTAGCTGTGAAAGTTTGTTTTTTTCTTAATGAGGCGCCATGATTTGGATTTTGATTTGGGTATGTTGCTTCTCTTTGCAACGAGTAGTCCTTACGATAAGAAGTTCCGCAAGTGTCCTAGCCGAATTACATATGTGCCCCTACACTCTATTACTGATACTGATGTGAAGGTGTCGATTAGAGCGGCAGTCTGTTACACGCTGACTCAATAAAAAGAATTAGTACTGGTGGCCGAGACACCTGCGTTGCACAGATCGATGCCAGTGCAGGTTTCGTGAACACCTGCGTGCGCAAATGTCGATTACCGCTGCGACTCTAGAGTGTCCGTGCGTAAACGGCTCGTAAGCAGCCGTCAAATCCTCGAAGGCCGGTGTTGTACGCTTGCACACTTACTAATAATTCAGCTCGAAAGCAACTCCTAAAATATGGTTCGAACAGCGTTTTGATGTGGATTACGAAGGTGCGATTTGAGTGGCGAAAGAGAAGGGTGAGAAAAAGGCGGAGTCAAATGACCTTTTTTTCCCTAATTCTATATCATCCCAGAGCATGCGTTTCCCTAGGAATTGAATTTAGGGGGAGGTTGAAGCTATGAGTACTGATAGTCATTTTTGATAGTTATCAGTCATAAAATATTTACAGGGATTTCATTAACTCGCCATCGTCTATCAGACACATCAATCAATTATCGGCGACTATAACCACAAATTACCATGATAGAATATTTTTAAACAGCCCCCGATTATTTCCGAAACGTGGCGTCGACTACTACTACTACAACGACGCCGACGGCTTTTCGGCCGAACAAGATATCTAAGTCATTGCTTAAACATTCGTTATAAAGCGAGTTGCCTTCAGGAAAACAAGATGTGTTGAGAAATCACTTTCCGATATAAGCTATGCACTAATCCGGGAGGATCTGATAAGACGAGAGGAGTCACTGGAAAAAGATTTGATGTTGGGAAAGGTTGAGGGTCACCGGAGAAGGGGTAGGCAGCGAACGCGATGGTTAGATGGCATCCTCGAGGCGCTGCAGATGAAGTTATGTGATGTTAGGAAGATAGAGAGAGACCTGAAAGCGTGGCGTGGTATGGTCCATAGGGTCACGAAGAGTCGGACACGATTGAACGACTGAACTGAACTGAATCCGGGAGGAAATCTCGGAGCCATTGAAAAACACCGTAGGTACCCGACTGCTGTGTGAATCGAACCCTGCATCTCCCGCGTACAAGGCGAAATGGCCTTTTTAAAGTGCTTTCCTAAGAACCTGATGGTACCCTTTTCACGTACTACGGCAAAATCTAACGTGGCCTGGAAGGCGAACGCTGTCGGAAGTGCTGTGATGATCTGCATGTCGTTGCAGCAGAAGCAGCAGCGCAAGTGCTAGCCACGATGCGCCGCCCGAAGAAGCGAGAGCGGCCGCCCAGCAGCAGCCGCCGCCAGCGGTCATCGACGCGGGCGACGGCGTTAACGATGAGCCCGTGCTGGCACCCTGCAGAGTGGTGGAACACGAGCCAAAAACCATTGTTGCCACAGCCGTCGTAGAGGCCCGTGCCCTGAGGAGCTCCAGGCGGCAAGAGTAAGTACGTACCACACTTCATCTCAACTTCCTCCCTTCTCTTTCGCTATATGCCGGTGCGTCAGAGTTTGTAAATCGTCGTGAGCTAGGAGTTATCCCTCGTCACTCATGATTAGGCAGATTCATCTCCTAAGCTTTATCGAACGTTTACCTTCGCACGCCTACCACCGATGCTTGTAAGGTCACTCTTTCCCTTCTGTATTATCGGTGATGTAATGAGCGTACAGTTAGAAGCAATACGAGAGGGAACACGGGAGTGCGTGGCCTCCACGATTTGGAAGGTGCTGCCACCGACAGGTGATGAGAGTCACCGGTAAAGGTACATGCAAAGTAAGGTTGGTCGGCTGCTCTTTCCGAGCATGCCCCTGGTGCCACCCATTTTCATATTCTGTTGGTGGCAGCGCTTTGCGAATGCGAAGGCCACGCACTTCCGTGTTCCCTCTTGCATTGCTACTAACTGTACATAAGGGCCCGGACGACTTAACCAGTGCTTTTATCAGTAAGCCTGTATAACTTATGCTTTCATTGCCTATTCAAGAGGCGACAGATAACGCTGTTAAGCAAAAATGGGCTTGTCCAGTATTAGCACGTACGAGTCGCTGCACGCTGACGGGTCTCGTCTTCTCCGTACGTGGAATGTGTAATGCCTGCAGGAGGAGCGAACGTCGCCAGCACTCGCACCGTCCAGGGCCGCGTGACTATGGCGAGACTCGAAGCGATACGGCCGAGGCCCAAGAAGACGGCGAGGAGTGTTCGTGCCAGTCGCTGCTCCTCTTCGTCCTGGCCACCACCATCCTGGTCATCTGCATCGTGGCCGGCTTCGTGTCCGTCGCCCTCCTCGAGCAGATTGAGCGACGAAAAAGTGAGACACCTGCACCTATTGTGCCTATGCTACGCTAGTGGGAATATGCCACCCTCACCACTCGTCATCGCCGCTGAACACGCATGCGCCTGAGGAACGACCTCAGTCAAGCAGTGAATCGGCGCTGAATACGAATGCGCAGCTGTTGTGAAGCATCCGTGATTGTGACAAGCAGGGGTAGGGAGAGAAGGACGAAGACACAGGATAATAACCGCACAGTGAAGCACAACTGACACGGAAAAAAAAAGTTCGAGGGCAAATTTAAGTAGCAAGTGATAAGGAGGAAATGTGTTTGTAGAAACATGTGCAGCTTATGCTATTGCGGATTGGAATTAATCAAGAGCGACAGAGTGCTACACACGTAGATTAGGAAGCAGACGGGAAAAGCGTTTGCCCTGTAGTGCGTAGTTTCTCATGCACAAAGGAGAAAATAGCGAATCCGAGCTTCAACCACTGCGCAAATGTCGTGAAAATGTGGAAATGACATAGGCCATTGAGGAAGGAAATAAGGAGAGATCGTCACGTTACATTTTTTGAAGCTGAAAGTGAGGGCTCGACCTCGTCAATTGGATACGCGTCTACGGCGTTTCCAAGGTTTCAACTTTCAGACTCATTCAGCACGCTTGCGCATGCGCCGTAAGCACCACGAAGATCAGAGTAAGCAAGCGGTCTCGCGATGCTCCAGGAACCCGCCAGCTTTCATGGGCGTCTAAAACCGCTTACTACGGCATGCCTTCCAGGAAACGCAAAGGTTGCGTAAAAATGCGAATTCCCAACTCTATCCGGCCGGCTTTGTCAACAACATAGTCGATATGGTTGATGCAGACGACGTGTGAGAGAAAGCGGAGACTAGGAATCTCTGTAGCTCTTACGCAAGCACGTGACGCGCCACAATTCTTGCTATGGAGCTCCGATTGCGAGGGCCTCTCCTAAGCTTTCTTCCCTCCATGGCATCGACTGATTACATGGCGCGGCTGTCAATTCCATTTCATGAAGGCACTTGCCAGGCACCTGCGATGTCACCACGAACGGCAGGCATCATTGGCTGCGAGGCCTTTTTTGAAGGAATTTTGCCATTTTGTCGATGAGTTGCAAGATAGGACGTCAATAACTAATTACTGCATAATGGCTGGTCCACTGTGCCCTATTTAATTTCAAGCCTTTTTGTTAGCCTCCGGTGAGTTTTACATCCCACAGGTGGATTAGGGCAAGATTAAACTGCTGCGTACTTTCCTTTCGATGATAGCGACGAAGTGTTGGTCACGATCTGAGTGTACCTGCTTAATGTACTCCATTTAGTTAACGACATTCTTTATAGCCATTTAGTTAATGCTAGGACAATGGATGCCCGGTAGGTCATTTCAGGCGAAAAGAATTCCAAGAAGACAGCGAAGCGGGAGGCACAATGTCAGGTAGAAAGAGGGAATCATGCGAGCCACGGATAATGCTGGATGGTTTTAAATGGAAGAAACATCCACAGCGCAGTGGATTAGTTATGCAGTTAGATGATAGTAATAGTCCCTAAAACGCTGAATTTCAGTGAGCGTGCTGACTGCTCAAACACGGGTATTACCAAGAATGGAGAGTTTATTGTTGCTGGCTACAGATGGGGTTAGCCTTGCGGGTTCTGCCAGCAAGGATTCCGCCGTAACACCACTTAAACGTTAATTAGTGTCCACTAGTCAGGCACAATGATGGATCAGCTAGAGACCTCTGCCGCACTGTGTTTTGCTTCCAGAACTGCCGTCTATAGAAGTACCAGACTTTGACTGAGGCGGCGCCTCGGCTATGACAATCGGCGTCGTTCGGGGAGGAGAAGGCGCCACACCAAACTTTAGTGGACCGTGCGAAGAATGGCCTGCTTCACGGAAAAGCTCCTACCGCATCACGTGCCCCCTGGGCCGACAGTGAATTTTGTTGAAACTTTGAACGCTTTTTTCTCACTGTGCATTTATTTTCATCTTTTTTTTTTTTTTCATAAATGTGGAAAGCAACCTACTGTACCGTCTTCAAGCAATTCTGTGCACGCGCACAAAATAATTAGACGGCAAATCAAGCCGGTAAAAGCCGGCAGTGCTAGGAATTGAAATTTTCTTGGTCTAAGCAACGCCTTACGGCACAATGTAATCCATGCTTTCAATCAGCAATTATTTATCTTTATCTATTAAGCAGTATATAGATTATGCCCATCTGCAGGTCTGTTAGCGTAAAAACATATGAAACGGTGCACAAAGTGCTTGCGTTCGCTGGAAACTGGAGGCATTTGCTTGACTACCTTCTCGGGCACAACAGCATGCGCTACTTTTATGTCTGGTCTTTTTCAGGTAAACCCAAATCGTAACTGGGACACAGATGGCAAAATTAATTCTACCTTCAACAGCAAACGTTCTTCCTGCTTAGAAGAGTTGCTTCCATCACGTGTGTGATTGATATTTAGGCGACTAGAAGATAGCTTCTAATATTGAAATACGCGAATGCGACTTACCTCTCAGAAACTGTATGTATGCCTTTGCTGCGACGTCGTAAAATGTCTGATGCGTTAGGTGCGCACGTTACTGATGCAAGAAACAAAACAGTGTCATGACTTTGTTGACAAGCATCCTTTCAGTTCCACGAAATAAATTTACGAATGACGTAGAGGCTTTTTCCCTAAAACAAAGCCAGAACTTTAGAATGCAAAATTGATTCGAATAAGTGGTCTACGAAATGCTGTCGGATGTCTTTGGTGATTCGGATGAAAAAAAAAAAAAAAAAGCAGTATACAGACATCGAAAATTTCAACGCATGTTTTTTCTTTGTAACAGTGAGCAAGACACTAGTGCAAATTAGACACAACATGGAACTCACCTATACCAGCTAAATACGGTCGATTCCGGATATATCGAACTCGAAGCGGATAGCGAAATAGTTCGATATGTCGATAATTCGATGTAAAAAATATGCCACCAGATGAGCTTCTCCTAACTCAAAAGCGTGAATACGGTTTACTCACGCTAGCGGCGTGCTTCGTGGTGCGATACGCATCCCGCTGACATATATACTGGCAGCTCACCGCGAGTGCAGCTTCTCTCGAGGCGCACGCGCACGCACCCGCGCGTCGAGCATCCCTTCGTGCCAGGCGTTGAAAAGACGAGGCACCTCTGCATGCCGCTTCGTGGGCGTGAATGCGCTCTCAATGTTTCATAAGAATGGATCGGGGTGCCAAGGCTCGCGTCTTGCGCCCTGTGGCACAAAAGCCTTTGAGGTTGGGCTTGACATCAAAGCTGCTGCAGAGGGCGCTCCCGGGATAGACACTGCTGATCATAAAAGGTATCATCCTGTTAGTGGAACAATACAAATAAGGCACAGTTGATTTCCTCCCCTTCACCAGCGAAACAGACCATGTACGCGAGAGCCACCGCAAGCCTTCCGTCGGCAAGGCTGGCTTCACCGCACGACAACTAGTGCACCAAACCCTGACCTCCTCACATAGCAGCAATGCCACGTTGAAACCTGTCATGCCAGACATAAAGGTCGCTTCCATTTGGACTCGATGTTCACCTCGTCCTGCGGTTTGGCAACGTTAACGCTGCTAGCAGGCAGCAAGGCTTCGCAGACGATCCAGCTCCTTGCGCGAAAGCTGACAGTGTGGCACCATCAGGAAAAGCGCCCCTTACAGAGACACGGGCGTAGTTCGATATATCGAGTGCTCCGCTGAAAAGAGTTCAATAAAGCTGAACATCAATCCAGGACTTTTGCATGGGGTTTTCAAGGAGATATTTTGAAAGTTCGATATAAGCAATAGCTCGATATACCCGGAATCGACTGTACTTCAATAATGAATTTTTTTTTTTATCGTGCACTTTCGGTTTCAACCAACGAGCAACAGGTCTGTGAAGTCACATAAGAGTTGTGGTCGCGAGAGAATAAAAAAATGCTGCGCTATTATTGCTGCTATAAATTTTATTTTGTATGTGTACCACAAACTCTTGGGCAGGCTTGCGTAAGGGTTGGTGCGAATTAAAATAAAAACAGCGACCATAGTGCGGTTTTGCACACCCCACGTGACTTCAACTCGTCTTCAACTCCCAACAATGGTTCAGTGGTTGAAACCAAAATTACACGAAATATTTACTACGCAGTTATAAGGAAGACGTCGAGCGCCTCAAGCCCGTGCTGTATTTTAGTCTGGTCCTATGCAGTAGCGCACAAGAGAAAGCGTGAATACAACATGGGCACACAATGTTTGCAGCTTGTGTTCAAAAAGACCCTACCACTTTGTTATTGCACTAAATATCAAAGACAAGAGTCCTTCATCGTCACTCCTGCTGACTTTAGGCGCCTCTGCTTTTTTCTTCGACGTCGGCTGCCTTGGAATAACGGACGTCAGGATCTTTTCGCTTTCCGACGCCAGCGAGAAGTGCAGCTGGAACAAACAAGAGAAAAAGAAACTGGGATAAAATTTCAATTGTATAAAGAAGTTCGCACTCTAGTCAAAATGCACAGAACGGAAGAAACGCAGACGACAGCGACACCGCGCCCTTAAGTACACCGCAAGGAGTCCCTGTGGAAGGGCTTTTTGCAGCCATTCACTGATCGGACAGGTTTAGTGACTTGCAGAACGCACAAAATATGCGCGGAGCCAGCCGATAAAACGAATTGCGCTCGACCCAGGTCCGTGTGCGTCAATGTACCAGATCTGAGCAAAACCCCAGGTGCTCTCGTAACAAGCGACACCCACGTGAGATTTTGGAGCGGTATATAAAGCTGCCCATATGTGGCTGCCCTAACTTTTCGTGGTCCTATATAGCAAGATCGATGAGCGCAGAGTTACAGACCTCTGAAACTGATGCTCGAGAACACGCCCGTGGAACTCACAAAGGCAGTGAAAGCTGCCACCGACTGTAGGCGTATAATCGCCAATTCCGGGGTAGGCCCCGCCGGGGTGGTGCAGTGGTAAGACGCCCGACTACTGTGCCGGAGTTCCCGGGTTCGAACCCGACCGCGGCGGCTGCGTCTCGATGGAGGCGAAACGAAGTGGCGTCCGTGTGCTGTGCGATGTCAGCGCACGTTAAAGATCCCCAGGTGGTCGAAATTACTCCGTAGCCCTCCACTGCGGCTCCTCTTTCTCTCTTTCCACTTTCATTCCCATCTTCCTCCCTTCCCTTACGGCGCGGTTCGGGTGTCCACGGAGCAAGTGTGACAGTTACTGCGCCTTTCCCTTCCTGTGAACCAATTTAACTTATTTAACTTTAATTCCGGGGTAGATATGCCGTTGAATGTGAAACCACACTGGTACTACTACAGCGTGGGTATTATCTCGGACAAAGTTACTGAAAAGAGAAAACTATCTTCGGTATAAATAATAACGAGCAATAAATATTGCAGCGCACGTTGTGCGGCGCGCGCGCGCGCACGCACGCACGCACGCACGCGCACACACACACACACACACACACACACACACACACACACACACACACACACACACACACACACACACACACACACACACACACACACACACACACACACACACACACACACACACACACACACAGAGAAATTACACCAGCTACTTTAATATAAGGACCACTTTAAAAAATGCCGTAGTATTCGCCCTATTGGAAAGACACAGGATGACTGGGATCAATGCTTTCATAGCCCACCCGCCCGTGAGCTGAACTACCCCCGTAACATCTTGGTGGAGGTGCTGGGTATCGATCCCAGTACTTCTTTTTCCTTCTTATGCGCATATCAGTGCATGCACCGCCTAACGTAACAATATTATTCCAGCCCGGATACATTTCCAGTTCATCCCGCAGCCTTTTATTTTATTTATGTGCTCATACTGTTAGCCTCTTTAGAAGCTGTTACACGGAGACTGAAGACAAAGCAATACAGAAAAACAAGAAACACGCACAGGACTTCACACTAAATGAATGACAGGCGAGCCATTTAGAGTGCGGATACGACATTCTTGTCTGCAACCCGTCGCTTTCCGGCGCAATGCTAAGACTCCTGCTCGCCTAAGAACAGTGGGCTCAAGAGCACAGCAGTAGTAAAACTGTGCACAACTCTATTTGAGCGTATTATGCAGTGGAAATGTTCTGACGCGGACGTCCACAGGTGTGTGTGCTCCCGGGAACCTGCACCTCGTCCGAGGGGTTGTTCGACACTACAGGACAATTTTTTTTTCAATTAACATGAAGAAAAAAATGCGTTCACGAGGCGATTACATTTGGGCTTCAACTAAAGAAACAAAATGAGCGTGGCTTACGTGTCTCCCCTCACCTGTTGCTTGCTGAGCAATGGCACGACCATGTTGAACTTGTCAATCTTGCGGTTGATCCTCACGGCCTGTGGCTCCAGTTCGCGCACGGCCTCATTCCAGAGGCATCGTTCGGCGTCTCCCAGAGGCATTGCCCCCAAGGGGGCTCTGCGCTGGGCGAGCACCGCGCGCAGCTTCTTCTTGTCTTCGCTGATCTCGCGCTCCAGCACCACCCACTCGGGCACGTAGCCGTTCGTGATGAGCACCTGCGGGGGTGAGTTCTGCCATTCGTCCCCCTAATTCAGAGGTCTCAAACATGTGGCCCGCCGACCACAAAAATTTCGGCCCTCGTTCCCAAAACCCGTACCAGCCTCAAAGTCAGGTTTACCACGAGACACGTTTTTCGATTAAAATCAACTAAAAAGCCTCGTTCCCAGACGATATGCTCTTTGTGGATATAGGATGTGGATAGGATGTGAGGAGGAGATGTTCTTTGTGGATATAAAGAGACACCCTTAACCTGCGTGAACTTCAGAAGACGGACCTTAGATGCCTTCAAGAGCAAAGGCGCTGAACAATCCGCGCTCTTTCATCTCCAAGTTGAATTTTCATTCTTATGAGGTGTAATTGATACTAACCGCGATGCCCTTTCAGTACCTCTCTCGGGGCCATCCTGAAGCATTTAAAACGCAGCGCAGCTACTCTTTTCTGCGAAGAATGAGCAGTGTGGTCTGGCAACGATATGGCTCGGTTGATTTGTATTTATTGTATTGTTGTCTATATTGATATCTTTCAACAGCTTAAATTTGTTTGTTTTTATTCTTTTTTGTAATTTTTCTGAATGCAGCCCACATAGCAATGTGAGTTTGAGACCCTTGTCAAAGGAATGCAGCAAGTAACTCTGCTTAAAATGACTCCTAAAAATGAATCTTGTTCCTAAAAATACCTCTCATTTCTACTAGTACTCCAACGTTTGAAATTTCGAAAGTGTGCATACTGAAACGTATGGCTATCGTAAAAATATGCACAAATAACTTCGCTATCTGTCTAAATCAAAACTACCAATACGTTTTTGCCATGCTGAGGAATGGCGAAATAGCTAGCAGCCCGTGCCCTTCCAAGGGCCCAGGTGCCAGCGAGGTAGACTCTGCTGCAGCGTACAGTCTTTGTCAAAAATATACAGCCCAAGGGTTTTGCTTCTATGTCCCATAACAGCGCTTGGTACACATCTGCACCGTCCGAAATCTCGTAGACGACAAATCTAGTCCCCATTCTTCTCTATGCTTATACTATATATTCTAGCATTGCTTCCAGGGGCTTAGTTAGAGGGCTTAGAAGTGAACCCTTTGGGCCGTATATTTTTGGCAAAGACTGTACGTGCACACAGCGCGCTATCGCACCTCGTTTAGCTTGCGCGTCGTGCTGTCCACGTAAGGGTTCTCGGGCGCAAACTTGAGCGGCTTGCCCGAGCCACGCAGGTTGTCGAACTCGCCGCGAGACATCGACTCCTGGATCAGATCCTCCACCAGCCGCTCGATGGCCTGGCTGCAGAACAAGCACGCGCCGCGCTTGAGCTGACAGTACACATAGGCGCGCACTGCAATACAGCGTGCAACACTGTGCGCCAACGACCCACCGACAATGCGGCCACCGACAATGAAACACGCCGACTGCTACACACTCCATGTAAGACAGTATACACTTCCCCGGCCACAGTAAATGCGCTCTCCACTTTGTCACTTTCTCTTAGAAGCCCCAGTACACTTGGACCACATAAGCCGCGATAAGACCCAAATTCCTCATCGCATAAGTATCTGGGGTCCCTTGCACGAATACGATGCACACATGTGCACACACGAGCGCATATATTGTCTTGTAGAGCATCTGCCAAAAATGTTCAGCTCAAGGGCTTGGTTTCTATACCTTCCAACAGCACTTCTGCTCTCTACCTTCGGAGGGTTGAGTTCATTCTGCCTACGGGGAAATTTTGGCAATGTGAAAACGTAAGCGCCATTGCATGGTCTAATATAAAATCAGGTGGACTCACACGCTACAAAAAGTGTTGTCGTGGGTGATTTCGAATCCACTTTGTCAATTCGATGTATTCAATATAAGTCGCAGTAAGCGACTTCATTCGTTATAGCGCTGAACATATCCTAAACCAGTTGACAGCACTTTGTAATACAAGACCAGCATTACTTCTATACCTAGTAGAACGTACTTGAAACGAAGAACCTGTGGCAGCGGCTAATCAGTTAGACCATGGTCTTTGCTAAACGACGCAATTTAGCGTAGGTATGCATAGGGCTTGCTTGAATAGCAAACCATTCTGGAAAAGCGGGGAACGACTACGCTGACACAAGCCAAGTTGGTTACAGCGACGTCCTCCAGAAACGACACAGCAACCTTCGAACCACATTCGGTACAAGCTGCGATGGAAACGCGCAGGGAGTTAAAAGATGACCACATCCCCAGGCTGGACGTAGGGTCAATGCTTCAATTTCCACTTAAAGACCAACGCTATCAATCAACATGTATCATGACTTTGGAGATAACGTGGCGCCATCTCCCGACAGCGCCCGCTTGAATATCTAACTCTGCGATGGATTTCAGGCTGTTTGTATGCATATCTATGTATTCGACTTTCTGGTTACGCTCCATCGACTTCTGTAAAAAGCGGCTGACCAAGTAATTAAGCGACGTGTCGTCGTAAAAATCGGTCAGTTTTAGTCCGCTATGACAACAATAAGTTAAGCGCCCGTCGTTGTCGTCTCGTCTTTATCGACGTCTTTTTTGCGCTGCTTTTAGACCGCAGCTCTTTGGCGCCCGTTCCTGGGTTTCACGTCGGTCTCGACCTCGTAACCAGCTCCGCCCCCCTTTCAGCCCCCCAGCTCAGCTCCCCTCTTCCTGCGTGGCGCCGCGCCCGCTCCCCCATTCGCCGCTGCTTCGCCGTGCGGTCAAAGGCCGCGGAACACGGCGGACCGCCGGGTAAGAACCAAGGAGCGCAAGATCCTGAAACCTTCTACCGACAAAAAGTTTTCATTCCGACCTATCATCGCGTTTCCCCCGGGGCAAACGCTTTCTGTGCTCGGCTTGAACTCGGGCTTGCTTCGTGTTTTCGTGACAGAATATATCGAAAACGACGCAAGAATGGAAAGGCTTGCATACCGGATTTATGCTATTCTACCACCCATGGTAACCGAGATGCGAGATCACGAACACTTGCGTCTGAGCTAATCTTCTGGAAATGAAAATGGACGCGGCAGACGATTGCCACCCGACCTTGATGCCTGCAATGAAGAAGTGTACCCGGATGTGCGAACTCAACAGGTTCTGGTCTCGCTAGCAATCAGCGTCGTCTCTGCAAAAGCGCATGTTTTCAATAAACCGTCGTTTGAAGGCGTGGCCACGGGCAAAAATAGCCGAGGAGCACCTGACCGGGCTTGCTTAGCTGAACGTCCACAGGGGATGTTCGTGTTGGTGCATCTCGCGTTATAGACCGGTTTTGCAACAAAACCAAACCGGGGGACTGATTTCCTATAGTGAAATAAGCGTTCGCTGAAAGCAGTACAGTTGTGTGTGCTAAACTATTCGGAGCAAGAGCTATGTTGACCAAACGCGCTTATGTCATTTACTTTATGCCCACAGTTACTTTTGTGTTTCATGAATGGCACTGTTATTCAACTTACAGTATTGTGAGGTAAAAATAGAACGATTTTATACGAATATCGCTCACGTAGCTGTTAATTTATAGCCATGAGTTATGGTACAACGCCTATTTGTTCGGCATTTATTCAGCAGCAATGAGCACAGATATTGGCGTACAAATAACAAGTAAAGAAAAATAAGCGCTATTTCATTTTTTTATAAGGAAGTCAGTCAGCTCCCTCTCTCCATATAGAATAAATCTCCGGGAAAGCCATTGAGTTATGCTCACCGCCTCACGTATACGGACCACGTCCGCCCTGTACTCCTCACACCGAACATACCGGTCGCGACAGCATGATACGCGCTGTCGGTGTAAACAATGTTTTTGGGTTTTTGGGCCAGTTGGCAGAGGGAAGTACAGAGGGCCTTACTCGAACCTCGTGTCAGTAATTCGAGAAGTAGACGAAAAGTGGGACACATATCCTGTTCGGCTCAAGTAATTTTTAACATAAGCCACTTGATTTGTGCGAATAATCCAATAGCAAGATATTCGATTCACTATTCGAAATATTAGAGCATTCGCACAACCCTACTTATTGGCAATCGAGCCAAAGGAGAGCTAAAGCATGCCTGGCACCGTACGCGGCGGAATATAGTCACCCACTGCAGATAGTTTTTCCACTTAAAGCATATTGTAATCGCAGCACTTAACAGCCAGCCCAGACTACGCGTCTGTCGCATGCAGCCCGGTCGGCTGAATCAAGTTTTAAACTTTTGAGGGCGTTCTAACGATGTCTCACAATTCAGCGCAGGGAGGAGGCAAAGCGGATTCATGTCCGCACACACAATTCCAAGAAAAACTTAAGGGCGATTTAAGTATCTATTTAAGGAAGTTGATAGGTTGATGCCGAGGAAATCGATAACAGTTTTTTCTTCCTTGCCAATCCATTCCTCTCCTGATACTATTCTTATTTCATTCGTACTCGCGTTCGCTTTTTTGTTCTCTTTTTCTGCATCATTATTCTTCACTTATATTTTTGCTAAATCATGTTTATACTGGCCTTTCCCTCTTCTTCTCTATAAGTGGACAAAGGAATTTGATGTATATTTCATCTTCTTTTTTAGTCATAAAATCAGGTTAAGGCTGCTTTTCCTGCGTAACATTTCTCGCTTGGGGGCAGGGCGCGCCTCCTCCCTCTTCATAAATTTGCGACTGACTAACAGGCGTAGATCTACTATCCAAAAATAAAACAGCACCTAGACCACGTTTGGTTGACCAGTGGCTCGCACATTTTGCATAGTGCTAGAGAAAAAAACACTGTAACCTCAAACAACAGGAACATATGTGTTGATCTATTTCTATCGCTGATAAGGCATGACACCACGAAATTGCGCGACTTATTTCATTAATCAAAATGCTTGTAAGCATGAATATAAGAGGGGCTGAAAACGCGTAAGCCAACAAACCTCATAGCTGACCATTTCTATGAAGAATTTATGCGAATGAAGAAGCAGCGTGCGCGACAGATACTCGGATCCTCTCTGGCATGCAGACCTTCGCTCCACCTTCCCTCGATTGTGCTCTCTTAATTTTCTACTCTCCTTCCATCTACGTTACGCCTATTTCATTCCTTCGGTGCGCAGAAACAGACCATACAGTGACATGCACATTACAATCAGCCTCTCAGCGCTCCCTGTCTCCACGGCAGTCTCCACATTTATAACAAGGACTACTATAGCAGACTTCCATGCTGGCCAATGGCGGGGTGACTGAGACGGGACTCACGTGGTCTTGTACTGACGCGCCAGCGTGGCGTCCTTGAGAACAAGCGTGCGTTCCTCCCTTCCCCCTTTGCCGACGCGATGCTCGTGAACCCTCTCGGTGGCCTGCTGCAGCCGGTGCTGCTGGTACTGCTGCCAGCGCTGCGTTGGAGTCCCATGGCCCACGCCCTCGTAGCTCAGGTACTGGCGGTGCTGCGGCACGGTGTGCTGCGCAGACACCAGCAATTACTCTTAAACTTTTAATGCGACAGCAATACTGCGCCAGGTTCCGACCCGTCGCGTGGTCACGATGGAGACCACGCTAAATCCCCCCCCCCCCCCCCCCTCTTTAATACAGCACGAACTTCGCCCAGGATGGCAGTTGAAAAAGTTTAAGGTCCACCCTCTATGCGTTGTCGCCGTCGGCGCCGCTCAGGTCACCCGCCGCACCTTGATGTGGCTACGCCGCCAATCGGCTTTTCGCTTGGTCCGACGAGCGTCCTCTGAATCGTACGTTGTACTGCGGCACGGACGCTGCTGGACCGCCCACGTGCGCAGGCATTTTAGCATTAAATGCTTATACCGCGAACGGGTGCAGAAAGAACACGGAAGCGAACCTGAGTGCTAAACGAAATCCCGTAGCCCATGCGTCTACGCCCTTAAATCTATGTTCTACTTTCCATTCTGGCCGCTTTGATCGGTGATCGTGGACGGACTTCAGCCACATGACGGCTTAGACTGCGATGCTTATAACGGATCACGCCGTAAAAGCTCGTTCATCCGGTCCATGAAAGAAACACAAGAGAGATCGTGACGTCAAAATTTTTTAAGTCGAAAGTGAAGCCTCCGCCATATGAGAGTCGGCCAAGTCTCAGCGCGATTTCAGTGCTCTTTGAGGGTCAAGAAGAGCAGACGATCTTACATTGAGCTACTCAGCCGCAGAGGCCAAGAAGGAGCAAACAATCTTGCTTTGCGTTCGGCCGCCGTTCGATCCGGAACGAATATTCGCAATGTCCGACTGCTGCGTGCCTGCATGGTTGCCGGTCGTGCACGCCAGGATAAGAGCCGGGCATCAATTGGCGCAATCGCGTTCACACATGCACAGTGTTCACGAGGTACCACCGTGCCCGACCTTCTTCAATGTTCCTTATCTGGCCTCTGGGCATGCAAAGGTATTCACACCTGTATGTTGTTTTTAACAGAATTTCATCACTGATGGCAACGATCGAGTGCACAACCCTTGAATCATTCCAAAGAGAAATGCGACGCTCCTGCTTTAAGCCTAATCGGCGGGCGAAAGCACACGCTTCCCGCGTAAAGAAGCTAAGTGAACTAAACACATTACATTCAAGAGTAACCGTGATGGAAGGCCTCCCGTACACTGCTGTCCCCGCAAACCAGAACGGCTAGACAAAATAGCAAATGATCAGCTGCACTCGGCCGACTTTTTGGATAAGCGTAATGCGGCCGCGTTGCCACGACGATGCTTTGTTGTGCCAACAAAGCTGATTATTCTGTGCTCA
This sequence comes from Amblyomma maculatum, assembly GCF_055883805.1. Lineage (NCBI taxonomy): Eukaryota > Metazoa > Arthropoda > Arachnida > Ixodida > Ixodidae > Amblyomma > Amblyomma maculatum. The sequence continues at coordinate 197,102,305 of NC_139346.1, read as the reverse complement.
AAACCATGACTTCAGCCATATTTTTTGGGATCTCTCCTGTGTTTTTGTTCCTCCATAACTTGCCCTAGTCGAGCATCAACTGTCGGGGTCTTTAAATTCCGCACCAGTGATCGCTCGCTGTCAACAGTCAACATGTTACCTAAGCATCCTAACCCAACTGAACGAGTGTGTCACTACGTTGGCCTGACGTCGGCATACATGGCCGACCTTGGCTCAAGCTTGGTCAACAAACTTGGGCCGATATCATTTTGTGTTGATCTTAGGCCGGTCGTTGGCCGCATGTAGGCCCAATGTCGACAAGCAGCCTGGCCGATCTGAGCCCGCGTATGATAATCAGGGTTTTGCCGAGGTTTGGCTAAGGCCGGAGGCTAACCTTGCAGATAATGTCTACCCTAGCAATGGAAAATCTCCTGAATAGTTTCAAATGCAGGTTTTTTTTTTCTTTTCCTTCTGGTGCAGCCATGTCCTTTCGGCTCGAATGACGCTCTCGATGTTTTGAAATCTGGATCTGAGAAGCGCAAAAGTGAAGATGAGAAGGTCGAAGCTTAATTGTCAGGACTGACAGGATGAGGTTGTGCAGTCCAGGGCCCGTATTTTGAATTTGCGTCGTTATCGAAGTGCCGCTATCTCACGTGATCTCGAATCATCTGATTGGTCAAAACGCCGGAACCGGGTGTTGCAACTACGGAACAGGATGAGGTGGCAACATCATGTTCCGGTGTTTCCACGAATCAGATGACTCGCGGTCAGGAAGATAGCTACATTTTCGATAACGGCGCAAACTCGGAATACGGGCCCAGGTGTCGTTTCTTGTTCCGAGGCTGTCGCGCTTGCGAGAAAAAAAGAAGTACAAAGAAGGAATGCATGTCCTTGCCCACCTCGGTGGCGGAACGCCATACAAAATGTTGGCAAATGTACTGAAACGTAATATCGGCCCGGCATATTATCTGATATATTTGAAAGTTTTGTAAATTTTGCGTAGTGCAATTAAGAAGAAATGAGGGGTATTAACGGCTGAACATCCCCTAAAGTAATCAATCGTGCGCACTTGTTTCGAAAATTAACCGAACTGTTGAAGTAAAAGGCAGAAAAGCGCCATATACTACTATCAGGAAATAAGAAATTTGTTCTCTTTTACATAGTAGTCTAACAAGTGCATTTAATTTTCGTTAGAGAGAGGACTTAATTGCAGTTTTAATAGGAACCTGTCCACGGGAAACACATTATATCGACATTTATAAACCCTTCCTGTGTGTAATATGCTTCCAGTGTCCGCAACTCAGATATTACCACGTCGGAACTTTATAACTTGCTCAGGTACCTTTATCCCAAAATCTTTTTCCAGGACTTCATAGACATCGTCGTAAGCTGTAGCGGCGTCGCTGGACAGGTGTCCGCGAACGGTTTCGTAGGCATTCTTGATTTCGTCGAACTTAGCCGCATTCGCTGCCTTGCTGCTGCTGTCCGGGTGGTATTTCCGAGCTAACTGCACGAAAGCTTCTTTCACCTCTCTCATGTTGGCATCTTCGTCGACGCCGAGAACTCGGTAGCATTCCTGCGTATGGTAGAGATCAGCTGTTCGTAATGCGTATGTGCTGCCGCAACCGAAACGCGTTGAAAAACAATGCTCACCTGTACAGCCTTATAGCTACTGCTTTGTCTTAGAAGTAAAGGGAGTCTGAAACCACAAATGACACTACTCAGGCTTGCCGGCGGCGGCAAAGTGACACACGATTTAAGCGACAAGAGCATTCCAATGGCATATCGAAACCGCGCATGCACCGCTGAGACTTTTTTTGGTCGCGGCTTCGCTGTGGCTTGGCTATGCAGAAACCGGTGAAGGTGAAATGTTTCGATTTGAGATTTTGACTTTAGCTGTAGCGCGCACCGAATCTTGAAGAGCAATAAACAACAAAGCGATGAGTGAAGTAAAAATAGCAACATATAGTAAATCCAATAAATAAACTCCAGGCAAGTATTTAATTGATGTTGGCAGCAGCGCGAGTGCCGTAGACAGCCTCTTCTCTTGGCAAAAATGGCGACAAGGTCGGAGGACGTTCTCGGCGAGAAGTGGGATAAGTGTTTAGCCGACACGTTAATCAAAGTCGGTGAGTATCTTCGTGCCAAACAGAAGTAGTAATCGATAACTTTAATATACCCCCGCAGAACTGTAACTTTCCCGAGCAGTGTTAGGAGAGAAAGTGCAGCATGTCTTGTTTGCCGGTAACTTTAGCTTTACTGTCTACTTTGTGCTTGGGAACTAAAAACAACCGCGAGAAATGTATTTGTTCGTTACTTTATTGTCTGAAACTTACAATCCAATTCCAATTGTGCCCCTTCTGCTTTAGAGCTCCGTTTCTAGACTCGGCATTGTCTCTGATCCTTTCCTGTAACCTTCATTTTCAGGAACCGGCTTTGGTGTTGGTGCCCTGTTTTCTCTGGTGTTGTTCAAGCGTAAGTGAACGTAGTGTCCGTTGTAGACATTTTTATTTAATGACATTTAGGGGCGCGTGAGGAAAAATAGTTCCTTTCTTGTCCTAGGGCGCGCCTGGCCTGTCGTTTTCGGCATCGGCAGTGGATTCGGAATGGGCTACAATAATTGCCAGCACAGTTTCAATGAACCCATGCTGCTACGCGCCTACACGTTAAAGGCAAGTACTAAACGTGTGCTTTAGCGCGATGCCATGCAGAATGAAAAGTGCGACAATAGCCTCCCCTCTCTCTCTCTCTCTCTCTCTCTCTCTCTCTCTCTCTCTCTCTCTCTCTCTCTCTCTCTCTCTCTCTCTCTCTCTGTGTCTATATATATATATATATATATATATGCACACACACACACACACACCTCTCTCTCTTCTGATGCAGCTGTGGTGTGACCAGCTCAGGTTTATCATGAAAGGACTGCCACCTTTGCATTTCTTTTACTTGTGTGCTCTTCATATTAAACCACCCTTGCAGTGAAATTGTGCTGCCTTAGCTGTGATTCATTTCTATATCTTGATACTCTATTGTTATCTTAACTAAAATGGATCAATTTTGCATTAGTTAAAAGCAGCATCTGTCAATGAGAAAGAAGGCAGGTGCTTCAAAATGATGAAGAATGTAGATGTATACAAAGCATTCAAGAAGGCAAATCAGAATTGATATGGCAAGCTTAGAAACTTTACTAAAGACTTTACAGAGAAATTGAAGTTGCAAATAGAACTTGCTTATTGTTGCTGACAGTAAAACATGATCAGCCCAAAGGAGTTATGGTGATATGTAAAACATAACGAGGAAGATAGTAGGCATTTTGGCTCTCAGGCATGAAATTCATGCCATGTGGTAACAGATGAAACTAGAAAGGCTAATTGCTTCAACATATATTTTTGCTTTCTCTTCATTATATGTCATCATGCACTGATACCTAAATTGTGCAAACAGTTACCTCTTATGCATGACATCATTCTAAATGTTGCTGGAGTGAGGGCACTCTCATGCAGTCATAATCCTCATTTTAAAATGCCCATAGTCCTGATGAAATAGAGTCGCGTTCGGTAGCGCTACTCGCGCAGTATTACAGCTGCTTTTGTTGATTTATTTACCAACTCATGAAAGGCACAAATTACTTTGTGACTGAAAATAGTGAATGTGACTTCTATCCTTAGATATGACAGTTGTGGTCTGTAAAACATGTTATTTATTGTTATCCTATTAAGCACCTTTTACCCATGGTTTTTTTCATCTCAAATAAGCATGGGTTTTTCATAATGTTATCTTGTACCATTTAGCTTACTGATTTAATCCACAACATTGCACAGTGCCTCAACAGTAATATCCAGGTAGAGGTTTTCAGCAGTTTCTGCAAGCCTTTTTGTGTAGTCCTGCATAACTTACTTTTTTTTTTATACAGAATGTCATTTCTACATTTTTGCAATTCACTTTACTGTTGGCTCAAAGCTTTAGTGTATCAGCAACAGCAAGGGGGTTTTAAATGGTGTTATATCATGAATGGTTAATGTCTTATCAAGACATTAACCATTCTTGGTTATTGAAGACTGGTTTTGGAGCACTCCTTTTCCACATTTTTTTTTTCAATGAGTTAACTGAAGGCCTTATTTCGACTATAAGATCTTGCGTAGAACATTGCATTGCATATCACCCCACGTCATAGCCAGAACCACATGTTGCAATTTGATCTTGGCAAAGATTGTCCATGGTGTGGAAAATGGAAGATAGACTTGAACGTAGCAAAATTTTGCCAGGTACAATTTGTAAAAATTCGGAATTCACATTTCTTAAGTAATGTTCTGATACACTGTGTTGACGAAGTCAGTTACCTGGGTGTCACATTTAATTGCCACATTTAATTGCCACATTCGACTGGAAATTCAGTATTGGGATAACAAATAAGCATATCACCTTCCACATCATTTCTGGAGGAATTAAAGTATGCGCCTAAAGCTTTGGCAGAAACATTTCTACCTTACTAACATTAGGCCACTGTTCGTATCTGCATGCATAGTCTGGAACCCTTTACTGACTGTTCTCGAGGCAGAGCATGTCTAAAAACGAACTGTGGTATTGATCACAGTTGTCTACACTATTATCTGCAATATTCATCACAGATGGCTACACTATTAGAAGTTTCGCAAAACGAGCACTGTTTATGTGGAAGGTACTGTCTGCACGCAGGAAAATATTCATATATTAATGTTCTTACACGACATTAACAGCAGTAATGCAGAAATTGACAGAAACGTGTTTAAAGTAACCTTATTATCAATAAAAGAGGCGAGACAATTCCAAGAAAACTAACATAGACCATGCAAAGGTTGCATGAAGGCTTTTGAGTTCTCATTCTTTTAATGAAAAATTGGGTGAAACAGCGTCGGTATTCAGTTTCTCATCTCCCATATAGAGCATCACATTAATCTGTTTTAGAACACATTTCCACCACACTGTTTTATGAATTGTTTAGCAAGTTTTGTAATTGGATGCTGTATGCTTGCTTTTAAATATGTGCTTTCTTCCACTTTAGATATAGCTAGGTAATGAGTCATTTGTATTGCAGCTTATTTGATGCTTTTGCTTGTGGTTTTCATTGATATTTGTGTTTGCAAATAACCCCTCTGCAACAATGCCAATGCAGTGCCATAGGTATTTGTAATAAATAGGTAAATAAATTTCTTTGTAATACAGAAAATTCTCACCACTATAAGGTTATTGGTATGGTTCTGTGATGCTGCTGGTACTGATGCAGTAGAAATAAAAATACTCATGTTACTGAAGAAGCCTCGTGACAACACACAAGCAAGTAGGCTGTCGCAGCAAGTCAGCTTTTTATGTTGAGGTCAGGTCAAGTAATAATTGTCCATCGGGGATGAAAGTGCTGTACCTAGCACACTTGGCACCTCCTCTGGTAGTTTGAGGCATGGTGTACTGCAGCAGTGCATGCAGACATATTTGTTGAGGATTATTGATACTCCTTCTGGGAAACAGTGCTGACAATGATAGCTTTGCTTAAAAAGGGGTGTTTTAGTGGCAGTCAACTGATTCCACCTTAGTGTTTGATGGCACTGTCGCCACAGACAGCGTCATGTTTTTGGGAGAAGGTACTCACAGTGAATAATCTTTTTATTTTGCAGGCAAAACAGAAGGATTCAGCGCCTGCAGCGCCAGCAGCTCCTGCATCAAAATGACCTCCTGCTGTGATTATGTAGCATCTGGGTTACAAAATTCTAGTACCTTGTTTAATATTAAATGCCTTGAGACGTTAGAATACCTTATTGTGAATGTCTTTCTTGTCATAATTTTAGTACTGTTTAATGAAACTGCTCTTAACAGACTAAATTTAGTGATATTCTCAGCATCAAGTTTTCTTAATTGCTTAACTATTACTTAAGCAAATTTTCTGAACTTCAGAAAGGATATTAAAAAGGGGCTTAATTCAGAACGCTTGAAGGCCCATTTGGTTAATTAGCCTCCAGTTTTGTTGTAATGTTACAATTAAAACTGTGGTAGCCCATGAATTCTATCTCAACTGTCGATTAGTGTGTTGAAGGCTTGCAGGCTGCCAGTATAAATGGGAGATATCGCAAACAACTTTGCATAATCATAAGAGTCTGAGCATGTACTTTTTGGCTTGCTGCGAACATGTGAACTCTGAACAGTGCAGCTTTCAGTGCAATAGCATTAAAATGCTTATCAGGGGAAAAAGATGCAAGGTCAGTCATGAAATTCTCTCTTTGCCAGAGGGAAGTGATAGCTATGTGTTTCAATGTATCTTCATTGCATCGATGGCGCCACCCCTAGACATCTTGGAAACATCTAACCATTAGCCAGACAGCTCAGAGATGTCTGGTTGCGTGCAAAGGGACATGTATGAGTCTGCAAACACGACTATGAAAGATGACACAATATGTGACAGGCATCAACAGCTCCTAATGCTATCACATTGCCAATGTATAATGTATTAATTCACTGATTTTTCGAAGCATCCATCCCTTGTGGTAACTCTTAATAGGAAAGTGGAAACACCCTAATATTTGTGTACAGTCCTCATGTCATTCCGGAAGGCTAAATTTGAAGTGTGCGTTATCTGCAGCCTCGCCAGAAATATTTTATTTTCATTGCAGTCAGAGTAGCAGTGCCAAATGTCCATATGAGGGCCAAATTTTCTGTATATATGTACAAAACAGATGCATGCCACGATTCCCATCAGTAGCAAATGAACTGCTTCGCCTGAATGTGCACACCTGGTTAGTTGTGACAATGGGCAAAATGTTGCACCAGGCCATCATTGAGCAAAGAGTACTGCCAATATAGTCTCCAAGTTTCAGAACTGTTAAGCCAAGGTTTAGTTGGAAGAAGGTGTCTATCTCGCTAAGCAGTGCACCAGCTAACTTCTTGATCATAATTGCAGCGAAGGAACGTGAACACAAAAGAAGAAACACAGAACAGATGGACCGTGCATTGCGTTTCCTCTTTTGTGTTCATGTTCCTTTGCTGCTATTGTGACTTAAAAATGTGACCAACTTTCCCAAAAACTTGTTTGACTCAGGCAGCTAACTTGGTAGTTGTTTTTTATGAATGTCACAAGTACATGCCTTTGAGAATAGTTTGCAGCAGAAGACTTGTTTTAAAGCTTGGAATTTGATTCGCAGTCTTGATGAGTATGTTTGAGTAGGCAGCAAGTCCAATGACGCCCATGCCACAGCTCAATATATTTATTTACATGTAGTAGTTTGTGAAATGCATGAATTCTAGTGCACAGCACAATGTAGCTGCTCCTTGGAGCCGTGAGCAATGTTCTGGTCCAGAAAAAAATTGCTTGTGGCTGAAAGGTTGGAAAGCTTTGTCTGCATGGCCTGTGGCCATCTTACCTAAGCACTTGCACCCAGAAAACGACACATCATTTGTCCAACCCTCCGACACTCTCGGTGCTTGCACAAAATATAAAAATGAAAGAAGGCACAAATTCATTTGTCATATCTTAGTCAAACTAGCATCCCAGCTGAGTTTGTTGCAATTGTCGAGTTTTGGCGATGCTATAACCACCCGTCGTAACGTTCAAATATCGGTATTTAATATTTTAATTTGCTCGAGAAGCAAAATCGTGGAACTGACGGTGTAAGCACACAGTGCTAGTTTTTTTGCAGTGAGTATGATATCAACAGGTGCTTGTTTGACGATTGAATAAATAGCAAATACACTGCAAATTGTATCCATTACAAAAAATTTATTATGTTGTGTTGTTGTATTTTATAATAAGTCAATGAATCCAACATGTTTTACACAAGGCACTGCAAAACAAGTGACTCAAAAAGCACCTACAGAGGTGCACAGTTACTACTTTACAGTTACCTGTGGCTGTGCAGCCAAAGTTAGGCAGGAAAGAATTCATTCAACGACCTCGCCACTCGCTATTGTAGGCTGCGGATAGATAGAAAGGGGCGGTCAAGCAGCAGGCTCACAAGGAAAGAAGAAGGGTGCATGGTGGCAAAGGAATGTCTCCTTTTCCTGCCTGCTCCCAGTCTCTTTGTTTCTCATTCTATTTCTGCGATGCGACATGAAAGAGATCTCGTCAACCTTAGCAGAAACTTGTTATAGCGAACGGGAAAACATGAGACATCTTCCGTGACCTTGTAGTGACATGCTCATGTAGGCTGTTTCAATTGGTCCCACATATGTCGTCATTGGGCGAGTAAATTGGTAAAGCGAAAGACCGGGAAACAGAGCTGGGAGCAATTTTTGGTTTGCTTGTATTTTGAAAATTCATCCTTTTATTATACCGGTTCTAGTGCATCAATTCCAGTAATTCTTTTTGATTCGGTACCTGCGTGACATATTCATCTAAAGCATAGCGGACAACCCTTTCATTGCCTCTTTAATATGTTGTATTGTTGCGGCTAACAGGAAGTGGCATGGAAGTGGAACAGGGAACATATACCTGAACTTCAACTTCTTATTAGCAGTATGGCATGCATGAGAGCCACAGAGTGCATAAACATAGCTGACATCACCAACACCAGGTGAAGCGAATTATACCATAGATGCAGAGGAAACGCTGGGTTCACTAATGGTCTGTTTTGTGCTTGCTGCTAACCTTTTTTTTATTTCATCTTTGAATTTTGAAGTCTACTGTGCTTCCTCATAGAAGAAACTAAAGGAGCCTGAACAAAAGGTGCCTTCTTGCACCTGACTAAGGTTCAGGACCCTACACAATCTGTTCATAGCGGAAACAGTGCCGTACAAATGAAGCGTGAAAACAAAATAATTTTCTCTTTTCAGAAAGATACAAATAAATAAGAGAAATAGAGGACATAGCAAACACTCAAAATACTTAACAGAAATTTTGATGTTGACGACAGCCTTTATCTCGAAGCACACACACACAGAAAAGCCATACATACATATGTAACTGAAAACAAGAAAGACCACTTAGTTAGTTTTTAAAACAGTTTACATCTCCACACTATTCCCTAATGCCAACAGCTTTCTCTGCGCGGAAAATAAAAAAGTAAAATAAAACTATATTTCAGTCAAAGCATCAAGTGATGTGTGCCGTTCAATTAAGGTAGCACAATCTTTATTTTTGTTCAAAAGCATAGGTATTTGGGATTTTAAACTTTGCCCACAGTAATCAGTTCTCAGCTCTGGTACTCTGTATTATTCATTCCTGGGGCCAAAGGTTTTTTTTTAGGATAATATACATTCATGAAAAATTTTCATGTTTTTTTCTAATTTCATTGTAATATAAATCTCAAGCTTGATTTCATATAACTGGTACATCCTCAGTACTCCACAGATGTGCCGAAATAAGTACATGCTTTCACTATATTTCACTTTCTAGTGCTCGAATAGACTTTTTTTGCGATAAATATGTTTGCCGTATTGTAGCAGTAGTTAGTAAGTAGTAGTAATATATATCGGGCTGTATCATTATAAAGTAAATAACTGCTCTAAATTTCTCGGGAATTTTCTCTATAAGGCTCCTTACCATGCGATATAGTTTGTTTTAGGCAGTTTGTATGTTTATTCTACAACAGGTACTCATGAAAGAATATACCTAAAAATATTATGGCATCTGTACGCTTTAGTACATCACTTTGAAAATATAATATTTTGTAGTAATTCTCGCATTATATGCCCTAAGAATGATGAATTTTGCTTGTGTTAACCTCCAATTCACTTGCAATTTAGCCATTCAAGAGTTCACATAGCAAACTGTTCGTGTCTATTTCTAGTTTTGAAAGGCTGGGACCAGAAAAGACATTTGTGTCATCTGCATAAACAAGTAATTCTTTTGTGAATTGAAAGTAGGCTATGGCCGTTGATATGCAGCAGAAAAACAGCGGCCCAAGAAGCAAGTATCGAGGCACACCTGTTGAAATAAATTCCAACTGGTTTTACCATATATCATTCACTGCTTACGATTTTATAACTTCTAATAAATTGAAGTGCTCGTCCTCATATATCATACACCGGTAATTTCCGAGTAAAAATGATAACCAATTAGCTAGCTTTGTAACTTTGCCGTTACTGCTGAATAGGGAGCTTTGGAAAGGCGATTGAATGCCTAACATGGCACCTGAACACCATCCCACTGTTCTGATCAAGCACCGCAATGTACGCTGAAATTCGGCCTTTCACAGTGATGGCATAAAAGCAGTTTGCAAGCCTCAAAGTATAGTTGATGGTTAGTGTTATACAAACTGAAACATCGTCCAGAAGGAAAAATTAAGCACTGGCTGGAAAGTGAACCCTCTACAACTGGGTGCACTGCTTTCGGAACAGGCACAGAGTTTAAGTGTACAAGAGAACCGAGTCAGTCATGACACGCTACTGCTTTTGCACATGGTGCTGCGAGACAAATGAAGTGCAGTTTTTGCACTGCGTGCCAAGCAAGCGTAGATGAAAGCCAATGCAACACAGCTGGGTGCCCTACAGGTACGATTCACGATGCATTAAAAAAATGCCTATTCATGGGAAAACTGGTAAAGTAGGATATGCTTAGTTGGAATCAGCTACTGAAATGGAATGAGCCCAAAACTTCAGGAAAAGTTGGAACTGAAATGAGGTAAGGGTTCAGGTGTGCAAACATAGCACTGCATCGCACAATATCACACAACACCTGTTTGCATGGCACAATCAAATAGGCATGAAATCTTCTCCAGTTTTGTTTCCGTAGCAGCAATGCCTCGAACATTACTATACTGCGACTACTGGTAGGCCCATAACTGCCGGATTAAGCCACCAGGGCCTTTTCATTTGTGTACCTGTACTGAAGCATTCCAACACCAACTCTTTGGTCAAGCTAAATATTTTATTTTTAATCACACCACATTGTTTATGTACGCTTTTTAAGTGAATTATTGAAAATGTATTCTTCCGAGATCTTTCCAAGCCACGAGCATTCCCCGCTCAGGAGTCGGGCATGTCGCCTCCAGGCACCATCTGCAGAAGTAAAACAGCAGCAGCAGCAGTTAAGACATCGACGTTTGCCTGCGCGAAAGTAAAGCACGGCAAATAGCATGACTTACCATCGTAATGTTGTTTCCATTAAGGAGAATTTGGTCGAGCTTAGTGATTCTCCTGCCCTCTGGAGTGCTTTCGCTGGAAATACAGGTAGTGTTTTATTTATTATTATTTTTTTTTTTTTTTACGCTCGTAAACACGAGTATGGCGAAGCAGTAGTCGGCGTACAAATTAGAAACTCGTCTTACTATTCCGTGACGTCCTCCAGCACCATATCTGTAGGTCTCGGTAAAGGACAACTTCGACAGACTAGCATGAAGGTTAACGTGCATAAGCAAGCAAAAACGCATGAACATGAGCTGTCAAACACAAAATGAATAATAATAAAAAAAGGATACTGACGAAGTCGTCAAACCCAAGCAGAGTTCCCACTATTTCCTTGTCACTTTTCATAATTATATGAATCTTAGATCCGATGCATTTGTCAATCAACTCTGCAAGGAGAACACAAGAGCACATTACAAACTCGTGAAAGCTGAAACATGGATTAAGTATTAATAAAAGATTACAGCACCTAATGGCAGCAGACTAGACGGGTTTACGGCCGACAAAGACATCCTGTATAACTACACTTCAACAAAACGCGTGCAGACTACGAGTAACAATCACAGCAACCTTCGCGCGGAACGCTTTCTTATCGTTTGCGGCAGTTTGCGGCTACGTGTTAAACTTAGAAGCGTAACCGACTTGACTTCAAACACACTGGAAATGTTGATGATGATACCGTTGCAAAATTTAAAGCACGGTGATTTAAAGTTTAACAAACGCGCAAAAAAAAAATGCCAAGCCTTTTGTTCTCTTACAAAATCACCGCATTATGTAATAACAGTATTGGAAGCAACTAAAAAGCGATGAATTATTGTGTGCAATGTAGAAAGCCATCGGAATCGATTGGTGTAACCGGCGAGCACGTGTAAATCGTGCTGTGTATCCGTGTTCCGCGTGTGTTCCAACGACTACCTTCTTGAAGCGCATTTCTGCAGTACTACGTCGCTGCGTCAGACTACAGTGGCTAGAAGCACTAGAAGTCAGACGGTGGTCTCAGACGAAACGCAAGAATAATGGCAAACATTGCAGATGGAGTGGACCCAGTGGCCGCGCTTGGCGCTGCGCAGGTGCTCACGAGACCCGCTTCTGAGTTTGTCAACGATCCCACTGTGGAATCCTTGTGGGCCATCAAAGCTGTGGAGCACATGGAGGTTTATTTCAACCTGATCAGCGCTGTCGATCCGAAGGTCCTTAAACTGACTCCTCACGACGACGCAATCTACAAGGACTTCAGGGAACGATTCCCGAAGCTGGATGTCAGACATCTCGTAGAGTCTGAAATTAAAAGTGAGGAGTCCAAAAAGGAGTGGAGGGAATTCTGCACCAAGTTTGAAAACATCGTGGAGGACTTCAACTTCGCTACCCTTGTGCGATTGGACAGCGAGAAAGACTACGCCGAAGAGAACACAACCCTCGTGCCAAGGGTGCAGTTTTACGCTGTGGAGATAGCACGGAACAGGGAAGGTTGCAACGACAGCATACGCGAGAAATACCCTCCGAAACCGCGAAAGGCTCAGTGATAAATCAGGGCTGTAGCCCCGGTAAATATGGAAGCGAGCAAAGAAATTGCCGCGTTCCTCGCAGACTTCTGTTGCAGAATGGGTGTGAACGACGTTCCTGCTGTAGAGGCGGCGGCTGGTTGCACTCCCAGGAAGCGGAAGCGCATGATGGACTATCGAATCTTTATTGGAAAGCCCTCATGTGCTAATCTTTTGCCACATATAGATTGCCTTATTAGAGAACTTCTCTCCGCCAGCGTCGCATGGCCGGTACCAATCGCCAAGTGCGATGTTGTGTTACCATCGCGCTATGTAGAAGTTTCATTGGACCGTACTGCAGCTTACAGGTCACTTCTTGGATGTATATTTGGAATTCCAAGCACAGAGGAAAGCGAACGTTACGCGTGTGGAGCAGATGTGTTGATATTTGTTCCTCATCTCGACACCTCATTCACAAGCGTCCGGACCGAATTACTGGCAGCTTATGTTGCGAGATGCTACACAGAACGATGCACAAGTGCTGTTATTTATACTATCAAGCAGTTTTCCACACAGCAGCAGCTGGATACTGTTAGTGTAGTGACGTGCAGCGGGGACTGCTTGCTTAGGACGCCTGAAAACGACTTAGACCGCATGGCCATATGTTCAGAGTTTTATGATGAGGAGGATATGACTTTTGATTTGAGGGGTTATGCCGTAAGCAAGGGCCTGAATGCAATTGGCTATGATAGGTGCCTCAGAAAAGTAAGCATTGAGAGCCAAGCTTTTGTAATTGCAAGCCAGCTTGCACATGCCTTGCAGAGTCATTGCGACACTCCACCTGGCATCGTGCTTGTTGTTGCCCCATCCTGCAAGAGTTTTGTGGTACAGCAGGCTGGACTTCTATGCCAGTTAGAGTTGGCAGAGAACAAGCCGCAGGTGCTGCACCTGATACATGAGGGTAGTGTCGAGCCTGCCAATCTATCCTTGGAAGATTACTGGCAGTGGAGAAAGGAATTTGTTACAGATGCCTTCCACCGTCCTCTAGCCTTCAGTTCTCCCGAGGACCTCACTTTTGCAGATTCTCCCAGGAGTGGCAACAGATTGCAGGCAGCAGTCAATGTGCTTGTTGGAACTGAAGTTGTGTACGAGTTCCTTTCAAGCAAACAGAATGTCAAGATGAAACTTGTCGAGCGTCTGGGCCATGCCGAGAAGGGTCACTATTTTTGTCAGTACACATTGGCTAGAATCGCTGCTATACTGAGCAAGTACGAGTCTGCTGTCAAAGAAGGTAAATCTTTCTCTCATTCAGTCATGCTTGGCATGAAGTGGCTGGCAAAAAAATTGGTCAACCTTTATATTTTGCTACAGTTAAAACAGCAGTGAGTCTTGAGTTATTTCCGAGTCTGATTGCATAACCTAAGGACATCTTAAAATCAATTGTTGCAAAGTTTTCTATTGTCACTTCTGGGCACTGAGCGTGGCAACATTGTCTCGGCTGCAGTGTTTTACTTAAATATGATACTGTCAGCTGCAACTTCATGTGACTGTCAAGGTAGCAAGATATTCTGGAGAGAAATTTTCATTAGGTTGAAATAGCTAGAAGCCAAGATTTATTGAGTACAGTAGCAGGCTCATTTCGCAATAGTTGCAGCATGCACAATGCCTATGATGTTGCACGTGCCTTTAAAAGAAACACGAAAAATTACCCAAAAATACACAGTGCACATGATACGTGTTTTACCCTGAAGGCCCAAGGGCATTACAGAGGGCAGTGGTGATACGTAAAAGTACAATTTATACAGCAATGGCAGAGAAAAAGTACAATTACATAGAAATAGCCGCAAATAAAGAAGAGAATACGTTCAGAATGTGGCATATGAAGCTGTCTAGAGAAAAAGTATCACGCATGGAGTCTTTTCATTGCTATTTTTGTACTCGCTGCAGCTCACCTGTAGCTTAACTGTCTTAAAGTATCAAATGTTTAGTCCCCACACATTATTTCTTTTAGTGCAACTGAGACAGCCCATACTGGTATTGAGTTAAGCATGTTTGCGGTATTTGCTGTCTCCACATTACCTCCTCCAAGCAACACTCGGTATGAATTGCATCTTGAAATGTCCCCTTGCCTTTCTTGCTGCTTCCCGCAGGTGTGTACGCAGCCCTTTGCCCTCTGCAGGATGTCGACTGTGCTCTGCTATCGGAAGACTCGGAGTGGCTGTTGTGGCACAGACTGTGCCAGTGCTGGCAGGTGCTCGGGGAGCCCACGCCCGTGCAACTCCCGAACTGTATCGGGGTGGAGGCGAATGCACACAGTCTCTTGCGGGCCCTGGAAGGACTTTGCTCAGAGTTTAGTGCTTACTATGGCAAGGTTCGTGTGCTCCTGCATCCGGAGCCGCACCTGAATGCCACAGTGTGTGCACGGATGTGGCTTATTAAGGCCATCCAGAAGACCGTGCTATGTGTGCTGAAGAGGTTTGGCTTGCGTGCATTGGACCGGATGTGACTTTTGCTGTTGTTGCTTTTTTTTTTTTAATTGGGTTACTTTGTTTGCAGACAATTATTTGCCGCTGCACCCTGTGTGGCAGGCTCAGGCCGTATGGCCAGAGTAAAAATTAAAGTACTGGTTTCTGGACTAGTCACATTGTTTCTGCGAATGCAAGACTAGTGGAAATCCACATGCACAAACATGCTGCAACGGCTGCCCCATTAGCCTGCCTAGGCAAGTGGTTCAGTTCAATCCTAGCTGCATCATAATAAATGTGACACACAGAAACAGCCATGTGTTCTAATTATGGTGCATATCAAGGAACCTGGCAAAGTGGTACTAATGAATCTGGACCTCGCTACTGTGGGAAGAATTGTACCCTACTGCATTGCCTTGGTGCATAATATATTAACTGCTGTTGTGAGACCTGTTACACAGGCATGCCACATTCATGGCCCCTTTCCTTGCATCCCATTTTATTACCACTGCTTAAATTTTACCTCGATTCAGACAAGAAAAGGGTGGTTGAAGTTCTCAATTATTTTTGGTACACAATGTAAACAAATTTCAGTCGGCACAGTTTCAAAGTTGCTGATTGAAGAGTAACCACTGTGGATGGCTTTTTGCGTCATTAAAACGGCTTGCAACAGTGAACATTGTGCCCTGCTGTGGCAAATTTTGGTAGGAGGGAGTGTGGCTATTGAAACAATATGCTTGTTAAATCTATAAGAACAACATAGTGACTTGAAAAGAAATTAAAAGTACAGCAAGAGTCGGGGTTCGAAGACTTGTATGTCCTTTTACGATGTAATACATGAGGTATATTGAAGAAAAACTTGCAAAAGGCAGACCAGGTGTTAGTTTGCTGTGGCAACAAATGGGCCAAGTGGCAATATGCTGCTTGCCAGGACTGATGTATGCTGGTATCATTCTTCCAGCAAACAACTGGGAAAACCACGATTTTGTGGATGTTTCCCTACAGAGAGTGGTGATTCTAAATGAGATTTAGTGCAGAAAAATTGGGAGTTATGATTGTGATTTCCAACCTTGAGCCCGGCATAATTACGCTGCAAAATTTGGAGTTACCTACAGTGTCTACGAGTATCTTTGTGTATGAATAAATGATGGCAGAGAAAGGAGGAAAATAATGAAGTGAAAAGAAATGCAACTGCCACAAAGCTTCTGGCAATCTCGGTTCTGAAAAGGCACAAAGGTTCCCGAGCTTGATGTCTGCAAACGCTGTTGTGTTGTGTGTGCTTGGGATCTGCCACAAATTTTGCAGTTGAAATAAATTGAAGGACAGTGGGTTCATATGGAAACACAATGAGGCAGTACAGGATGGTATCGGGTGCTCTACACTCGAAATGTGAGGCAAGAAAGGCCTAGCATGAACAACAGTTCAGTTCAGTTCAGTCGTGTCCGACTCTTCGTGACCCTACTGACCATGTCACGCCACGCTTTCCGGTCTCTCACTATCTTCCTAACATCACATAACTTCATCTGCAGTGCCTCGAGGATGCCATCTAACCATGAACAACAGTCGAGGCAAATGGAGGAGAAACAATTACAAGAGTTTCTAAGTCAACTGCAATAGAAGACCAACTCAGTGACTTGCCAATTTAAAAATACAGATGAACTTAAAAGAAAAAAAGAATATGCTGGACATGCTGATGGAGTTATAGAAGATGGTACAAACTTTTTGGCAAGCGGTTAATTTTTTGAGGCTAGGATTGGACTCTTGGAGATGAAGTGCTACCAGCAAAAGTTCAACACCATGGAATGACATCTGTTGTTGCTGAATGCAAGACAGAAAAAGCGGAGCAGATGCTTACCCAGTGTAAGGCCCTCCGCCACAGAGATTGAAATGTTCTGGGGTTAAGAAAACCGCCAGGACATGGTAAAATTTTTGAAGAACAGAGAAGGCAAGAGGTTTGGTGAAGAATGGCAAGAGAATACTTTAGATAGGGGAGAAAAAAAGAAGTTTGGCATTCAATTTGAAAAAAATGTCTCATGGCAGAAATTAATGACTGATGATTATGACTACACCAACAAAAGGGGAAGATGCTGGTTACCTGCCTATATATAGCTCAAAATGAAGGCGTGAACTAAGTCGTGAATGGTTCTGCCACCATGTGACTTGTGTAGTGAGGCAAAGCCAGTTGCCTGCTATTCGAGCGGGCATCTCTTAATGGCACTGGAAAGCTTAAAATTGATGTTTTATGGCTAACCACGCTTGGTATATAAAGTAAAGGTTGTGTGTTTGTTAAAAATATTCAGTATTACAGTTAAATACAGTCAGTAATTTTTAATACACATATACAACATACTGAGTACAGTAATTCGGCCCTAAGCATTAATGAAGCAGTCTTTATATGCCATACATTAGTACGCCTTAAGTAACATCTAAGACTCGGGGGGGGGGGGGGGGGGGGGGGGATTAACAGCGACGAGGGCTCGTTTCAAAAATTAAGAGGGCCCCCAGAGAACACGTGCCATTTGTACCCGAAGAATCTACAGACTGTTTACGAGCATCGTCTAAACATATACTTTCCTGTAGAGCACACGGACACACTGACATCTAGACTGAGCTATCCCAAGACATCACGAGACACATATAATATACTCCCTCAAAAATCACAACACGAATTCATGAAAAATAAATTGCTCGAGTGGTTATTTTATTTGCTAATTCGAAAGCGCAGGACCATTGGCTGCATTTGAGCACAGGTTAAGTAGAGATGGGTGTTTTTCATATGCTGTTCGCAAACTCTTACCATAAATACACAACCAATCTAATGGAGTTGTGAATTCATCCAGCAAGGCAAATTTAAGGTCACCTAAGGCAGTGTTCCTACAGAAACAGCAATATGTTCTATATGCTGAATAAAGTGAAGTAGATGATGTATATTACTCCAACCGATGTGACAATGCGGGGTGCTAAAGCTTTTTGAAATGTAGGCGCCTGTATAAAATGGCATCGCTGCTGAACTGGCATGAAATTAAGGCCTTAACACGCTCAAATAATCAGTAATATGTATTTATATTTATACTGATTCTCCACATTTACAAAACAGTATATTTACATTTTGCACATAACTTCAACTCTTAAAACTGAAGGAAGAACTTTTACAAAACAAATTTTACATTTTACGGGATAGCGTATGCAGCTCGTTCCAGTGTTCCACTGAGAAGCCGCCACGGACATCAGTCAGAAAAATTAGGGTGGGCACTGAAAATAGAGTGGACAACCTTCAAGTGATTTTAGGACAGCATTAACGATGCCTGTTTGCCGACTCTTTATGGAGATATTCGATTGCGTACATACACTTTTCTTTAACATCTGTTGTCTCCACCGGGAATCAAACACTATTTCTCCGATCCCCCACCGACTGCTCTAACCACTACTCTACGCCGGGCTCATGAGAAAGATTGTAACTCTCCTTGTCAAGCATAAGGGTGATAGTACCGATGAGTGACGCTGCAGTTAGTGATAGTGATGACAGTAGCGTGGACAGTCCCTTCGTGGTGGTGCAGTGCAGCGCTCGACTACTGTGCCCAAGGATGAGAGATCGAATGCCGGCCGCGGCGGCCGCTTTTCGACTAAGGCAAAAAGCAAGGCGTCCGTGTGCTGCAGGACGTCAGTGCACATTAAAGAACCCGGGAAGGTTGAAATTTCCGGAGCTCTCCACTACAGCGTCTCTCATAGCCTAAGTCGCTTTGGGACATTAAACCCCACAAACCAAAACAGTATAAATGACAATGAAGATGCAGTTAATGAAAATAATCCTGTAAAGTGGTTTGCGCCATTTCCGCTTAAGCGCAGTCGCATGTAATCATATAAAATGTCTCCATTTTTCAGGTATTTGTTTCTATAAGCGTTTTCGAGCCTTTGGTTGGGAAAGTTTCTTGATGAGATCTTCAACGTTAACCTGCCCAAGAATCTCTCGTCTCCAGTCACAGTAGTGACAAATACTGAGGCTGCTAAGCCATCATAATCTATAACTAATAATTTGTTGCTTTTGTCGCAGCCTTGACAGCTTACTCCAGATTAATACTACCCAACTGACTTCAACAGCAGTAATGACAAAGGTCGGATGGTTTACCAACTGGTTTAAGCTGACTTCCAACTGAAAGCCGGCTAGAACCTGTCGATTCCACTTGATCATCAAGTGGAACCCACTGACTTCCAACTGGTAGGCATCTGGAACCAGTTAAGGCCAGTTGAGCATCAGCTGGGACCAGCTGACTTTCAACTGGTAGGCATCTGGAACCAGTTCATGCCAGTTGAGTACCAGCTGGGACCAACGGAAATCGGAACAGTACAACTTTTTGTACTTTGACTGGCAAAATATGAGGCTGGCTGTGGGAATAACCGTGCAACGCGACAAACAGCTTTTGAAGCATTCAATGTTGGAATGCATAAGCTCTAACTTTAATCACGAGAAATCAGGAAGAAGGTTTGACTACTCTTCGGACCGAACATCGAAATCTGCCAATTTTTCTGCTCCCGGGGGGCTCTTTGAACCCAGGATAATCCAGCCCTGCCTACATTGCACAGCAAACAGGTGCCTCTTCGTTTCGTCTCCATCGAAACGTAGCTGGCGGTGGTTGGGATTGAACCCGAGTACTCCGGCACAGTAGTAGGGCATCATTAACCACTGCTGTTTACTGGTGTTGCACTTGTAAAATGGCTACTCTTTTTTCTTTTTCTCTCTTCATCAGAAAGGGCACTTGTAGCAAATAAAAAGGAGCCAAACGGAAAGTAATGCAATCAACAATTGAAACGTATATGCAGCGAATGCAAGTAGCACAGATTGCAAAATAGTGTCTGTGTTCGCCCACATCACGTGATGTTGACGAAGCAAGTAAAAACTCCCAGTAGTATTCTGATATGAACAGAAGAAATTTTCACTTCCTTTACTAGTGTGACCACCAAGACCAATAAGGTTGAAAGACTGCTTTTTAAGGATGTCAAGTATTACATTTCATTGAAAACAGACTTTGTTAAAAAAGAAGCAAGCGCAAGCTAAAACTCGTCACACGGTATACTCTGAAGCAGCAGTCTTGACAAGAAGCATGTTTTTCTGCATCGTGGGTGGTGGCTCAATCTGCAACATATTACTAGATTGGTGATGGCAAATACTCATCACGAAAGAAAACAAGCTCTAACAAATAACAACACAGGAGGGGTCACAGCACTTGATCACAACTTTGGGTTTATTCAGAGGCTTCAGTTAATACACACCAAGCCATAGCAAAAACCAGCCATGTGTGAAACTTTATGCAGGAAACCACTCACATGCAGTTCTTATTCGGTTATCTAAAAAATCTCTCTTCTGGAGAGGCTAATCGATGGATTGATAATACACAAATTCCCATGTTTTGGTATAAAAAAAAGCTTCCACGATATCCAGCGTTAGTCGGTCCCAGTGATGGCACATCCTTGACATTTCGACACGTGGCTGGCGATTGCTCTGCGTTGTTGTTAGGGGTTGTGTGTATTTACTGAGGCCTCTGAATAAACCCTCTAGTTGGGAGTATGTGCTGTGCCCCTCCTTGTGTCATTCATCAGCACTTCAAGTTTTTCGCGATAAATGTTTACCAACTAACTCAATTATCTGCCCTGATGGCAAATAACGGCACTTGAAGCATGCAGAACAAGATATTTTGGAGTTTGGAGAGATTCGCTTACTGTGATTTATGAATGACAGTATATGAGGCGCAGAACTATGCCCCATATGGTATCAGTTTGGCTGTGCAAGTCATGACACAATCCAGTGCGATGTAAAATACAAATATTTTTATTCAACTGTGAGTTCCTTGTCTGATGAAACAACGCTGTGTGCTCTGAAACGGAGGTTATTGCGAGGCACAACGCTGCCTGACTGCACCAAGGAAATGATATGCTTGGGAGCACAATTCTGTCCTCGAAGTTATTTTGCCTACTAATTGATAGAAAATTAAAACGCTTGAACTAAAGACAGGAAACATTTGTAGAGGCATGTTTTGATGCTTTCCCCAGATGCTTGCGCACATGCACAGTTCGGTGTCTGTAGGTGTCCAGCAACGTCACGTAGGCTATTGCTGTCACGACGCCACAATCCTAGGACCCCCACAAGACAGAGAGGCAGTCCAAAATGAATTTGCTTCTCTTCGCCTCTGCCAAATGCATATATACTTTCCTTCCTGACCATGTTGCAACTGATCCCAGCAGGACGCCATCCTAGCAGGGCAATAGCTGGCACACCACTTTCATTCAGATTTATCTAAAGCATTCATTCCTCTGCACATGGGTGATTGTCAAGCAAGAAGCAGCTTGTGCATTGTGGCTAGCACAGTCTGGGACTTGCTAGACCATGCTCGTGACCCTTACTGTAATTGGTGCAGCCATTAAGTAGGAGTTACAAGGTCCAACCCCAAATCTGCAAAAGTTACTCATTGGCCTGCCACTGGAGAATGCCATTTCACTTCAGACAATCATACACAAGTTGTTCGTCTATACATAATCGCCAATGGGTTTGGTGCTCATTTTCCCTACATTCACATCAAAATTATGAAGTAACTACTTGTTGTGAAGTATTCCGGATGATGTTATACAATATTTTGTTGCAAATAGCAAGGAGTACTTGGGATGGATTATTTGGCACTGCTCGAGCTGTGATTGTTCAAGCTTCTCATGGTACACAACAGGATTGGTGGTGCTGCCACAACTTTTTCAATAAACAGGTGACAAGTAACTTTGTTCAACAGTGAAGTCAATAACTGGCGCAGCGAGACATGGGCGATTTCTTAGAGCCTAAGTAAATTGTGACGATGATCCTGGCTTAAAACACAAGACAATCACTTTGATGACGACAGCAAGAGTGAGTGGAATGTCATTCTCTGGCATTGCACAATGAAACAGAGAAATGAGAGATGCCGTAGTGGAGGGAACAACATGGGATTCTTTGACATGCAGTAACATCCCACAGGATGCCTCCATTCAAGTGTCGAAGCTGGGATTCGTAGAAAGTCCAGTGCTGGCTCTTTCTTCTTTCCAATGTTGAACGTTGAGACAAAATATAAGAGTCAAACCAGTGTGTAAATCTTGTTACAACTCAAAACAGATTCAAAGGCCATTTTTGTTATGCAACTTTCATTTTCGCAAAGTTTCACAAGCAACGTTAAAAAAACCTGCTCTCACAGTTGAAGAGAACTGCAGGGTCACAGTCTGTGAAGTGGCAAACACAATGCCATAAAAGGAATAGGTATCTCTCATAACTTGCTTTCTACATTTCTTGCTTTTTACATAGTCTTCCTTGCTATCATCATTTCATGTAAAGACATGAGAAAGCAGGCAGATTCAGGTCCTTCAGTCAAATGCATTGTGTGGCTTCACAGCAATTGTTAACAGACAGAGGGGATGCCTCAAAATAAATCACTAACAACTTTAAGGAGCGTGGAATATTTAGTTACATCATAGGTATATACAGTAAATAAAGCATTTTGTGTTAATGCCTATAAACAGTCACCGGGCACCACATGTGGTTAATGAGATTGAAAACTTGCGGTCAGATCCGAGGCTACCGCAGGCATGAGAGGTTTTCGCCCTCAATCAGTACAACAAATGAATTCAGCCACAAGCTGACTGAAAATCAAGTTGTTTAGCCTAAAACTGACCAGCTGACAAAATATGCAGAGCAGATAATGCCCTTAATCAGCACTGTGGGCTAAAAATAAGCAGTTCTTGGAAAGACCAGAAAGAAAGAAAACTGCACAGCAGTTTTATCTGATTCGTGCAGTGTTCTAATACGCCAGCACCCATTCATGCGTGCATACTGTAAAAAATGATGGGTAAAAGCCCTGTACACTAAGCCCGCCCACTGAAGTCTGTGTGTGATGAGCACTCATGGAAATAAAAATAATTAAAAAAAAGCAGGCACACAATGTGGCAGCAAGCACTCATGTGGTGTCTAGCCGAATGGTCCTCAGCTTTTGTCTGTCTGCGAGGATGCATGCCGCCTCGTTGGATCCACCGCAGTAATGCGACGATGAAAAAACGGTCAGCAGCTTGCCCTTCTGCTGCACCTGCGACATGGCAACGAAGAAGACATGCTATCTAGTGGCAGTGCAAGCAGGAGATGCCTCAGGTCACTGCCAAGGGCATTCTTACAGCTGAGCAAAAATGCTGCTTCGATCTACAGAGTTTATGGTCCCCACGCACTCTAGTGACAGTGCAAACTGGAAACGCTGCCGAGGGCATTCTTCCAACTAAGAAAATGCTGCTCCAATACGAAAGAGTCAATCCCACCTGGAATCCTGCCTGCTGGACCTCGTGTGCCCGGACGACGTGCGAGAGCTCATTGCGGCTGAGGAACTCCTCGAGGGCTTCGGCGCTGAACATATGTGCGGTGCCCCTCTTGGAGTTGGGCAGGAAGTCCTTCTGGGCATCCACTACGGCTTCACTGCTGCAAGGCAGAAAGTGCCCATCACACTTCATTCAGTGCAGGAAACAACACTTCATGCCTTACTCGCACTATGATGCCACATTTCACCGTTACATTTACCTCGTTAACATACGCTCTCACATTATGAGCTATCAATTATTTCTTGAAATAGTAGCGAGCAATAGGAGAAAGGTAGCACTGCCCACAGCTAGTTTGATTAACTGAACGCTGGTCAATGTCTGTCTGTCGTAGATCTACTTCCTGCTACACATCCCACGTTGTAACCTTAGCATAATAATAATTTCACACATTCGACTATAATTTCGCTCAAATGCAGTAAAAACGATCACTGAAGGTGAACTGCATGCATCTGTAAAAGAAATTTTTCAGATTGTCGAAGGGACCGCCAAAGTGATGGCATGCTGTTCAATTTCACGATAGATATGATGTCAAATTTTTAGTGTTTCATAATGCATTTCACTTGTTTTATAAATGCCAACCTGCCACTACAATTACTCAATCCATAGAAACTAGAGTAACTGATGGCTGCCTTTTTTTTTTACCTCGTTGACACCAGTGTGCAACATATTTTATGCGAGATACATTAATTTTAAATTTAGTGCATCATATAAATAAAGTCTGATGTAAATGCTGATATGTATCATAAATGACAGCTGTGCTTTAAACATGGCAACAACACTACCACATTGCGGTCGCTTTGCTACAAGACACCTAACATCATCAAAACGTTCCATTACGAAATGGGGTCACTCCACATGAGCTCCCAGGCGAGGGATGACTGGTTCTCGGGGTCGCTCAAGGGCTTGGGGATCTGGTTGATAGCAGACAGGTAGCCGCCACCCAGCCATGGTGGAGGAATGCCGCCATGTACGCAGAACACCTGCACGACAGGTAGTACAACAATCTTTATTTGTCCTAATGTAGTGTTGGATCGAAATATGGATGGGCTGATAAAATTGTCACCAGAGACAGCCGCCAAAGTTCAAAGGTGGGGAGAAATTTCTCATTCCTGACTTTGGCAATGAGAATTTCTGATTCAGGGAAATCACACAACAAAAATGTGATCTGAAAAGTAAAGTAGTTCAATGAAAAATTTACGTGTTGCAGGCTCTCATTCGGGCTTCCTGGAGCCATTCAGTGTTGTTGATCCTCAAGCCACGTTGCTCCCATATTTTAGCACGCAGTCGTCCTTATTTTTTAATGCGTGAGAATTATTATCCTGACGTCGGAAAAAAAACTGTCCGCGAGTTTCGCCAGTGCTGACAGTTTGAAACTGCGCAGAGTAGAAGATTCATAAGCGTGCCTTTGGCAGATGGCATGGCCGGATACTGACAGGTCAGTGAGCTGTGCGACACCATGAGATCACGTGATATGACCAATTTGGCAGATGCTGCAAACTCCAAGCTTATCCTTTCAGATGGGAAGGTGGACCTTTGCATCTCAAGTCGACACGCTGCTCCAAAATCACGCAAGCATGTTGGCTTCGAGCTCTATATCTTCCTCGAGTGGCCTTTCATGTGATGTCTTTTGGGCACCGGATGATCACAGACCTTGATTTTTGTTTTTGTTTTTTTTTCAAACTTTAGGTCAGTATTTTTTTCTTTGGCTTGTTTTCATACTGCGTTCACTTTTGGGCACTGGATGATCACAGTGATGGCTTCCGAATGTGCCCTTCTGGAACTGCCCTTGTGTAATGCAAGCAGTGGATTTCGGTGACAGTAAAACATTGTTTTATGAGTCGCGCGAGCAATATGACAGTTTGTTGAGTGTTTCTCCTGCCCAGCCACGCTAGATGCAAACAAAAATTTCGTATTTTTTTTAGCTTTATTACATTTTTTTTTGTTTGGTCTCTGAGACACCGCCCGCCCCCCTTTTTTAACGAATTTCAGGCGGCAGCAGGATGGGCGATGAACAGGACATTAATAGTACACATTCCCCCCCCCCCCCCCCCCCCCCCCTTCCTGAAATTTCATTCTCCCCTTAAGTTATATTAGTGCAAATGTGGCACGAAGGGCAAAACACTAATCTAGAACGCTTGGACTGTGTTCCTTGGCTACATCCCCAGCTGCAAGCGTGACATCTAGCGGAAACACCTGCTTCGAAAAGAGCTGGAAATGAGCACGCACAGCACGTAGAGTTACAGAACAGCATTTCTTTTCCTTACCCTCGATGCCACAGCCTCAAAAGCTGCTTTCACAGTCCAGAGTATGCAGACCCCACGTTCTAGGCAACTAGTATTTTGCCCTCTGTACTTGCCAAGCATTTCTGAAGTAGGCTACTACATGATTGTGTCTCGGCAATGTGAGGTCCAAAGGACATGAGAAGCACTCTTTGAAGCATGGCCAAAGAGCCTGGAAATGACAAGTCCTGGGGAACTAACAGTGGCCGTTACCTTTGTGTCGATGACCGCAGCTATCGGCATGACATCAAAGCAGGCGTTTATCTGCTCCCAGACTTCCACGCCAACACGGTCCCCAAACTTGCTCACGCACTCACTGAGGGAATAGGAGAGAAGAAAAATGCTGAAGTAGATGCACTGCCAAGGCAGACATGCGTGGTTGACGGTGCTTACTTGTAGAAGGTGAACATCTTTTGTACATTCCGCACCTCGTGATTGCCTCGGAGCAGAAAGAACTTGTCAGGGGCCAGGATCTTTTGCGCAAACAAATGCGCAATGACCTGCCAAACCAACGAAAAAAAGAAAGGAAAGGGAAGTCTCTAAGCAGGAAAAATACATCACCAAAATTTGCACACAACACGAGCGTGGGGACCACACTGCTATTGGCTGCTTCCTTCAGCGCCTGTCAGCCTTGGATGCACTCTGTCGTCAACTGAGCATTCTAACGAGCAAACTTGAAAAAAAAACAGCCACAACTTATACCCACAATCTGCTTGCTTACTCTGTGCACAAGCAGTTTCAACAAGTCTTTTTTTTTTTTTAATCTTCAATGCAGAAATGCTTTCTAAGACTGCGCACCTCATTTTCAGCAAACAAAAATTTTGTGACCAAACTCTACAGCCGTCTAAAGTAACAGTAAAAATTGTTCACATTTTCGAATACATACACTGCATAGGTACATGCATGACCTTGTGCAGAGGCTAGTAGTCATTATTGGATTAGAAACTAAACAGTGGTGCTCGGGGAGGGGGGGAAGGGGGGCAAGGTAACACATGGTAACGCTGGACCCTGCAGCTGCTGTGCAGATGGGATGGAGAGAATTAAAAGCCTAAACTGAAAAACGAGTGTGCAAGCAGAAGCAGGTGTTCCACTTCTGCATGGCTGCAGCAGTGCCTCTTTATGGGATTTCTCCAAATAATCGAAGTGTTCCATTCCCGCGGAAACAATGCAACACACTGCAAGACGATCATCTGTCCATTCTACAGACATGCAACCTTGCAAGGCTGCTTGCATGGGCATGCCGTGCATGCGTCACAAACAGTCTTCACAAGGCCTGCATTGTGTGTGGGTCGTCTATATGTCAGTGTGGAAGAGACATTTGAGAAGGAAAAGGCAAGTGAACAAAATCATATCAAAAAGATATGGCTTAGCCGCGTAGAGACTCACGGTTACGGGTGATTCGAGAAGCGTTCATAGCAAAAAAAAAAAAAAAAAAAAATTTGGGAAGAAGTGCTTACACTCTGCTTTTATGTATAAGCATGCCTTTGGAAAATCACAATTGTGGTACATCATGTTCAATACAAATATAAGAAAGTTCAATCTAATATGGTTCCAAAGAAGGGGCTAAATGTTAGTGTACAGACATAAGTATTGTGCTCTCAGCCAGGCTAAATTATTAAGCTGAACACTATGCTCTAACAGACATTACATGGAAAGAGCAGGATCTGTCTCTTCTTCTCTTATCCACGTGTGTGCATGCACGTTGCTCCATCCAAGATTAATCTTTAGCCTTGTGCAAAATATAGATGACAAGGGTAGAGACTCACCTCAACGCCATGCTCGCCCCGGTCTACATAGTCGCCCAGGAAGAGAAAATTGGCCGGCGTGAGCACAGGCCCCATTCGCCACAGTGCCTTCTCGAAGCACACCAAGTCCCTGTAGTTGCCGTGAATGTCGCCTGCCCAAGGCAGCAACAAAGACCAAACAGGCGTGAGAGGCAGTCATGTGACACGTGTGCACAAGCCATATACTAGGGATAAAGAAAAAAAAGATCGAACAACATGACTTGTAGTAAAAATGGTGGCCATTAAAACAAAAATGCATCTGTGAAGGCAAGTTCGTGACAAAAAAAGAACACTAGACACATGAGATCCCGACTGAAATTGTGAAATAATGGCAGCTGAAGATTACCAGAGGAAAATTGCTGTCAAACCCAGAACAAATGCATGCTTATACAAACCGGTACTACATGTATGATAACAGGGCAAGTTGTGAATATGTCGATGCCTTGATACGCATAAAAAGTAAGATCAAATCTACTTCCCCGATGAAATCCTTGTAACCTGTTATACACTGAAAACAAAAACTTAACCTGTACTGCAATTCATTTAAGAGTCCGAAGTAGAGATATGGTTTTCGGCCATTACAGGGAATAAGTAAGCGTAAATTTGTTAAAGATGAAGTGCAAGGCATGGTGCTTGAATAATCCCAAAGTGATCCCTAACTATTAAGTGATCTCTAACTAAGCTGCACATTATAAGTTTGGCAATAAGGAAGTTCGAAAACTAGCAAGCGCTATTCTCAATCTGTGACACATGTGCAGTAGACGCACAATCTCTTGCACTGCATTCAGACCAGAAAAGTGCCTTTGTGATTGGTGAAATTCCTGCGACATTCTGCACCAGTACTGCATTAAAGCTAATAACCACCTAAAAAGACAACTATCGCCGACAACTGATCTAATTAATCTACTGATGAATGACACTAGTTATGCCATATACCTTAGAAAAAAGAATTGGATTCTAAGCAGGAATAGGCTAACACTTGACTAAATCAAGGACTCAAATTGAGAGGAACTGAATGAAACGCATGTAGACAATTCTTTTCATGAACCATCCTGAAACACACAGACTTCTTTTTAAGTCACTGCCGTCAGAAAAGTTGACAAAGAGATGAGCAATCTCGGTGATGTTACTGGGAAGGGACAACATTTTCTCACAAGTACTCCTCTAGCACACTGCAAAAAACCAA
>NC_139346.1:196992243-197073579 GCF_055883805.1 Amblyomma maculatum | reverse complement strand
GTTGGATCGAAATATGGATGGGCTGATAAAATTGTCACCAGAGACAGCCGCCAAAGTTCAAAGGTGGGGAGAAATTTCTCATTCCTGACTTTGGCAATGAGAATTTCTGATTCAGGGAAATCACACAACAAAAATGTGATCTGAAAAGTAAAGTAGTTCAATGAAAAATTTACGTGTTGCAGGCTCTCATTCGGGCTTCCTGGAGCCATTCAGTGTTGTTGATCCTCAAGCCACGTTGCTCCCATATTTTAGCACGCAGTCGTCCTTATTTTTTAATGCGTGAGAATTATTATCCTGACGTCGGAAAAAAAACTGTCCGCGAGTTTCGCCAGTGCTGACAGTTTGAAACTGCGCAGAGTAGAAGATTCATAAGCGTGCCTTTGGCAGATGGCATGGCCGGATACTGACAGGTCAGTGAGCTGTGCGACACCATGAGATCACGTGATATGACCAATTTGGCAGATGCTGCAAACTCCAAGCTTATCCTTTCAGATGGGAAGGTGGACCTTTGCATCTCAAGTCGACACGCTGCTCCAAAATCACGCAAGCATGTTGGCTTCGAGCTCTATATCTTCCTCGAGTGGCCTTTCATGTGATGTCTTTTGGGCACCGGATGATCACAGACCTTGATTTTTGTTTTTGTTTTTTTTTCAAACTTTAGGTCAGTATTTTTTTCTTTGGCTTGTTTTCATACTGCGTTCACTTTTGGGCACTGGATGATCACAGTGATGGCTTCCGAATGTGCCCTTCTGGAACTGCCCTTGTGTAATGCAAGCAGTGGATTTCGGTGACAGTAAAACATTGTTTTATGAGTCGCGCGAGCAATATGACAGTTTGTTGAGTGTTTCTCCTGCCCAGCCACGCTAGATGCAAACAAAAATTTCGTATTTTTTTTAGCTTTATTACATTTTTTTTTGTTTGGTCTCTGAGACACCGCCCGCCCCCCTTTTTTAACGAATTTCAGGCGGCAGCAGGATGGGCGATGAACAGGACATTAATAGTACACATTCCCCCCCCCCCCCCCCCCCCCCCCCCCCCCCCCCCCCCCCCCCCCCCCCCCCCCCCCACTTCCTGAAATTTCATTCTCCCCTTAAGTTATATTAGTGCAAATGTGGCACGAAGGGCAAAACACTAATCTAGAACGCTTGGACTGTGTTCCTTGGCTACATCCCCAGCTGCAAGCGTGACATCTAGCGGAAACACCTGCTTCGAAAAGAGCTGGAAATGAGCACGCACAGCACGTAGAGTTACAGAACAGCATTTCTTTTCCTTACCCTCGATGCCACAGCCTCAAAAGCTGCTTTCACAGTCCAGAGTATGCAGACCCCACGTTCTAGGCAACTAGTATTTTGCCCTCTGTACTTGCCAAGCATTTCTGAAGTAGGCTACTACATGATTGTGTCTCGGCAATGTGAGGTCCAAAGGACATGAGAAGCACTCTTTGAAGCATGGCCAAAGAGCCTGGAAATGACAAGTCCTGGGGAACTAACAGTGGCCGTTACCTTTGTGTCGATGACCGCAGCTATCGGCATGACATCAAAGCAGGCGTTTATCTGCTCCCAGACTTCCACGCCAACACGGTCCCCAAACTTGCTCACGCACTCACTGAGGGAATAGGAGAGAAGAAAAATGCTGAAGTAGATGCACTGCCAAGGCAGACATGCGTGGTTGACGGTGCTTACTTGTAGAAGGTGAACATCTTTTGTACATTCCGCACCTCGTGATTGCCTCGGAGCAGAAAGAACTTGTCAGGGGCCAGGATCTTTTGCGCAAACAAATGCGCAATGACCTGCCAAACCAACGAAAAAAAGAAAGGAAAGGGAAGTCTCTAAGCAGGAAAAATACATCACCAAAATTTGCACACAACACGAGCGTGGGGACCACACTGCTATTGGCTGCTTCCTTCAGCGCCTGTCAGCCTTGGATGCACTCTGTCGTCAACTGAGCATTCTAACGAGCAAACTTGAAAAAAAAACAGCCACAACTTATACCCACAATCTGCTTGCTTACTCTGTGCACAAGCAGTTTCAACAAGTCTTTTTTTTTTTTTAATCTTCAATGCAGAAATGCTTTCTAAGACTGCGCACCTCATTTTCAGCAAACAAAAATTTTGTGACCAAACTCTACAGCCGTCTAAAGTAACAGTAAAAATTGTTCACATTTTCGAATACATACACTGCATAGGTACATGCATGACCTTGTGCAGAGGCTAGTAGTCATTATTGGATTAGAAACTAAACAGTGGTGCTCGGGGAGGGGGGGAAGGGGGGCAAGGTAACACATGGTAACGCTGGACCCTGCAGCTGCTGTGCAGATGGGATGGAGAGAATTAAAAGCCTAAACTGAAAAACGAGTGTGCAAGCAGAAGCAGGTGTTCCACTTCTGCATGGCTGCAGCAGTGCCTCTTTATGGGATTTCTCCAAATAATCGAAGTGTTCCATTCCCGCGGAAACAATGCAACACACTGCAAGACGATCATCTGTCCATTCTACAGACATGCAACCTTGCAAGGCTGCTTGCATGGGCATGCCGTGCATGCGTCACAAACAGTCTTCACAAGGCCTGCATTGTGTGTGGGTCGTCTATATGTCAGTGTGGAAGAGACATTTGAGAAGGAAAAGGCAAGTGAACAAAATCATATCAAAAAGATATGGCTTAGCCGCGTAGAGACTCACGGTTACGGGTGATTCGAGAAGCGTTCATAGCAAAAAAAAAAAAAAAAAAAAATTTGGGAAGAAGTGCTTACACTCTGCTTTTATGTATAAGCATGCCTTTGGAAAATCACAATTGTGGTACATCATGTTCAATACAAATATAAGAAAGTTCAATCTAATATGGTTCCAAAGAAGGGGCTAAATGTTAGTGTACAGACATAAGTATTGTGCTCTCAGCCAGGCTAAATTATTAAGCTGAACACTATGCTCTAACAGACATTACATGGAAAGAGCAGGATCTGTCTCTTCTTCTCTTATCCACGTGTGTGCATGCACGTTGCTCCATCCAAGATTAATCTTTAGCCTTGTGCAAAATATAGATGACAAGGGTAGAGACTCACCTCAACGCCATGCTCGCCCCGGTCTACATAGTCGCCCAGGAAGAGAAAATTGGCCGGCGTGAGCACAGGCCCCATTCGCCACAGTGCCTTCTCGAAGCACACCAAGTCCCTGTAGTTGCCGTGAATGTCGCCTGCCCAAGGCAGCAACAAAGACCAAACAGGCGTGAGAGGCAGTCATGTGACACGTGTGCACAAGCCATATACTAGGGATAAAGAAAAAAAAGATCGAACAACATGACTTGTAGTAAAAATGGTGGCCATTAAAACAAAAATGCATCTGTGAAGGCAAGTTCGTGACAAAAAAAGAACACTAGACACATGAGATCCCGACTGAAATTGTGAAATAATGGCAGCTGAAGATTACCAGAGGAAAATTGCTGTCAAACCCAGAACAAATGCATGCTTATACAAACCGGTACTACATGTATGATAACAGGGCAAGTTGTGAATATGTCGATGCCTTGATACGCATAAAAAGTAAGATCAAATCTACTTCCCCGATGAAATCCTTGTAACCTGTTATACACTGAAAACAAAAACTTAACCTGTACTGCAATTCATTTAAGAGTCCGAAGTAGAGATATGGTTTTCGGCCATTACAGGGAATAAGTAAGCGTAAATTTGTTAAAGATGAAGTGCAAGGCATGGTGCTTGAATAATCCCAAAGTGATCCCTAACTATTAAGTGATCTCTAACTAAGCTGCACATTATAAGTTTGGCAATAAGGAAGTTCGAAAACTAGCAAGCGCTATTCTCAATCTGTGACACATGTGCAGTAGACGCACAATCTCTTGCACTGCATTCAGACCAGAAAAGTGCCTTTGTGATTGGTGAAATTCCTGCGACATTCTGCACCAGTACTGCATTAAAGCTAATAACCACCTAAAAAGACAACTATCGCCGACAACTGATCTAATTAATCTACTGATGAATGACACTAGTTATGCCATATACCTTAGAAAAAAGAATTGGATTCTAAGCAGGAATAGGCTAACACTTGACTAAATCAAGGACTCAAATTGAGAGGAACTGAATGAAACGCATGTAGACAATTCTTTTCATGAACCATCCTGAAACACACAGACTTCTTTTTAAGTCACTGCCGTCAGAAAAGTTGACAAAGAGATGAGCAATCTCGGTGATGTTACTGGGAAGGGACAACATTTTCTCACAAGTACTCCTCTAGCACACTGCAAAAAACCAATTACATGACAATCATTTGACAATGTTGCCATGCTTACGATAAAATAGAGGTGGCTGTTAGGCATAAGCGACAGTGCCGAAAAAGTAAAGAATTGACGATGCTTCTGGAACTCCAGCACATTTTCTTTGACATTTAGCAATAAAGATGACGCGCTTTCAAATGATAGAAAATCTGACATGTGAAACGATGAAAGCAAAGCCTATGCAATGCTATCACCAGAAGTAATCACACAATTTAGGTACACATCCATTAGCATATGGATGTGTGTTTCCTGAAGAGGTGTGTGAATTATATGAAACTTCGAATACAAATCGAGTTTGTCTGAAATTTCTCCCATACTTAATTCAAGAAAGACATATTTGAAAATTGTCAAATATGAATAACTTCCAATACTTACCGGCGTTTAAATACTATGCTCAGTTTATAAAATTCGATTGCGGCAGTACCATGGTAAATTAGCGAATGACCTAGTTCGAAGTGCCTGAAAAACAGTACAAAAGGCACTATCTTCGCTTTTTTTCACCATCGTTTATTATTTGGACTGACTATGTTCGAAATCTGCTAGAGTTCGACCCAGTGTTTCCAATAACGTTATTCAGTAGCTAAATAGAGCGAGTTTTTAAAGCAGCTGACTACCGAAACTCTCTCTTAGATACGAGCACCTATAGCCTCGTTATTTCTCAAATCTAGCGCCAATTTCAGTTATTTATTGTAACTTTATATTCTGGCAAATTTTCGTTATCAGCTTCTCTCTTCTATGATTATCAATACTGCTCAAGCTGCAAGAGCATAGTATCTCCTTCGTGGAGCTACTGACACTTTAGTGGATATACACCGAAATGCAGATTCCATTCCTAACTGCAATGCCAATTCATTAAGGAACTTCGCGCCCACTGTTAGGTCCAAATATAGTAGAGATGATCAGATGCAACCAATCAGAGAGCAGCTTGTTCTCAGGCTGCTTCGCAGAAGCTCTAGGCATCTATGCAGTGTACTTATAGAGCGCTGAAAGACCCTTTATTTCTGTTCCCATCTTTTCTTGCCATGAGCTTAGGAACGACAGCACTAGAGAAGATATGCCACAGTGCGGTTGAATTAATTTATCACAGCAATATTTCACGCCAAAAATCAAATCACAAGCAATTGCAACAGATAATGGAGCAAAGAATGCACCAATGTATTGTGCACGAAAGTGAAATAGAAGTTTCATAATTCTCTCCTTATATCACAGACGAGGAAAGCAATGCTGCGATAAAATGTTTTCAAGCATACTGCATTGTAAAAATTTCTGGTTCATTACATGGCCTCCACTTATCAAGATGTAGATGTTTTGTTACCTTCAACTGATAAAGGTGTAACTTTTACATCAATGAAGAAAAAAGCTTTTTCTTCGTTGCCAAATGACTGTGGAGACACTGATATGAGCAGTTCTTAACTTGCTTAGCTTCGTTATGCTAACTTGACTTAGTTTCCAGTTACAATACATAAGCGACAGGAAAAGTGCTTTTGTGTTTGCTGTGTTTGACTGACCAACTACACAGCCCAAACATTACTAAGTCCCTCCTCTCACCCAGGATGTAGGTGGGCACGCTGAGCTTGAGCAGCCTGGTCTCGGCGAACATGAGGTCGCGTGTCTGGCGGCACATGGCGAGCAGGCAGCGTGCCAGGGCCTGACGGTCTACCTCGCCCCAGCTGAAGGCGTCCTTAGACATGCGGCCCCCACCACCACCCGCTGGCCGGCCTTCCGGGTTGTCCTTGCGGATGGCCCGCTCAAAGTAGCGCAGCCCCGCCAGCATCTCGTTAGCGTGCGACTTCTGCGATGCCCCCCAAAACACAACTCAGTTGACATTGGTACCAACTTCGTTACTATGTGAGCACTGTAGGCCACTGAAGCCTGCCCTCACATTGCTATCCTATTCCGATGCTATTTCAATCACTTCCACTAAATGCTGCTCTTTGGTCTCATGTTTTATATGACTTTCTCAGCGACTTTTTTTTCTTAATGAGTATGTTTCATATGTTTCATGTTTCAGGTATTATGGCTCCTTCACCACAGGGGCAGAACTTGCCATCTCGGATGAAGTTAATGCTAGGAAGGCCGTAGGCAAGCAGCCGCTCCCTCCACATCAGATTTGCAACTGGCATACTCGGCGATCTTGCTACCTACGCCGTAGCCTAGTTTTTCCTATAACATTCAATCACTTTCTCCTATTGCGTTGTTTGAATTGGTGAAAAAAAAAAAAAAAAAAAAAAAAAAACTTCTCTCACTGCATTATGTGGCGTAACAACATTGTACGAGACATCACCTGGTCAGTAAAGACGAACCACTAATAACAGAATGAAGATTGGGTCACTGACCTAGTGAAAAACAAAACCCGCCTGCTCATGAGCTGTGCAGCGAGGCCGGCCAAAACGGGCACTGGCAAAAAAAATCACCGTAGTCAGCCTTCTTATTACTGGCCCAAAAAGACAAAAATACAGACAAATCTTTTGAATAGACCTATTTCCTTTGTGACAGCGTTTCTCCATGACCCGCTTTCTATATACGTTGGCGATCAGCTAGGCTGTGAAAGAAATGTTAGCAATGCTGCCATGTTCGGTAGGTGCACGCATATCGAGCCCAGTAGTGGGCGCTTGGTGCCCACACTGAAGGCTCCTGTAACACTATGACAAATACTGACAACACATGAAACGCCAGCTATGCAGTTCTCAGAAGACACAGTATCAGGTAAGGCTATTCCCATGCAACAGTTCAAACTTATTGCATACTATGACAATGAATGCTACAGCTATAATGAAGAAATTGCATAACCCCCTTAACTCCGTTATAATGAAATTCAGTTCTAGTTTTTAAGGAAAGGAAGTGCTTTTTATTACCATAATTATAATTTCTGCTGTTTAAGATGCAGTGTTTTGCCCCCCAAATTATGCTAGTGCATCCTGTACAATAGCAGATCTTACATGCGTTTTTTTTTTTTTTATTATTATAAAATGGCAGCTAAGACCACTTCTGTGGCTAGGAAACCTGTGGCTACCACAGAGGCCCTAAGCATTAGCAATAAGAAATGCCAAAAGACGGCAGCAACTGCGCTCATTTCATTGCTGCTCTTTCTTTTTTCTCCCTCTGTTCCCCTCCCCGTGTGTAAGGTAGCCGAGTGGGCATTGCCTTGTTAAACCCACTGCCTTTCCATTAATTATTTTTCTCTCTTTTTACCTTCAGCGTCTTCATGTCTCTCTCCTTTCTCTCATCACTTTTTACATGCTCAAAGGCCAATACTCTATGGTGAATTCCCTGAGGTAATCCACGTTTAGTAATGTCTTACACTTGATTCCAAACCAAGAACACATTATGAAAAATGTAGCGCCTCCAATCTTAAAAAATCTGTCTCATTCCTTTTCTTTTTTTTCTTGGCTACAGTGGCCTAAAGTATACGACTGCGAGACTTGAGAGACTAAAATATATATTATATATTTTATTATAAGTATATTAAGAGACTAAAATTGTGAAGGATGAAAATGGTCTCTACAAAACAACCACAGCTTTACTTGTTCCTCCACAAGACTTGCTGTTGTGAGCACCCCATCTCTTGGCCACAGTAATCAGAAGCGATGAGAACGCTAGTGCTCAATTGGTCTGTTCACCATTCATGGCCAGTTACCGACCGCTACCGTAGCGCTACAGTACGGTGATGAGCCGTGTACTGTGCTATGAGATCACATGAACACTTACGCAAGGCCAAGCTTGACCAAGTGTGCATGCTGACAGTTCGTTCAATGGCAAAAGAGCAAGTTAAGAGAAGGGAGAAAGTGTGCGACGAAAGCGCTAGTGGGCGCCATTTGTGTACAACTTCGTGCTTCCCATCTGCAAATGCCTGGCTTCAGAGCAAAGTACAAATAAAAATGAAAGAAAAAAAAAATGGTCAGACCCCCTATCCTGCACTAGTGTTGCTTTTTCTTTTTCTTTTTTTGCAACAAGGCAGCTTGGTGACCTGAATTTTGCCAGCAAGCGTATGGAAGGGCAAATCAGCTTTAATTTCTAGTACCTGCACTGGCGCAGGAGAGACAGAAGACAAAGATCTTACCTGATTGAACGAATCCATCGAAGGCAACCTTTCAAATCGCGTTTTTTCGCCGAGTCTGGAACTCTTTGTGAGCGCTGAAGTGCCTGCGAAACAAAGCTACTGTCACTCAGAAGGCATCTCTGTCCTCCATGAACACTGTCCTCAGTCTCGGGGGCTTAGTGAATGGAAGCATCTTTGCAACTTCTCAGTTGTGCACGCAAGACCCTTCAAATTCAACAGTGCTAAGCAAAGACTTTGCAATGAAAGCCAAAGCCCATCCATCCCCAAACCTGCCAAAGTCATGCCTGAAGCAGCGGCCTGCAATGCCAAAACCTGATGTGCTGGCTCATAAAAATGGAAGTTCACAGGCCTGGGATTCAGGAAGACTTCTCCAGGATCTCCAAGACTGCTGCACTTCAGCAAGACATCCTAATTTCTTAACTGAGCTAGAAAATATGGCAGAGCTACTTGGGCTTGAAGAGTTCAGCAAGACAATTACTGTAGGATCTATTCAGGGATGGACCTTTCAGAAGCAAATGCTCAGGAGCTGAGCCGTTAAAACCAGAAGCCCCGCATATTGCAAGAACTGAAGAAACAAATGAGGCAACATTACACTTAGGTCGTCTATTGTGCGCATCCATAAAACAGACCTGCTTCTTGGCTCGGATGCTTTCTTAACCCAGGTGCAAGAGTTCCTCAACAAAACCGTCGTTAAGTGATCTAGTACTGTGTTGAGCAGCCTAGCAACAGATAAGACCTAGCAGCACAAGCATGGAGATCACCTTCGAGTTGCCAGAGGGAGAGGACATCCACCAGGGTGCCCGTGCGACGCACTTTGACCGAGTGGGTGGCCAGCTCGTAGTGGCCCACCTGTGTCGGAAACCGGTTGGCAACCTCAGCCGACGCTGACTCCTCCACTGCCGCTGTGCAGGGCCAAGGGAGAAAGAGAATAGAGTGTCTCCAAAGAGAACAGATAACCCCACTGTACTGTAACAGTGCAATTCTGGAAGACCAAATCAAGATGTATCGAAAGACGTCAAAAGCTGCAGCCAGGGAGGCAATCAAACTTGTTGTCTGCAAGTCAGCAAATATGCATTTCAGAAGGGAAGACCGAAGAGCAGACACACCTTAAAGAAATAAAAAGAGGAACGCACCTACACTGCCATGTAATAATGGCACAGTGTAGGATTTAACACTTCAAATTGGCAGACAGACTATGAAAGGGTGTGTGGTGAAGAGAATTATGGGCTAATTTCAACCATCTGGGGATCCAACCTTAAACATGTACTATCAACACTGTACACCACAAGGGCCATTTTGCGTTTTGTCTCCATCAAAACGTAGCTGGTGCAGCTTGGATTCCATCCCTATCCTCTGGACAACATTGACAAGTGATGAGAAATTGATTGGGCCCATTCATGCTTGCTTGACACCTGCTTTGCAATAGTTGTTAAAATACAGCGAGTCAAGCTTCCTTCTGTAACACCAAGCGAGGCTAAAACACCCCACTGCAGCAGCAGCAATTCTGTACGTCCCGTACGCTCGGCCTGTTCTGGTGTACATTGAGTAAACCAAGCAAAAGCAAGCAAAAAGTTGTTGCCCACCTGGCCACAGCCCGCTCTTACTTAACGGCAGAAAAGAAAAAGCTTGATTTCAGCACTGGGTCGCATCACAAGTGCTGCGTAAATCCTCGCTCAGATAAGAGCAGCACACTCACATATGGCACTCTGCTCGATCGTGTCGTTGCCAATGCTTGGGTGGAACATCTTGGACTTCTTGGTGGTGGGCTCAATGAGGGACTCCTGTGTGCTGCATCAAGAGTGCAAAGAGAAAGGAAAGCAGGCATTAAAAACACTGAACGACACGCACTGGCCAGCATGAGCAACAGTACTGGAAGATGAAGCACCGCTGACTATACAACAGCGCACTTCACGGACATGTATAAGGTCGTCCATTTCTAGCTATAACAGTCGTTGTTTGGAAAGTGCTACTGCGAATCACCCGGCTACGCAATAACATTAAATGTCTTACCTTTGATATGTGCCTACGTTGGAAGCAATGTATTTTTGAACCAGTGACAGTGTTATAGCTAGAAGTGGATGACACTATACACCCTGTCCTTGTCAGGGAACACAGCAATTTGAATCATTTTCTGCTATTCATGCATTAAATGTAAGCAAATTTGGTACACCCATGTAGCTCTATATGCGGATTTTAGGCCAGTGCTCACTGGTATGACAACACAATCGTTGAACCATCCCAGGGTTCTCAAGTTTATAAGAAGGGAGAGCACAAGCTTTTAATGCCGGCAAGTTTATAAAGCCCTGCTCTGTGCAATAAAGCTTTTATTAGGTGTCTAGTACTAATAAAAGCAAAAGTTAAAACTTAAAGGACCGCTGTCCAGGATATGACTTTTTAAGCAAAAGAGCTCAATGCTTCGAAGGTATCGAAGATAGCCTGTGCAAAATACTACAGCGATACGAGCGCCGCAAAGCAGCCAAAAAACAAATCAAAGCTCTCTCATCCTCCCCTTCGGGAAACCAGCTTCCCCGTTCTCTACGCTAGCCCGTCTGGCCGCTAGACTGACGTCAGAATGGCAACGACATCCACTGGTCCGTCTCGCCGAATGGCGGCTAAAGGATGGGCGAACACAACTAATTGTGTGCGCCGCTCGCTGCGCTTTTCACTCGCCACGGCCGGACTGAATGCAATGAATGCACGATGCGCTCCCTCGCCTGTTTCGTTTTCGCGCACGTGGAGCATCACGCCCCCCCCTCTTACTTTATTTCACTCTTCAGTGCCTCGGCAGTCATGTAAAAAAAACCACAACCATTCTGCTGTCGTATGTCACAAAATGCCGAAGAAATGACTAATGGTTGGTTTGGTTGGTTTATGGGGTTAAACGTCCCAAAGCGACTCAGGCTATGAGAGACGCCGTAGTGGAGGACTCCGGACATTTTGACCACTTGGAGTTCTTTAACGTATACTGACATCGCACAACACACGGGCGCCTTGCTTTTCACCTCCATTCCACCGAGGCCGGGATTCGATCCCACATCCTTGGGCACAGTAGTCGAGCAGCGTAACCACTGCGATGTCACGATGAGGCGAGTGATTAATGGCAGGGGCAGAAAAAGCTGAAGATGCCAAACACACTGCCGAAGCATATGCACAAGTGCCCACAAAGCATTTTATGAAAGAACACTGAACAAGGGTTGAGGGGGAGTTCGCAAGCCGAGCCAATGTTTCGACAAGTACACTTCTCAGACGAAGACAAGTCCACTTGTCAAAACATTGGCTCCGCTTGAGGACTGAGGCTCCAGCTCAACTCCTGTTCAGTTCTCTTTCATAATGTGCAGCCCCCTTCTTTCTCTCGCTCTACCCTGAATCCACAAGACATTTTGAAACAAAAAAAGTTTTGACAAGAAACAACTCTTCGCAATTTAAGCATGGATCAATGAAGCAAATGATGTGTACTGCACTTCTCTGTGCAACCTGCATAAAACATTACTCAATACCTGGCAGCACCTCTATGGAGTGAAGGAATTCTGAATTCATGAGATTCCGGTGTTTCAGGAACCTTTTGTGGGCACCTATGCATTGCTAGATACCACGGCAGATGACATAGTCACATCCCATTGAGACATATGCGTCTCAGCCAACAGAGGCACTTCCCAGCTATGATACGACTCAAACAGCTGATCGCAGCCTCACTTTTGCAGTTCTTTTTATAACACCTTTCTTAAGCTCTGACCTCTCCTCTTTTCGGCCATACCAAAATGGCAGAGCCCTGTCATTGCAAAGCAATCGAATATGCCATCTGCTGGAATCACAAAAAACATGATTGGCTCACAATTTTCAATGACCAGACATAAAAAAAAAAATGCCAGTTTACAGATTTTTACTGCATATTTCACTACAATATTTGATCACGAGACAGAAGAAGACTCAAAAATAAGAAAATAAAATGAGAAAATTAAATTCCTGACCAAAGTGGCCATTTTATTTACAGCGTCTTCCCCTTCAAAGAGCAGGGGAAGAATACTGCAGGCTGGAAAATTTTATTTTCCGAGTCGCAATCATCAAAACTTCAGGGAACATGTACTTGAGTGAGCCGGTTCTAAATATGAAGTGAGCCTTAATTTCGCACCAAACAAGGGCTTGCCCCTAGTGCAACATGTAAAATAGATTCTTTCGTCATGGGTTTTCCAGGGAGTCCGTTGCAGGCAACTTGAGCAAATACCTGCATTCGTCCAACATGAGCGTGCAATGACGATGAAATTATCACTGTGTTTCATCTGCTGCAGCAGATCTCAGTTCTGGGAATGTGAAGCTTTCACCAACGAGATGAAAATGGTTCAAACCCTTTCTCTGCGCACTTACTACTTCTTCTTCAGTGTGGGCAGAACTGAAGCTGGTGACCGAAACAGTAGCGATGTTCCCCTGAACTTGAGCTGTCCAACGGCGAGCAGGAACTCATTGAGGGGAAGCTGGCCGCCAAAAGGCAGGTTGAAGCTCCTGGTGGAAAGACAAGGCAGCAAAAAAGTGATGATGAAAAAGGTTCTGCTAGAACCGAGTGTTCGGTCACTAATGGAAACATCAGTCCATGTTCAACGAGACACGGAAGCTCCTTGCACAGTAAACCTTCAACAACTCAACACTGTATTTGACAAGACAGCCAGCAGTAATTGCCCCTCAACAGTAAAAGAAACAGTTTTCAGCAGACCGTATGAAGGTGCAATCCATGTGTGTTGAATATGTTTTAATGGCCTTCTTGCAATATGCAACGATCATATTGTAACGTCAAGTGAAATGCAGGTTATTTAGCTAATCTAGTGGCTATCAACATTTTGCACAAAAAAACTTGCAGTATTAGACATGTGAACATGCCTGAGCTTTTCAACTCCTAAGCTTGTTACTGCATGCAGCAGGAGTGTGCGAATTTTACCCAACTGCATACTTCACACGTAGAGGAATTTTTTAAAGAGAGCATCTGGATAGGTGCACTTACTGTAAAAACCCGTGTATAATATGAGGTTTCTTCCCAATTTTATCATGTCAGATTTCTGCCTCACATTAAGTGCGAATCTGAAAAAATATCTGCCGAAATTCGCAGATCCAGCATCGTTATTAATCAGCTCCAGTGGAGCGCCGTGCTCCATCACAAAGGCCACGATCGGTACTATCAGCATCGAGCTTTCAGCGAGAGGTGGCGCTTTCTAGTGGTGGCGTCGGCAGAGTGTTTTGGTGGTTTCAGTTTAACTACGCCGAACCCACAATCTTCGTGACCACTGTGCCCGCGACGTACACGCGAACGGAAGGATGTCGATCGCAGCTTGCACAATATAGGGATGGCGAAAGGATCGCTCGGCAAGTTGGATCCGAAAGCACGGAGCGCATTCGGTTCGCAAGGCGACCATGAAATGTATTGAAAATAAATACTACTTCTGATGTTTTTTCGCTTCCATTATATGCGGATGGTTTTTGCTATCTCAAAATTGTACCTCATATTATATGCGGGTTTTTACTACGATGGCATATCTGAGAGCTTCGATAACTTTGTTCACTGCATTCCTGTGGGACATGCTTTTCCAGCAACCATGACAACCTTCCACACTTAGAGTTTAATAGAAACCATCCGTACCACTATGAACCTCACCCACGGGCGGCACTTACACGGCACTTGTTGCAGTGAATTTGTCCAATGCAGCTTCATCCATTGTGATCCCTCTCATCACCTGAATGTCCTTGACCATTTTCCTGTACAGGGGAAAAAATTGGGAAAAACGCTGAAGGCTACGATAATGGAGAAAAGGACAGCCACAAAGTCTACAGAGGAGGCTCTCCTTTGCTTTGCATTACCACCAGCAGCCAATTGCAATAGACCAGAGACGTTCCACCAATGCAGACGGAGAGATGATACCCGCATTTTTACAGACAACAGTTTGTGGGTCACATCAAAAGCCGTGTCCGCTGGTGGAAGTCTCTGCTGGCAATTTTCACTACACAACAAGGTGCGCCAAACAGGTGAGCACTAAAACAGGTAAGCTCAAAGCAGCTGTAAATAACCATCACCACATTTTGAAAGACCCCCCCCCCCCCCTTCTAATTTCATTAACACAAACACTTCAACTGAGAGCAACGGTGAATGTTGCACACAGTGCAACTCTTTATTTAAAGCAAAGCTTGAGCTTCGCTTTAAGCTTAAGGCCAAGGATTATTTCTGCAAATTCTAGAGGTAATGAATGCAACTGCTACTAGTACAAGCTATGCTGAACACGCTCGAACACTAAAAAAAGAGCAGTCCATACCTGAACTCGGCATATTCCATGATGCCGTCGCAGTTAGAGTCGTAGAGGCGGAAGATGTGGCGACAGCGTTGCTCCCCTGGGTTTCCGCCGTGTTGGGTGCCCGGCTCCATGGCCGCCAGCCCCAGCACCAGCTCCTTGAAAGTAAGCGCACCCCGGTTGTGCACGTCCATCGCTCTGAGCAGGAAGAAGAGTAGATGCGTTAGCATCCAAACATTTTTCAGCATGCAATGGTGCTACTCACCTGAACAAGTCAGCCACGTGGGGCGTTGCCTCCCAACCCAGGCAAGTGACATACTTCTGAAAGGTCACCTCGTTCATGTACGTGCTGGGCTTCGCAAACTTGAAGAAGTCGAAGCGCACAGCATCTTGTTCTGCAAGAGCCACACACACAAAGCCACCCAGTGTGGGGAAAGCACAGACAGTAACAATACGTCGCAACAGTACACACACACATGGGAGTCAGCAATTAGAAAGTTCCCATCTCGCCCAAGTACTCAAAGCGCAGCTCAGAACATAGTTCAAGGCATCAAAAGACCTTATGAGAAAGTAGCTTCATCGTGCAGCCTCTTAGAAAACAGAATGCAGTGAAACTCAGTAAGAAACACTGTTATCGACACTGGTCTGCTTTTATGTCTGAGATATGACACACTGTGAGCTCACATCATCACCACCTATGTTTCTATAGGTGCCTGATGACATCTGGACACGCTTGTGCTTTTTCTGTATGAAACCAAAAGTGGATGCAGTAAATGGCAAAGAAACCAAATGTTTATCTCACATGA
The DNA here is from genome assembly GCF_055883805.1 of Amblyomma maculatum. NCBI lineage: Eukaryota > Metazoa > Arthropoda > Arachnida > Ixodida > Ixodidae > Amblyomma > Amblyomma maculatum. Next base: position 197,058,166 of record NC_139346.1, on the reverse strand, counting down.
TGAGTTTTTGTACCATAATTACTGGGTAAAGAGCTGTATGCTAGAACAAAATATATGCGACTAATGGAAATACTAACGTGGGTGTTCATACTGCTCTATGTTTTCCAGAAAATGTTTTGTAATTATCTATAGGAGCACTATAAAACAGAGATGTGACTTACTGTATGATCACTGTGACAGCACTGCTGGTCCAACATTTAGACAAAAAGAGCAATTGGATTACAAAGACATTATTCCTGCATATTATGTATCGAGTGCTTCTACCACACGCCTTGAACAACTAGAGTATTCTTTAGCACACTGTACAATTTCATGCACACCTATCAGGATGGCACTAGCAAAACTGTTGAAGTTTATTTCCGTACATATTGGAGGCAAAAAGTGAGAAGTGCTTTACGATTCAGGTAACGACACGATCCGATAAAGTGCATTCACACCACCCTAACCTAAACTACTACAGTGCAGTGCAGTGCTATTGCATACTCTGCAATCCACAGTGCACTAATAATAGCGCTGCACAAGAAAGTGTGTGATAAGCCAATCATGGGCGGTGAAGAATTACCATGAGGAGGACCAGGGTAAGAATTCATCAACTTTCTTGATTATAAAAATGCTGCTTTTGGTAACAACATATCTGCTGTCATATACAGCAGAGCTATCAACATGACTTGGCATTCCGCTTTCGCATCCCTTTATACTGTCTATGAAGGGTAGTTGAACTGTGAGTAGGAATGGAGCCCATGAATTCGGATGTGCCCCTACCTTACACTGTCTGCGATACGATCTAAAGCAATAGCAAAATGGTTTTGATTGTGGGGCTTGTTAAGTGCCTAACACAGAACATTTTATAATTTAATAGTGAGTGGCTTAATGGTACGCTTTTATATTTTACACCTGCCCCCAACACATTGTAATGCCACAGCCTGGCAAGCTTTTCCTTCATGCCAGTTTGCTTTGCTTTCCCTGCTTCCTATGCCTCAACTGCCTTCACGACCACGGTAAAGCATGGTGATGTTGCCAACATATGTGTCAGACTAACCTTGCTGTCCAAACTTTGCCGACTCAAGCATCTGCTCAATCTGGGACTCGCGGGCAGGAACATTGGAGCGTGCGGGAGTGCCTTGGGAGGCCAGCGGTGTGCTGGCGTTCATCTCGACAAACTCGCACGGCACAGGTGGCTGCCGGTTCTGCAGCAGTAGCTTGCACAGATCGGCAGGCTCCATGCCGAGGAAGGGGAAGGGCCGTAGCTTGGCCATGCGCTGGATCTCTTCTGCAGCCACCCACTGGATGTGCACCGCCTCCGCCAGCTGCTTTCAAGAACAGGAGAGGAGACGCACCAGTCTCTCTTTCGCTCCTACTAGACTATGCTTTCAAATTTCATGTCTTAAAAGAACTGTGCAAAAAGGTAGAAAAAACTACCTGCCTTACGATCAATAGTTGAGGTTGGTGTCCACCCTAATAAACTGTTTATACCTATCTTTTCATCGTCAACAGCTTCTCATATCCTTGCAAAGATAAACAACTTAAGGACTGCTTAATAATCTTGATTATTTATAATTTAATATCATAGGGAATGACGCAAGGATAGCAGTCCCTCCGTCGTGATTACCGCTGCCAATTCTGCACCACTGATTTCATGTATGAACAATATTCCATTTTCATTTTTAATTTTTTCTGTAGCTTCATTAAATGAAACACAGCACCTGCTCTCACTACAAATGAAAATTAACTCAAGGGGCCGAATTACGCTACAATCACATCACAAAAAACTGTCATAGACCTGTCAATCAGCTCTGCTTTTATAGGCAGCTTGCACGAACACTGAAAGCGCTATGCATTCTGGGTAATCTGGGAAAGTCCGCCATTTTACTGCACAATGCAGCAGTTGACCATGGAGCGGGCTGAGCAAATAGTGCCAAAGCGATGGTTTACTGTGCGGTCGCAGGCTGTAAAAGCCGAACGCAGACTAAAGCGCAAGAGGTGAAGTCCAGACAAGACGACTGCGGGTTTTTCAAAATACCAAAGGTACACTTGCATGATTGCGACAAGATCAGGAGTGATGGGAACGTCGCAGAGAAAGTGGTTTGCACGCATCAACAGACTTACGTGGCATTCACAGCAGTCTGGACAAATTCCAAAGGGCCATTTTTTTTTAGCCTACACCAGCTACACTAGTGTAGCGAAAAAAACCATTGGAGGTATAGGAGATTTGCTACACTGGTATAGCTGGTGTAGGTAAAAAAAAATGGCCCTCAAGAGTGTTCATGTCATTTTGTGTCAGGTACGTAAACATTATCGATGTACAGCAGCCCGTATGTCGCACTGGTCAATTTGTGTACTTTTTTGCAGCCGTACGTCTTGCGGTTTAACTTGGGAGCGGCTCCGTAGTTGCTTTGTTTTTATGAGTGTACCCAAGGTACAATGATGGGGCCTAATCAAGATCGCAGTCATTGAATAGTTTAGACGGCCGACCTGCAAAATGAACACGTGAAGCAGAATGATGTGCACACACTTGGTATTTGTCCGGACTACTGTGAATGCCCCGTCCGTTGACGCGTGCAAGCCACTCTCATCTGCGACGTTCTGATCGCTCCTCTTGTCGCATTCGTGCAAGGGTACCTTTGGTATTTTGAAAAACCCGCAGTCGTCTTGTCTGGACTTCACCTTTTGCGCTTGTGCTTTAGTCTGCGTTTGGCTGTTACAGCCCAAGACCGCACAGTCATCCATCGATTTGGCACTATTTTCACGGCCTGCTCCACGGTCGACTGCTGCACTGTACAGGAAAATGGAGCTCTCAGCATTTCATGCAAGCTCCTTATTGACCTACAGGTATGCTGGACAGAATTGACCAACAGCAGTGGGGCTAGGTGATCAGTTTGCAACAGATTTGTGCCAGTTTTTGTGACATGATCGTAGCGTAATTAGGCCCCAGGACTGCTGCAGACCAGACATCGAATCATCTGCCCCTTCAAAGAGCGTTCGCCCTAAACAGTGTATGTTGAAAGCGCTAGCATGAGACCAGACAACACTCTCCTTTGCTTTCAACCTGAAAAGAGTGTAGCTGATGCGTTTAATCAGTGCCTCAATGATCATGGCTGCTTGAGGGCAAAGCATTCTCCAACTTATGTGTGCTCTAAGGCCCATCTACATGTTCTCTCCTAACTCAAGCCCTGTTGGTGCACTTTTTATGGTATAATGTGCTAAGCCCTGTACTCTCAAAAAACATGAAAATTGACAATACAGTATGGAGCATGCAAGACACACAGTGCCACACTTGGTCTCAACAAAATAAAAATATGCATGCACAGCAGGTTGGCACAGAGCCTGGCAGGACCAGCAAAAAAATTACTTTGTTTTGCATGCTAGAGCAGTGTTCGGTTGGCACAGGTCCTCGATTTCTACACTATTCAAAGTTCAATAAACATTACTCAACCTATTCTCACGCTGCAGAAATGAAATTACATTGTCATTACACATATACAACAGAGGCACCATCATTAGCCATGAACAATGCTGCTTGGCATCTCAGTTAGTGCAACGGCCAAAGCTATGACGAAAAAATGCTACCCATGAGCAACCATACCGCTTCATCAGAGCTCTGCTCTGGCTGCTCATTCACCCGCACTGCAAAGATGACTCTGGTGAAGAATGCCCGATGAAGGCCTGGTTGTATCCGCAGGACTTGAATGATACCCTGGTTTGTGTAAGACTTGATGGACAGCTGCAAAAAGCAAAAGCTGCAAAATTTAGCCCGCCAGAAAGAGCACAATGCAGACGCTCACAATATAATGGTTGAATAGACGGCGAATCTTTCACCTAAGCAGACTAATTTAAGGGTTTCTCACGTGTCAAAGCATCATACTTGTCAGGCCTGTTGTAACTGTATGGTTTTATCTTATAATATATATTCTTGGCACCATTGTTAAGACTTAAGTTTTTCATCCGCTATCGTTTCTGCAAAGATGTACATCCCACTCTGGTTAACTTCGACCTGGAGTTAGTAGTTAGGTTTGGTGGGTTTAATGTGTCGAAGCAACTAAGGATGAGAGACGCCGTAGTGGAGGGCTCCGGCAATTTCGACCACCTGGGGTTCATTAATTGGCACTGACATCGCACAGCATACGGACGTTTTGCTTTTCGCCTCCATCGAAAAGCGGCCGCCGCGGCCGGGATTCGATGCCGCATCCTTGGATACAGTAGTCGAGCTCCCGAACCACTGCAAGACCACAGCGGGAGCTGAAGTTAGTAGTGTTGTAGATAAAGAGAAATTTCAACCGCCCGACGTTGTTCACCCTGCTAAGAAATATCGGCACAAGGGTGTTTGCGCGTTTCAAAACGCAGCCGCCCAGCAGTCGAGGTCATACCCACGAACTTGGGCACACACACTTTGGGCTCACAATTGTTACAGGCGCATAGGCAAGAGTGCCACACCTGGAAGGAAGAGCTTCCCGTAGGCCGTGGTTTCGCGTACTTCCTCCAAGTTACAAACGGCCTTTACGATGTTTGCAAACCACTAAAATGGTGATGATAGCATCACGGGTCTCTCTACACTCTGGAAATGACAATGTCGCTGGCAAATTTCGCGCGTAAATGCTTGGACCGTGTTCGAAAAGCGTTGTTCAAACAGGGACGGTCGCGTGATCAAAGGAAGCTCACGTCTCGCATTAAGGACTCCATCGCAGAATCCCAGCTTTCACCGGGCACGATCTCCTTGCAGGGGAGCCACAACCCCTTGTTGGCGTAGTCCACCAAGCCACACCGCGTATCACTGTTGTAGCACAGCACAGCGACGTAATCCTCGAAACTAACATTCTCAGCAGATTCGTCCGGGCGTTTGGGAGCCGCCGGCGAGTTGACAGCCATTGAAACCAGCTAGTTCGCTGTCATCGCACAGACTTCGCACCGCGACGCATTTAAGTCGACACACATAACCGACGGTCCACTTTTAAGACATAACTTGACCTTTCAGTGCACATTTAAACCACGGACAACTTGGCGCACACATGGCCGCGGCGACGGTCGGGAGAGGACCTCATTTGCTGTCGTGACGGAGGGCGGGCTTCGTAAGCTGCTTCGGCCAATTTAGGCGCCAGTAGTCGAACCATGGCTCTGCGCTGAACGGCGAAGCGTTCAAGCCATTTTTATGAAAATATTCGCGCAAATTTTGGCACATCCATCGTCAGGCACTACGCCTGAATTTTCCAGCGAGTACGAAACTATCCCATAACAGCTGGAGCACAATACACAATGGCGGAAGCAGACGTTGACGAGATTGAAGCGCTTGTAAGTTACATTTTTCAAGTTTTTCAGCCACTTAATTGCAAAATTTTGGCGATGTACTCGCGGGAAGACAGTTTTACAGGTTACCTTGTCCAGGCTGTAAAAATCAAAGGATCGTCGTTATCAAGTGTCTTGAATTTCGCTCGGCTATTGCCGCTTGCAAGGCGACGTCCAAGTTTCACATTGCTCACTTTAGTTTCACCGCAAAGCTTTCACTGCGTGTGAAAGGAGTGAAATGACAGGAAATGGAAAGCAAGTCTTTTTCCTTTTTAGTGTAATGTGCAATCCAATTTCTTCCTCGGACCCTTACTTGAGTGTCTGTACTTGCTTTAAAGAAAAGGAAAATGAATTCGATGCACACTGCGGAATGTGTGCAGTGTTGTTTTGGCGCCGGCAACGACTGGCCGCTTCTAGTTGCTTGTAGCCACGCGTCTGTTCTCACGAGATTTCGAAACCGGCATTCGCGCGTTCAGTTTAATTATTAAACTCGCTGCACGCTTGTGCCTCTCTTGACCACTTTTTTGCAGAAAGCAGAGTTTGAATGGCTTTTGCAAGAGGAGGTGAACATTGTACTGGAGCAGCTGCAAGAAATTATGCTGGTATTATTTTTATTTTTTTTATTTTTGCACGTGCATATTGAACTCAGCATCTCTGCAGAAATGCCTCGCGAGCATGCTGTGCCACTGTCGAACGCATTCGTTACATCGTATGAAACTGCTCAAGCTCTCCAGAGGGAGGGGAAAAAAGAACGATAGCCAGGGATGCATGGCTACGGTGCATGCGATTCATAACTATCTCATTTTAGAGAAATCTCAAGAGTGCGATAGCGGCTGACGATGTACTATACACTAATCTCAAACCGGCGGAAAGGAGATTAGTGTTTACCAAACTGTGGCACTTTTTTCTTTATTAACACAGCGCTAACACAGCCCTTGATAATTGCTGTTATCAGGTGCTGGCGACGGCATTTTCTGTATGAAAGCACAGTGTGACAGAACTATATGTGTAAGATTAGCTACTGTCAAGGAAATAAAATATAACAGGGCTATATATGTTTTTGTCCTCTTGACTGTGATTGCAATATGCATGAAGAAAAAAAGAATATTAGGTGGTAGGACATGAACTGCACAGAGATCACTTTTTGAATTTTCAGGAATGCTCGAAGCGCTTCCCACACTCATTTACCAATCAGGAGAATGCTGTCAAGTCAGAAAAGTTTGTTATGAACAGCGCAAGGTATGTGACGGTGTTGTTCGGTTTGACATCAGAACTTGTTACTTTTCTGCATCTTGCATCTTTATTGTAGCTAATCTGAATGTGTTTAAAACCTTCGGTGTTGGTATAATAGAGCACAACTTTAAACTAATTGCATTCTATGTGTTTCTTCTATATTTCGGGCCTCTAATTATAGGTCACACCCCAAGCTTGCTTTTTGTTGCTAGCCTACGCCTAGCAATAGTGGGCTGATGAGGTTGCTTTGTCCAGTGTCAGAGGGCTGGGAAAGAAGCAAGAGCAGAATATATTTACTGCATAATAGCTGCCTTGCATAGTCGTTATCCATGATGTGATGTGTTGAACTTACCTAGACATTTTCATTTGCCTCAAGTTCCACAGCCACTCCTGACCAAATCAAAGTAGTAGCAACACTCTCGGGGGATAGCATCAGCCATGCAGTGAGTATGCACTTTGTCTCTGACTACTTCACATGCACACTTCTCTTGTCTTGTGGAAGCACTGATGCCCTTTGGTAGCTCACTCATTAGGCGTTGTTTGGCCATTGCGTGAAATGTATCTGTGTCGTCTGGTACTTTACTGATCTGTACACTGCTTTAAATAAAAAGTTATCTGCAGACGTTAGCATGACAATGTCCTTGCATTCCCGAGGCTATAGTCGGATATATCTTAAGTCTGCAGTAACTGCCACACGCAACTCCTCCATTGCAGAAAATGATCCACACTTTAATCTTCTTGGTTACCTAAATAGCAAGCTAACCATCTGACAGAATATAAACTAAAGAATTTTGGTGTCTTTGGCTTTTATGGTTCAATCAAATGTTAATAGATAGAAAAAGCTTTCATATCCAACAGATAAGGCGATCTACCGACCCGACACGCAGTTCAGGGAGCGGGTGCCGCCGCCTCAGATACAGGCTGGAAGGTTTTGAGTCCCACCAGCCTCTTTAGCTAATTAGACAAGCAGGAGCTGCGCAGCAGGGTTTCCCAGGTGTCTCTACTGCTTATATTGTGCATCCCCTTTGATACAGGTATTCCCATATTATGTGTTCGAGGGTCGCTCTCGCCCCACAAAGACCATACATATCGCTCCTGGCCTCAGGGAACATGTGGTTCGCCACTGGATGCAAATATACGTATAAGTTTGCAATCGCCTTCACACGACTGCTTGTCTGTTATTTAATTTCAGGTCTGACGGACCAGTGTACGATCTAATCTATAATGTTGCGTGATATATTTTAGCATGCGCTCTTTGCTCCCGCGGTCATTGAGGAGCCCTATAGCAGCTTGGCAGCAGAGGTCTCGAGTCAGCTTGTGGGCCACCTCATTGCCAGGGACGGCTTCGTGCGCCGGAGTCCAAATTGTCTGAGTTTTCTTATTCAACTATCTCTGGCCTAGGATTCTAGCTACTAAGGGTGAGGTGCTAAAATTTTGTACGGCAGTTTTGCTGTCACTGATAACAAGCTTCGCTTCCGTTCCGATGCAAGCTAACACTATTGCAATTTCCTCGGCTACTTCTATGCTCTGCCCACGCAGAGTGGCAGCTTTAACTGGATTGCCCCGGCCGCTGACGACCACTGCCACCGTAAAACCCTTATTCTGTTTACTGTTCAGTGGAGTAATACACGCACGGCTCACCACTGCTCATAGTTAGCAACTGCAATTTTTTAAAGTTGTATCCTACTGTAGACGAGTAGCTACCTGACTGATATTCACAGGCTTTCAAAGCCTTTGGTTTGTGAGCACCACTCGAGGATTGAGAGCTAAGTTTGCCTTTCATGTTTTGGAGCAACACCTCTGCATTTCATCTCGCTGGACCTTTGCTCACATTTGAGAACTCTTACCATGAGACAAGCTCATGTGGTGAGTTGGTCATGACCTGTGGCCCCCCTGGACCATATGTGCAATAGTGCTTTGAACCAGTCGCCCTCTGTTAGCACACTACTAGAGTTGCTCATGGTTAAACACTGTACTGAGGAAAAGTGGCATTTGGTTTTATTGGAGGTGCTTCTCACCAGTTTTCAGAAGTCATTCTTTTCCTGAGCAGAAGCGTGAAAAAAAATTGCTGTGATACTTCAGCGTCAGTTCTAATATTTCAGGACATTGCTCTGCGAATTCCCAAGCACCCCGGTTCGACGTTGAGAACAATAGTGCAAAATGACTGCCAGTGGAAGCTCCAGCAGGTGGGAACTGTTACCATTCTGGCAGCCTGTCTTTTTGATGGTTGCCACAGTTTCTGCTGGAATGTGCAACCTATGCATAGTCTGTGGCCATGAACTGTCTTTTGTGGCCCATCCTGCCTGCTGTTTTCTTTGCTTATTTTTTCTCATTTTACCCAAAGGTGCAAGATGCGGGAAACAACCTCATGACAGCCTTGAACTTGCTGACTCCACCGCCACCAAACACCAAGTTTGAGTTCAAATCTGCAGAAGAGGTGACTCAGGTACACGTGCATGGATAGTTATTAATGGCCTGAAGACATCATAATCTTACTGCTTTTCTTATGTAGAATATAGCATACAGCAGTTGCATATTGGAAACCACAAGAATCCTATACACTGACGTAGAAAAAAGTTGGTTGTTCTGGGATCGAGTGGTAGGTTTTGTGATTTGGAACTGTCGAACCCTCTGCAGTTGGCAGATGTCATGAGACAAGTGGTGCACAAAAAAATTTTGGAGACTTAAGCTTCACCTTTAATGGTATGATGTGACACCATACCTAATTAACTTATCTATTATTCTTCAAAGGTCCTTTACGGGGCATTACATGGATGCTGAGGGTAGCACGGCAAAAATAACATACAGTATTTAAAATGATTGACAATGGTTTACATTGATGAATATCCTTGATGGCGGATTTGTGGTATGGGCATGTTAAGAGTATACAGTGCTTAGGTGGTTACGATGGAAATGCAATGCAAGCTTGGGTTGATTTGATTGGCTGCTGGAATATTGTGAGACTGTGTATGAAATAAGACATGCTGCGTTAGCCGGATGACTAGCGTAGGTAACTGTAGTAGTGATTTCAGTTGTGAGATAATTATGTGATAAGACGTGTTATGTTATGACAGATGACTAGCGTAGGTAACTGTAGTCATAATTTTAGTCCTGAGATACTCACATAATAAGAGTTATCATATGAGATAAACCTGGCGGCATGATTCTGGATTAACTCAGTGGCATTAATTAGGTTACATAGTCTGATGGGGATCCAAACAGAGTTAGCATATTTAAGTTTTGGCCTGACTAAGGTCTTGTAAGGCAGTGATTTGAAAGAACTGGGTGCTAATTAATGTAAGTTTCCACCGAAGATACCCAAAGACGCTATTTGCAGAGTTGGTTATGTGGGTGATACGGACAGCCCAAGTTAGATCACTTGAAATGGGAGCTCCTAAAGTACCTTTAATTATCAATGGAGAAAATTGCTTTGTTATCATTCGCATACCTAGAAAAGCACAAGTTGGGACAAAGGTGAAAGGAAATCAGTGAGGTCATGGCACTTATTCCTATAGTACTATATTGAGTGTAAAATATCCACACCATGCAACTACATGGATTTTTTTTTTTCCGTATCACCATGCAAATTTTGAACGCAGCACGGCACTACTGTTGGCTCTGGCCTCGTTGTGTGCCAATTTAAAAAATATATATATACCCGCCAGAATTCCGAGTTCTGCCCCTGTTATGCAATTGCAAGGAAAGGTACACGAGGATATGCCAGTATTTCTCTATTTGTCTCTGATAGTTAACAGTCTCCTTAAGTTACAGTGCAGGGCACAGGCAGTAGTGACACCATTGGCACTTGGTGCAGAAGACAAATTTTGACATCCCTAGCTGTTGATTCTGCATTTATGGCGCAGTAATTTGCAGAGTGTTGTCTACTGTACAGTGCTTTAATGTTCAAACAGGCACCGACATTTTTTAGGAAGCAGCATGTTTTGCACCCAGTAGATGTCCATAAGATGTCCATGGGACACTTACAGTCTGTTTTATTAGTAACCGAGGTTTTTGAATGCAGCTGATGACCACCATAATGGGCTGTCTGCAGCGCGGTCGAGCCAGTCTCATCATCCCAAAGAAGCGCACCATTGAGGAGATCCTTGGCAGCCGAAATATGGCAAGTAGCATAAAAGGAGCCCTTCTGTTGTACCATGCGCTTGTTTCTTTTGATCTCTCGGAGGTCCTTTATTGGGCATGCAAAGTAAGCCAGGGCTCAGATGTTCTGGGCAGTGAACACAGCTGTGAGCCTGGCTATAGACATTTGCAGTCTGTTACTGTTACTGCTTGTATACAGCAGTATAGTCTTGCCATGCTTGACAAACAGCGCAGTCGAAGCATGAGCTGAGATGTCCCGTAGTATGACGTTCGCTGTTGTGTAGAGCGTGTACATACAAATGTGCTGCCAGTGTACTGTGTCTCGCCTTGCAGAAATCCCTGCAACCTCCACTGCCTCAGGACATGGCTGCCAGTTTTTATGTGCAATCCCACAAGCTCATCTTTGCTGTCTACCTGGTCCAGAAGGACTCTCATGGTCAGCCCAAGTTTGACGCTATCCAGGTAGGGCTACTCTTAGGGCTACATGGGCCCGAACAAGCTTTGTACTGTGTAAAAGGGCTACCAGAGCAAAGAAAACGCTAATAATGGACTCCCAGTGTGCAGTCATGCCCAAATTTATTTTGCCATGTTGCATATTCGTGTGCAGGTGGGCTCATTTCCTGTGTTTTACGAGCACGTACACCAGTGCGCTTTGTGAATGCAAAGTGGAGAGCGTGACATTATTGCAACCTCACCGAACCTATGGGCAGCTCTGGAAACTTGAAGTGCATAGCTGTGAAAAGTTGGAGCCTTCTTTAGGGGGTGATCGAATTTACTACACATGAGCAATGGATATAAATGAGGATGAAGCAACTTTGCATTCATAAAACATATATATATATATATATATATATATATATATATATATATATATATATATATATATATATATATATATATATATATATATATTATATATATATTTGTGGGCTTATGGCTACAAGCTACATGCATGATGCAACAATGAGTAGCCAAGGGCAGTCCAAGCCAACCATAGTGCTAGCTTTTCTCTTGGATACTGAGCTTACAACACCGGAAGTAGTGAAAATAATGCTACATCGAGCATTAAGGACATTGTTTCACATTAAATTTCTTGTTGGATCTTCACGAGAGTGTGACTGGAGACTGTGAAGATACGCACGGAGCTGTTCTAACAAGCTGTGTTGTCCACAGAATCCATGAAGAATTTTCTGCAGGAAATGGTGTTTATACAGTGAAATCTCGTTAATTTGGCTTTCAAGAAACCAGAAGACAGGTTTGAATTAACCGAAAGTTCGATGCCACAGATGTTTTTGTTGTGCATGCCATTGTACCACTCGCTGCTTCAGTGGCTGAACGGCTGGTGTCACAGTTGCTATGGCAACGAGCTAGGCACATGCTAGATTTTTTGCTCAGCTCTGATGATCGTATGAGTGCACTGAGACTGTCGTGTGAGTGTTAAGCGTAGCAGTATCTAAGCATTCTTGTTTTGCTCTGCCGACATCTCTGGGATGAAGGCTGACTAGAAAAGTAGAAAGTTTGGCAAAGAATGTATACACTCATAGCTGTATCATAGCAACCACTCATGCGTAGTAATTTGAATTGTGCAAGATAAGGGAAGTGTTGGAAGGGAAACATTTGCATCTTTTAGAGGCAACCACTGGGTGCAGTCGTATACAGTAAGGATCACAAAAAAAATATATATGTATGTTTCACTACTATATTTTACGGGAAAACTTATTCTAACTATCAGTTTCATTAGTTGGTCTGTATTCCAAGTTAGCACCATTTTCAGAAGTGTCATCTCCTTGACCTCGAGTCACCTGATTGGTGAAACTCCGGAACCAGAAGTGGTGGTGACATGCGGTTCCATTGTTTCCACCAATTGGGTAATGAGATTAGGGAGATAACAACACTTCTGAAAATGACGCAAACGCGGAATGTGGCCCCTAATGTACATCAAAAACAGCAGTTGCAGAACGCTGCTTCAGTTCAGTTTTAGAGGCAAACTGCCGCCATTCGGGTGGAGGGCGAAGTGCTTGTCTCTTGGCGTGTCCACTGTGAATTGTAGTAGATTATACTAGTGCAACCCGCGTGGCATGACTTCTCGCGAGCTGAAACGGTGGAACTGTGGAAGAAATGGCCAGGGTTTGTACATTTCAGGCAGAAGCCTCCGTTCCCTGGCTGAGCGAGGTCCTGGTGCTGTTCACCATTGCACTTCAGCTTTGTCAACAACTGAAGGACAAGGTGAGCTGTGCTGTCTTGAACACCAGCAGCGAAGGTGGAAGCTGAGCTTCAATCAATCAATCAATCAATCAATCAATCAAAGTGATCTTTATTTGTAGGAAACGAAATACATAAAGAATATTTGGACCGATAGCCGGGGGGCTAGTAGACGGTCCAGTACAGAATAAACTTGGTCAGGCAGCCGTAATGAGCGCATACAAACACACACACACACACAAACATACAAAAAAAAAAAACGACTCAAACAGACAAGCAAAAAGAATCAACAGGCACGGAGAAAAATACTTTTCAGCAAGCAATTCATAGGCAATTAATACAAAACGCAAGCGCACACACACAAAAAAAAATGGGGGGGGGGGGGGGAGGGGATCATAACTCTCCTTGGCTGTTAATAAAGAACATTTTACAACTCATTTTAAAGTTACCTGCAAGTTTTACATTAATAGGCAACGTGTTCCAATGTTTTGCTCCAGAAAATTGTACTAAACGTTCTCCGTACACATTGTGGCAGGCAGGGAGGTTGAAATTGCCATTTAATGCGTGTCTTGTATTGCGAGATGGCAACAAGAAAATATCAAGTGGCAGAGGAATACTAGTATTAATGATGTTATTTACCAATACACAGATTTTGTATTTAAGCATTGATTCTAAAGAAAGTACTCGATTTTCTAGAAATAAATTATTGTTGCTGCAGTCGAAAGATACGCGGTATATTATACGCAATGCTCTCTTCTGCAGTCTCTGTAAGGGAAGTAGATAAGTTTTGTACGTTTGTCCCCAAGACTCACAGCAGTAGCTGATGTGGCAGTGAAATAACGAAAAATACAGGGAACGTAGTATGGTGTACGGGAAATACCTTTTCGCCTTGGTAAGCGCGTAGCAACTGAAAGCTAGCTTTTTAGATAGCTTATCTATCTGCTCTTGCCAGTGCAAGTGTTGGTCAAAGATGATACCAAGGTATTTGAAAGAACAAACTTGCTGAATACAATCGTTGTTTAGAGATATGTGAATCGTACTAGGGTTAATGTTTCTTCTCTTGGAGTGGAATACTACATATTTAGTTTTATCTACATTTATTGTTAGTTTATTAGCACGAAACCATTCTGAAACATTAAACAGTTCGGACGTTATCGTATTTTCTAGGCCCAAGAGTGACTTAGATGTGAACAAAAGAGCAGTGTCATCTGCATACATAAAGACTTTTGAAAATTGAACGGCCTGCGGTAGGTCGTTCACAAAAATGGAAAACAAAACAGGACCCAATACAGATCCTTGCGGGACCCCGCAAGTCACAGGTAGTAGTGTGGAGTGTCTGTCACTCAGCACTACTTTTTGTTTTCTAGCGGAAAGGTAGCTATCAAAAAACTGGAGAGAGGCATTAGTAATACCACACGATTTTAATTTTTCCAATAACTCTGAGTGACAGACGCACTCAAATGCCTTTTTTATGTCGAGGAATATTACTATTGCAATTTGATTTTTGTGAAGAGCAGTGTTAATATGGTGAGAAAGTGATGTGACAGCAGTGGTTGTTGATTTGGCTGAGATAAAGCCATGCTGCTCAGCACAGATTACATTATTATCAAGCAGAAACTTGTTCAATTGTAAGGATATTAATTTTTCAAAAACAGTATTGATTATACTAAGCACAGATATGGGTCTGTAACTACTGGGGTCATTGGGATCTCCTGTCTTGTAGACTGGCACAACTTTCGCAATCTTCAAGCTTATTGGATACTGAGAGCTAACCATCGCATGGTTAATTATGTTGCATAAGGGGGTGCAAAGAATGTCGATATTGTCTTTTAGCACCTTCGATGGTATTCCGTCATAACCACAAGCTTTGTTTTCTCGCAGATTTTTAACTACTGACCTCATTTCTTCTTCAGTTATCTCCCGGAAAGCAAAGGTATTATTTGTTGCAATAGGTCTTCCTAGGTGAGGCGTTGTTGAAGGAAAGCCATTAACCAGTTTTTTTCCTCGATCGACGAAATTATTATTGAAGGTATCAGCCATCTCCTCTGAGATTAAGTCTGGAAGGATATGTTCTTTTTTCTTTAATCCAACAACATCGCTCACAATTCCCCATATCTTTTTGGAATTTCCTTCCTGTCTCATAATTAGATTAGTGTAGTATTGTTTCTTTGAGTTCCTCATCATGGCGACCGATTTGTTTCTGTAGCATCGAAACTGTTCCCGGTAATACCTATTAGTTCGATTGTTTTTCCACTTATGATAGTATGAATCTTTCTTTTTCAAGACTTCAAGTATAGCTTTTGTCATCCAAGGGCATATACCATGGTCGTAGTTACGCCTAGTGTATGTGTAAGTGGATCGGTCAATGACGTCTGTGATTTTCCTTATCAGGTATTGATATTCAATATCTATGTCATCATCATGCACGCCTTCGAAATCTGTGCACTGAAGCAGCGATCGCACTTGAGCGTAATCGATTCGGGTGGTACGTTTTTTAAACTGCTTGGGAGGATAAAGCAAAGGGTCACAGGGATAAAGAATAAAGATGGGATTGTGGTCTGAGATGGCAATGTCGCACACACCAGCAAACACATTTATGTCCTTGTTGCAAAGCACATGGTCAATCAGAGAGGCGGATTGGTTAGTGACTCGAGTTGGCTCATCTATAACATTTGTCTTGTGGTGCGGAGCGCGGTAGCGGAAAAAGAGACATCCAGTGCAGAATTGGAAGTTAGGTGGAAAAGAGTCTGGTGGTCCTGCTGGGATACCAGGTGTGTACTGGACAGGTAGCAACTGTTTTCATATATAATGTTTTCTAAGTCGCTGCATTCGGGTCAAATTACTGGGGACTGGAGAACAGCCAGATTCAAGTCTCTTCTTAATGATGACCTTTTTTTTTTTCTAACTTCTAATGTTTTTAAAATGTTGAAGCATTTCAACACCTCAACATGTCTCAGAACACTTAGATAAGCATAATAGATTGACTAAATTTCAGCATGGATTTAGGAGAGATTACTCAGTGTAGTTGTAATTAATCAAAACCATCAGTGATTTTAATACTTAAATATTGGCAGCAAAACAGGCACAGTTCTTATGGATTTCTCAAAATCATTTAACAAGTGCCTTTTATGAACAATTGTTGTTCAAATTGAATAAAATGCTCAAGAAAATTTCAGCTGATAAAGTTGGCTTTAGTTAACATTAATGAGTGGCAAGAATGCGTTGCATTTAATGACGAACACACTAATGCGCACTCTCTTGGTAGACTCTGGCATTCTCCCAGGCTCAACGCTTAGGCTCCTTTTGTTTCTGGTATATGTTAACGGTGTCGTGCACAGTATTTTTGTCAAAATTGAATTGTGTGCTGATGGTTGTGTTCTTTATTCTGAAGTTAAATGGGCTAGGGACTAAAAAATTTTAAATAACATATTGTGCAGGGACTTAATGTCACAATTGGAAAATGCTTGTAAATTATAAAAAAACTGTATCTATAGTAATGACTAATATAGAAGTGCCCTTTAAATATTTCGTTATTCCTTAATATACCTGCTAAATAAGGTACTCTAGCAAAAATCATTGTAGTATGTTCCCGGCTCGTAAGCTTAAAATTGTGAGTAAACACAGTTCCGTGCCTTTTTTCATGCCTGCAAAGCGCATGGACAGCAGATTCGCTCCTCGTTAGCTAGAGAACTAGGCCTGATAATATGAAGGAAAAGTTTCAGTGGTAATTCTGTATTTAGTCGTGCCAGAATGTAGGGCTGAATATTGACAATATTCAGAATGAGCGCTTAGTTTTGTACTTATTTATAAATTTAAGCAATATAATGCAACACTTTCTGGGCCGCACTATTTTTGAGGTACTGAGGATTGATGAGAGAAATTTCCATAAGTATCGAAAATGATTTTTTTATAAATTGGAATCAAAATTGTGCTTTTTTTGCTCTTTTCGAATCTTGGACAAGCTTGATGCGTTGTGGAGAACACACCTAGCGGTCTATAGCTTCCAATTTTGCTTGAAATTAAGGCAATAATCTGAATAATAAACAGAAAGAATTAACAACATAACACATCATGCTGGCATTTAAGGTTGAAAATGGCCTTTATTGTAGCGCATTGCTTCGGAATCAATATTTGTGATTTTTTTATTAGATTAACTGCAACAACAAAACAGGCTTTTAATCGTTCTCATAAACGTTGCATAGATTTAGTGAGTAAAAAAGAATGGATGACAAAGTTTTAGCATGCAAGCAGCAGGTTTCTAAACATGAAATTTTTGAAATGGCAAAAACAGCGTTTACCACCTGCAGTGATATTCGATCTTTTTCCTAGAAAACTATGCTGTATAGTGCAAAACTAAAACTCATTTCTTTGTGTTGAGACATTTGCCCACCACATATAAAGCCCACCACATATAAAAATTTAATTGAAAACAAAAAATAGCCATGGAACCTCGATTACCATTCTTATCTGAACACTTCCATATCAAGATTCTGCAGTAAATTCAACATGATTTCATACTAGATTATGGCGCCATCTTTTGACCTATCCATTCAATATAATCTCAGTAGAATTTAAATGTACAAAAAAAAGCACTTGTTTCATCTACTCGTCATCATCTCTAACTGCATTAGTAACAAAAGCAGATCCTTAGTTGAACATTTATAGGAAGTAAACATCGGACATTACAAGATAGATTTTGCTGACATTGTGTCTTTCTAAAGGACACGTTGCTAGGGCAGTGTACTAATCCTCGGTTACCCCCTTCACACGCAAATAATAAAACTTTCAGATATTCATTTTTTTTTTTCCCCGTGGATGTTTACCAGTTGAAGCAAACTTTCAAATAACACAGCCAACCTTGCAGTTGTTATTAGAGCTCTTATTTTTATTATTGTTATTCATCAAGCACCGCTGGCAGGTGGCACTTCCTTTGCACTCTCCAAATGAGTAGTTCAATTAGAATCTGATTGTAAAGGCTTCCCTATTGGTGAAAAACATGTGGTATTGTGCTTAACTTTGTCATTGAGAAACGTAACAAGGGGCACGAATATGCAGGCAAATTCATGTACCTGTATGACATACAATGACATACAATTACCTGTATGCCATTGCAAGCCCTCTGTGGAGAACCAGTTTGAATGCAGATGCTATAGTGTAAGAGAACTGGGAACACTGCACTTCGAGTCTCTCTCTCTCTGCCTCGCAGGTTGGTGTATTCTACCAGTACAGGGAGTTCCACATTCCGTAAAGAAGAAAAAGACCCGAGCCACACTGCGAGAGGTCCACAGAGGAGGAGACATGGGAGATGCACTGAAGGGAATACTTAAGGAACAACTCGATTTTGTCTAACTACTGCTGACACCACCTTTTCTTCAAGGCACGAGCTGCCTGCGACAGGAGCTGCCACCTTTCCTTGCTTCAAAATGCACTGTGGACCGTGGCAGCTACAAATGTACTCATCTCGCCCAAAGAAAACCTGCTCAGTTTGTCTCTTCTTTCTTTTTTTTTTGTCAATGCTCGAAGGTCACGGGTGTCAGTATAGTGTGTCTTCTCGTTTTAACGGGAAAAAGTATGCATGTAGCTGTTTCAGTTACCAAATGATTATAAACAGAGAGGCTGTGACTAAATGCCTGCTTTGTTTGTCAAACCTGAGCTTTTTGTTTTACTAAACAGCTGTCAAAACTTGTCTAAACTGGAATCTACTGATTAATATCTCGTTAGGTGGCTTGGCATTCTTGATCAAAGAGCAGTCGGTGTCTTTTAATTTTGGCATTGCTTTTGCCTCGTCTCTAGCTTGCAGGGCTGCAATGGCCCATGAAGAAATCTGAATTTCATTTTCTTTTCCTTGCTTATGTAATGAGTGTGCAGGATTATACTCTCATGTTTTGAATCGGACTTGTAACCTGCTGTTCTCTTATCACAAATGCTGAAAAGTGCATACTTGAATCGAAAAAATGCTGATGTTTCGGAAATTCTTGAATGTGGTCCGAGATAACGTTTTTTTTTCCCTTTTGGCTTCAATGCACGATCTGCTGGCGTTATGTTGGTGTGGCTGCATAGCTAATCTTTGCTGAAATGTTTCTGTGCAAACGACAAATCACAATCCAGTTCAAGCTAGTGAGAACTTTTAGGTACTCTGCACTTGTCTCCCCTTCCCAAAAGAAGAAAACACTCTTAGAGGCGGCATGCCTATCGCTTTGTGATACTTTAAAAATTTCTTTGTGTGCCCTTCCTTTCTTGGTCAGCCATGTTGTGGTATCGCTACTTGCGTCTGTTGCATCTCTGTTCGTGGTAGGATCGCATTGGGGCAGTATGTGGCACGTTGAGAGAACTGCACCTCTCGAGGAGCTTATTACAGGTTGTTGTTTAGCGCATCTACTGTGCGTTCAAACTGAACGGTTTATAGAGCAATAACACAGTACACAAGCCAAACTTAGAGGAAGAAAAAAAAAGATGAAAACAAGCACCGTGTGATAGCTGCCTTTCATGTACAAGATTGTCTGTCCCAAGTACCCTTTTTTTTTGTTTATTTGCTTGTGGCCCTGTAACTTTGGCTGTCAATGTATGTGTTGTAAGTACCATATGTACAGTGACCTTTTTTTTTTCTTTTTTTTTCAGTAGTGTACATGTTGCATTAGATTTATTTTTTACTTTTTGAGCTTTGGAAGAAAAACAAATGGCTGAATTTTAATTGAGATGCTGAAAATATACTCAAAAGGTTCTCTTTTATTTTCTTTTTTCCTCATTTTGATTCTCATATGCATTGCTGCATCTAACTCTTCATCCCAAGCTGTTATGAGAAGTTATATTTTAATTTTTTGCAACATGCATTACAAAGCAAGTTTAGGTCTTCCTTGGGACATTGGTAGCTTTGTGTACCTCTATATTTATTCAATTGTTCAGTGTGCAAAGCTTAATAGAGGAGAAAAATCAAAGAAGTCTTCTCTCTAAGCTTGGATCTTTTTCTGTAACAATTTTGCATAATGCTATATACAGGGTGTCTCGGCTTATGCATAAGTACTTAAAGAAATGCAAGCTAAGCATTTTTTTTTTTTTTCGAATTGAAGTCAGAGTGAATGGGTTAAGAACTGTATAAAGTACTGTCTGACATTTTTTTCTTTGTTCTGCCTGCTTAATTAATCAGTCAAATAAATTAGCCTTCTTAATATGGCTTTAAATGCTTAGCTGTTGCTAGAAAGTTGTCAAGCACTGGGAGAATTGCTTGATACAGGTGTGTCTGAAGTAGCCTTAGCGCAGACTTTTGCAAAAATAAAAGCCTGTGAAATTGCAGAAATGTGAAACTTTATGAAAAAATTTGAACTTCACTTAAAGACAATGTAGCAAATTTTGGAAAGAATTAGGGTTGCATTGGTGTTATGAGGTAGGAGCACAATGGGTCGGAAAACAGTCATGATTTAATGTTTGAAACTAAGAAGAAATGGGCATGGGCAGGGCATGTAATGCAAATGCAATATAACTGATGGTCGTTGAAGGTAATGGACAGAATTTCGAGAAAAGCAGTCGTAGCAGAAGGTCAAATGGGCGGACAAAACTAGGAAGTTTGCAGGCGTAAGGGGGTCGTGGCTAGCACGACAGCATTAACCGGAGGGGCATGGGAGAGGCCTTTGTTCTACACTGGGTGTATTCAATATAGTTAAGCTACTGCTGACATTCAAGCAGGTGGAACAAAAAAAAGTATACTGCCTGGTGCATTACATAATTCTTAACATCATTCACTCCATTTCGATTCGGTGGAGCGCCTTCTTACGCAAAGTGTATACAGCTCGTTCGGTCAAAAAGGCATCCAGTCACCGTACCGTAGTTTTGAGAAAAGTTTGTCAGGAAAATATGCACATGATTCATATCAAATTATAATGCAACTTTTCTTTGCGCAGCATTCAGGGTGGTGTAATAATTCACTACTCAATTAGCATCCGTCTGCTAGTCCAGTTGGAAACTACTTTGCGACAGGGATTTGCACCGATGACATATGTAACTGTATGCCACTCATTCTAAGTGTAGGTGTCCACTATGAAATGCGCCTTCCCTTCCCCTCACACTAGACTAAAACCAACTAAAGACATTATCTTGAAAACCATTGTCCATGTTGGCCAGAAGCATTAATCGCAGTTCTCAGTTTTACTTGGATGTTTAGCAAAAGAATGCAAAACTTTCACAGTCTTTACTTGCAAATTAGGTATTCTACATGAGTATAGGCTATAGTAGGGGCACTGTAAAGCCCTTTTATTTCTGAACAGTGTCCATGATTAGTGTTTCCTGCATCCATAGTTGCACTGTTGAGTAGGTTTTCAGCAGCACGTCATAATTTTCAAGCTCAATTCATCAGTACTCGTTACTATATTTTGTATACTTATGCGTGCCATTTTTTGTTACTTGTACAGGCAAATTGATACAACAAATAAAAGAAATCTAGCAGAACTGCTGTGGTCTCTGCCTATTTCAAACCTGAACCAGCTTTCCTGGAGAAAACATTAAGTGCGCTAAGGATACCAATTGGACTGTTGGCTCCGAAATATGTGCTTAAGCAGCAGGGAGATGGTGAAGATGTTTGTGCTGCATGTCTGTGGCTGTGCGATACTAGAGCAAAAACTCCACCCTCAATTTGGAAATCTAGATTGTTTCTGAATGAGCTTTGAAGGGGTCGAAGTATGAGTATCGAGTTAAGAGTGTCGGCAAGCAGTCGTTAAAATATCTACCTGAATTGCATCATGCATTGTTGCAGGTATAACGGCATGCATGATGATGACCAGAGGTCCCCTATTATCACCCCGAAACCAGTCCAGCCACAGATTTCTGAACCAAGTTCACAATAGACTGCCACCGACAAGCTGTACAGTAAACAATTGTTAATTCGGCCTTCATAGAACTAGAAATGTTTTCTAGAACTAAACAAAGGGTCTAATTATTGAATGCACCTGAAAAACTGTCGAAAACTGTTTGAAGCAGCCCCTTGCATTCGGAGTATGCTTCACTGCACTATCAGCGCGATGAAGTGTGCGGTGTGCACTGGAAGCAGCATGCGGATGCACACAAGGGATATATGTGCAAGCGTTTGTTAGAACAGTGTAATGCCATTAGTTGAAACCTCGGCGGTGATGCAGGCATTGCGAAATCAGGGGGTAGACGAGCCATACGTGAAAGTGCTGGAAGATATATATAGTGGCTGCATGGCTGCACAGCAACCATAGTTCTACATAAAGAAAGCAACAAAATTCCCATAAAGAAAGGTGTTAGGCAAGGAGACACAATCTCCCCAGTACTATTCACAGCTTGTTTAGAGGAAGTATTCAGAGACTTGGAATGGGAGCAGTTAGGGATAAGGGTAGATGGAGAATACCTCAGTAATCTGCGATTTGCTGATGACATTGCCTTGCTAAGCAACTCGGGGGATGAACTGCAAATAATGATTGATGACCTAGACAGAAAAAGTAGAAAGGTAGGCTTGAAAATCAATATGCAGAAGACTAAGGTAATGTTCAACAGCCTCGGGAAGAACATCAGTTTACATTAGGTAGCGAAATACTGGAAATAGTAGGCGAATATGTCTACTTAGGACAGATAGTAACCGCAGATCCGGACCAGGAAAAGGAAATATCAAGAAGAATAAGATTGGGATGGAGCGCATTTGGCAAGCACTCGCAGATTATGACTAGCAGCTTACCGGTATCGCTCAAGAGGAAAGTATACAACAGTTGCATCTTGCCTGTACTCACCTATGGGGCTGAAACGTGGAGGCTAACCAAGAGAGTTCTACTTAAGTTGAGGACAACCCAGAGGGCTATGGAACGAAAAATGGTAGGGGTAACATTAAGAGATAGAAAGCGTGCAGAGTGGGTCAGAGAAATAACTCAAGTTACCGACATTCTAGTGGAAATTAAGAAGAAGAAATGGACATGGGCAGGACATGTAGTGCGAAGAGAGGATAACCGATGGTCGCTTAGGGTAACAAACTGGATTCCAAGGGAAAGAAAGCGTAGCAGGGGGAGGCAGAAAGTTAGGTGGGCGGATAAGATTAAGAAGTTCGCAGGGGTCAAGTGGATGCAGCTAGCACAGAACCGGGTTAAGTGGAGAAATATGGGAGAGGCCTTTGCCCTGCAGTGGGTATAATCAGGCTGATGATGATGATGATGAATGCCATTCGAAAATAAAAAAAGAACATTGATGCGCCTAGACACATGCAAAATGGCTCGACTGTGTGCCCGATTGCAACCATGGGTGGCATGAAGTTGAGGAATGCGAAACCAAAACTGTGCGACAGAGCTGTATTTAGGAAATGGTGACCTTCAGATCGTAGTTGTATGTGCGAACACCACTACTTCGTGCAAATGAAGCTTGGGAAGGTCCAGTCCGGTGATAATTGGCTGCGCGGGTCGATCATACCTCCAGCCATCAAAATTAACTGGAACCGAGCCCACCTACGTTTGAATTAACTAGCGTTCGACACCATAGACTTACTTACGTGGGTGCAGGCCGAGACAGCGCTCCTAGTTTGAATTATCAGAATTCACAAGATTTTACTATAGTCAGACACAACTTAAGAAAAAACCAGCTCTTACCCCTCCATAGACCCCTCTACAGTCAATGGCATTGACAGATTCTCACGAGTAATCCACTTGGACCTGTTATCGGAACAACGCAAGGTACGTACAGCAGATGAAAGTTCACCATCCCATAGTCCGATTAGCCGCGCCATCGTGAAGATCAATCGATACCAATGGATCAAAGATGGACCACTTTTCAGGGGCACCTGTTGCCTTTATGGGTTGCATCCTGCCCCAGGCAACACAAACCATGGCCCAATATTGGTACTACGTAGGCAGTGTGCAGTCATAAATATGACCAGTAATTATCAACCTCGTATGGTTTCAAGCACGGGTTCGTACATACCCAGAAATTTTGGATATTTTCTGGGAACAAATTTGAGAGCGCAGCTCTTTGGTGCCATTCATGGCGTGAGTGGTGTAATTTCTGGGCAGCTATTAGAGTTGGCACTGGCCAGACTAGGTCGCAAGATTCTGCTCAGCTTCGGACGTTCGGACCTGCCATCCCTGCCATGGTCATTCGGAACACAGACATCTCGGGCAGTTTGGTGAATGTCAGCATTTAGATCTTGAGAGACACCTTAACGCTATTGCGTCCTTTCAAAGCCAACTCTGGTGTACTTTCGACCTCTCAGTCTTTACTGAAACTTTAACACCACTTGCAGAGTTTGCTGTCACTTGTAGGAAATTTTTCAGCATTCAGATGTTTTGTTGCTGTGTGGGCAACCTTGGGTGCATGAGGTCACTGGAGGCATGGCTGTCCATATCTGCTCTGCTTGCTGCAGAAGAAAAGTTTGCGCTTCCATCTGGTCATTTTAGACAGCGACTTCATCAATTTATAACTTACAGTTGCCAGTTCTGCTAACCAGCGCGCAAAGTCATAGGTAGGTCGAAACCTACTTTTTAAGGCAAAAGCCTTTCTGGGTTCATGAAACAAAATCGGGTGCGCTAGATTTGTTCGAGATCTGTCATGTGTGCGAGATTCCACGAGATGTGTTCTTGTCCAGCGTTCCTGCCATTTGCAATTCCACACTTGAACGTGCGCGAAAGAACGCCATGCAGCAGGAGCGATGGTGTACCGTCCAAACTCAATTCTTGCCGGAGAAAGTGTGTTATATACTGTGCCTTTCCTTTCCTGTACACCAATTATAATTATATGTAGCACTGCCACGAATGCTGACAAGAGGCAAACAATTAGAGGCAAATTATAGGAGAGGAAAGGTAGGCTTTCGCTGTTCTCTTCTTAAGAAACATCTAAAAGACCCTCTAATTTTTTTGGGGGGGTTTCTATTTTTGCTTTTAATTAAAAACACTTGTACTCACTATATTGAAAAATATGTTGTTGTTTTTTTGTACCAGTAAGATGGAATTCTAAGGTATGTGATGCAATTATAAACTCAAAACGATCTGGAAGCCTCGAAGTTGCTTATTAAATGTACCCAGGATAGGGTGCTGCTGGTAGCCACCCTTTTGAAATTGGCACAGGCCAGTCTGGGGTACAAGATTTTGTTCAGCTTCGGGTGACCTTCCACGATTAAAGGAACACTGACATCACGAACAGTTTGGTGAATGGCTGCACGGGACCCTGAGGGATCCCTTGACGCTATTGTGTCCTCAGCAGGCTTCTAATTAGTTATTAATTCTTAAAAACTCTACCCACTAGTTTTGTGTGGAATTCTGACTTGCTTTTCGCGAGTGCAGGACGCAGTTGAGAAGTGAAATTCTCTATGCATCAGAAGCTTACACCATTTCTATCAGAATTATTAAAGTTTTTAACAGTTGCCTTACTTATTTAAGAACACTCAATAGTTTTCTATAGAATGCATTATTTACTCACTAGCACAGAACTAACTCTAGCAGCAAAAGTTTGCTAAATATTGCAAGCTTACATCCATGCACATCATTATGCTCATAAAGTATTTTGCAATATTCCACAATTGCCTCGCAATTATTTTCACAAATGCAGAACATTGATTTTCTATGGCAGATTTATTTTACTCTCTGCAAGTGCAAGAAAACTAAAAGATAAATTTTTGCCTCACATCAGAAGCTTAGACCACTCTCATCAACATGTGCAATAACATTCTCTTGCAATATCCCACAGTTTCCTCAAAATTAAAAGGTGTCCCATAATTGTCGACTTTTCTTTTGCCAACCCACATCTACCTCTGCTTTCATCCACAGGGTTTTGATTCTCTGAGCTCAAACTGCACACTCGCCAATTTTACATGCACTCAAAGCCTCGTACAAAGGCACCACTTGCCAGGGTGCTTATCAAGATGCTCCTTAACCATTCTGGAGCGTTTTTGTGAAACAATGCACGACCCCTGCCAAGCTTTTAACTAATGATCAAAACCGTTTTTCATAGTTTTTGAGGAAGAATTTAGTAACTGAACCAATAGATAATTTGAAAATTGTTTTCGGTCCCTCCAGGTCGGAATAAACAATGCTTTAGTGTAGTATTACGCAAGTTGTGCCACCAGTCAGTTCCTTGCAACACAATGATGGAATGGAGTGGCATCAGTCCATCCAAGTCGGTCAATATTTTGTGTGTGTACTTCGCGCATGGTCAAGTGAAGGAAGCGCAGTTATGTCAGTCAAACTTCCCCAAATTGCAGACCTTTAGTGAGCTCTGTGTATGCTTTTTTTTTCCTTTTAGAGGAAGTTTCAATCTGCTCACGTAGTTCAAAGAGCAGTTTTAAGAATAACGCTTTTTTTTTTGTTATTTCTTTAATTGATCTGGATGAAGCCTAAGTATGGCACAATTTGTGCACCATCTTTGCGCATGGAGGAAACAAATGTTTCCCATGATGGAGATGCAGAAGAAGAGCTTAGTTCCCGGTGATGTCACAAGTCGTAGTCTGCTACACTTTGCCTCAGATATTCCTCATACAGTCGTTGCTGGAAAAAAAGAAAAGGGAGTGAGAGACATGCAAGGGCTTTTTCACTCCCACTGCATACACACAAAAGCAAGACGTTTTCATGAAATTCTCAATGACTGAATGGTTTTTCCCTTGTGGTCACCGGAGTGAGTCATAGCCATGGCAGTTGGAATTTTAGTGAACGCGAAATGCAAGGCATCCATATACTATGCGATGCTGGTGCATGTTAAAGAACCCCAGACGGTCGAACTTAATCCGAAGGCCTCCACTGTGCTTGTCTCTCATTCATAGCCTATGCATAGCTCCAGGACATTAGACATCACTTACTGTGCTTCTCGTCTTGTGAAATAGAATATCCAGTGTGGTTTAATTTTGGTTACATGAGCGTTACACAACTGAAGCTGCCAACTGTTCTTTCTTTTTTCACACTAGTTGAGAAGGTTAGTGCTTTCTTGTGTTTCTCAGAGTTGGAATGTACAATGATGCCCTCCCGTGACACTAGTTACAAGATTCACCACTACAGACTCCTGACAGTAGTCAGCAGGGCTTACCTTCTTGGGCTTCACAAAATTGGTCAGGTAGCCTTGGGCATCCACGAGTGTGCGCTTCTGCTGCCGCGTCAGAATGGGCTTGAGCCTGAAACAGCCACGGCAACGTGATTGATGACTGCAGCCATCCCTGAACCAAAACTGGACACTTCACGGCACCACGTTATGTAATGTTAACGACATGGGACACACGAGTCTTCACGTGGTGGCCAAGACTACGCTTATCCAGCTGTGCACCCTGGTTTCCTGCTCACCTGGACTGCCACTTTGCAACCAGAAGAATGAAGATGGAGGCAGCAAAGAGGGCCACTGCCACACCCAGGCGGAAAGGGTCTGGAACCAGGCCTGACAACACCTGCAGGGGCAACTGCACAACGGGAAAGCCAGAGACACTTACGATAAGCCACTACATCGTTTCAACTGAAACAGAGTCGGAAATTACATGAGTCTCCATCCTAAATGGAGCTGCTGCTGACGAGAGTAGCCATCACAAGGCTTTACTTTTCTTTACTCACTAACGTTCTCATAATAATGGGCTAAGACCTAGAAGCATAGTATAGGAAAAGAAGTCTTTGATTGACTGCACTTTCCGAGCATCATGTACAGGCAGCAGCACTTAATTAACGAGAACCTACTTTGTTGAGATATAGTGCAGCCTGGACACAGGCCAGATGGGCCTTCGTTTTCACTCCTCACAGCTTCTATCACAAATGCTCGCATGTGAATACCAAAAGCACTAACATTAGCGCTAACCAAGCGGTCTAGATTCGTACTGCTCACAATTAGCAAGTGCTCCACGAAGGCTCCAAATAAGGCCCGATTGGCGTCATTACATAAAGCCCACAGGTAAGCCTAACACTGCTACGCGTTGTAATCCTCCCTTAAGTGCAATAAAAACCTGCTGTCACTAATACTTTAGTAATAGCGCGTATTAAGTCGTATGTTTTTTGCCATGCATTCCACACTGCAGCTGCAGTACAGCGGTTAATCACACAGTGCCTGTGAGCCATGCGGTGCTTATTTGCAACAGTTTGCTGAAATTAGACAGTAACTTCACAGCATGAGCAGCAGCAAGGGCAAAATAGGAGGAAAAAAAAAAACGTGGAGAGACCAGAACTGCTGAAGAGTGAAAACAATTAGGCACGCTTCGCCAACAGCACAATGCACTACCATGAGTACGAGAAACATGCCATCTTTAAGTGCTTTCTGGCATGCGGCTACACATCATCTGGCACGGACCCTTCACGAAACACGAACAGAGTCAGGGTACATTCCTCTGGGTGACTAGCTGTGGCAGTGGAAAGGTGCTCACGGTAAAGAGGAAGAGAAAGTCAACCATGGCTGGCCCCAGGTACGTGTGGAGAGTCTCCTGGGGCACGCTGCGGAGGGCCAGGTTGAGCAACAGCAGGGAGGGCAGAGCCAGCCCGAACAAGCCCAGGCACACACCCCGGCCGCCTGTGCTCAGGTTCTCCGACCTGGCCTTGCTGCACAGAGAGAAGAAAAAGCAACTGGTTCACTCTGCAACAATTTTGCACTTCCCCATGTTCACTTGCAACTGACAATGATGCATGAAAGTGATTCATTGTGGTGCCGTTGAGGTGTGGCACTCTCGTTTTGGTGTGCGACCTTACACTGACCCATCACACCGCTTTCATACACACAAATTTCTCAGCCCTGCAGTGAAGTGTAGTAGGGGCATATTTATAACACAATTTCCAACTTACTTGTCCTGGCTAATCCTGAGCAAGACCTCATTGCTTAGCTGCTCACAATCATATTCAAGTGAGTTGAGTGCGTTCTGCACGGTCTGGTTGATGGTTTTCTCAATTTCCTTGCAGACCTCTTCAATTTGATTGATGCACCGCACTGCCTGCTGGAATGCGGAAAAGAAAGAATATAAATGGCAAAAACATGAGATCACGCTGAGTGAAACTTGCTGTATGTCTTGGGAGGAGGGTATTGCACACAAAATGACGTAATTCCTTGCGCTTTAGCTTCTTCCCAAGGCAAGATCATGCCACACATTCGTGCTTCATGATTCACAGAAAGATCGCACACGCACTAGACAAGATTCTCACAAAAGCCTTCTAAAGGAAAATAGTAAAGGAATTTGGTCAATATTGACCAATGAAATAAAAGTATCTTTGTGCTTATGCTTTCTCATTGTGTGTGACCAGCACAGCAGTTGCATGTGTCGGGTCATTGTGGTTTCTATTGTACCCCACAAGCTTTTGTACGTTCAGAAAGCTTACGGCATTGTGATGCAAGACGTTTCAGCCCATTAAGTGGCATATGGCACCATCTAGCTGCAAGCAGAAATGACACTGGTGCCCAGCAGCTAACCTTGTTCGCGTCGGGAATGTAGATGGCAGGCATGTCAAAGCCGCAACGGTTCAGGCCAGGTCGTTTGCAGAGCTCCTGGACGATCTGCATCATGACTTTCTGCAACAACAACAACAAAAAAAAAAAAGATACTGAATTCCATGAGGACTAGCCAAACCTATCAGCCATCAAAATGGAGTAAATTGAATAGAGACAAGATGGTAGCACTATTCTAAAGCTCAATGTTAAAGCAGGCCTTTCCATGACATGAAGGCCAGCCTCAACAAAATTCTAATCAGCAAGAATATCATAAAACTGATCGTAATCAATTCCCACGCTTGTTAGAAAACTATCATTGTCATTACAAGCAAGCACACTGAAAGGCCAGCAGTATTCTGCAAAGTAAGTAAAAATTCCAAAACCTCAGTAGAAGACAACCGTGAACTGGAGGCATGTTGCATAGGTGGTCAACTAACCGAATAAGATGGAGTGTTAGATACTGAGACCAGTCTTCAAACGGGTCCATTGGGTGAGAACGGTTGTTTGGATACACACAAGCCTGCCATGAAGCTGTGCCAACATTCATGATCTCCATACAAAAATTTCCCCGCGACAAAAATGTGCGGCGTTATTGACGTTTTTTCTTGTTACCTAAACAAGAAGCAAAGCAAAATAGAAATTCAAGCTCAGAACCTGCATTGACTGTAGTGAATCTGCCAGAAAAACACTGTTTTTGCAAATTATTAGCAGTGCCATCTCTCATTGGTGACAAAAAAAAGAAAAGGGGACGATGCAAGACAAAAAGTGGTCCCCATAAGGGGACATTCATTCTCAGAGCTGTAAATCCCTGCATTTAGAATTCGTGCCTTTCACTGTGCATGCCTGTAACTGTAACCTGCTTGCTGCGCATTTTTACGAGTAGCAACGAGTCCTCGAAACACCACAGCTGCAAGGACGAGTGATTCTGTCTGGTGCCTATTATATGTGGTTTGCTGCATTTGGAGACAAAAACCCTTTTTCGAATTTCTGTTTAAAAGATGAAGACTTTTGCAAATAATTACTGAATGACTCACTTATATGGTGAATTTCATCTCTTGATATAGTACCAAATATACGATTTTATTTTTACAAGTAACCATAATTTAGCTGCTGCTAAGTATTACATGACTTGTTCAAGCAGCACGTCTAAGCAAACTGCGTCAAGTCTGCAATAGCATTCCAAAAAGGAACACCCAGTTTTGCTCGCGTGATATACGATGGCTCACCAAGCTGACTGTGGAAGGCCTTATGAAATGGGCAATATTGTTCAATTTTTGATACAATTTACATGTCTGTCATATAAAACCTACAACAGCACAATGCAGATGAGAATGGAAATCCTCGAATTAAATCTTTACACTCATATCTCAACAGACAGTAAATGCTGGTGATGCTTTTTTTCACCTTTGCTCTCAACAACCTTTCCAGCTCGAAACAAGGTGTGCAACTTGGGCTGCAGCGGTGATGCCGGAGACAAAAGTCGAAGCAGTGCAGCATTAGGAAACACACACTGACCTGTCGGTCTGCCTCGTGGCCTGCCTCGTCAGCTTTGCTCAGGTAGAAGCGCATCTTGTCGACATACTTCTCGTTGAGCTCCTCAACAATGTTCAAGGTGCGTTTGCACAGGGCCTGGCCGATGGGGTCGAAGAAGACAAAGATCAGGTCTGCCATCTGGCCTGCAGGGAGGGGGCGGACAGAACCACAGCCAAACAAAACTTGCAGGACCATCTGATGACGATAATTTATATTTTTATGGCACAAGGGCAGCTCTGGGGTTCAAAGGCCCATATCCTCAGGCATTTCGCCATGGATAAGCGAGGGAAAAGCTTGTACCCACTGCATCACCAGTGGGTGTGGGTGAAAACATGTGCAACAAGTGCTCCACTGCCACCTGGAGACATGTCGAAAGGAAGGGGAAATTTCATTAATAAGAGTTGTGAGCAGGAGCGCGTCTTCCACTTGAGCCAGCTGAATGACTACTGAGTCTGTCAAAACCAAGTGCTTCCAAAAAGAAGGAAAATTGGTGGGAGGTATTGGCAGCATTGCATACATGTACGAGGGGTGCTGAGAAGTTCCTGGCTTTGCCTCTTTCCAGCTCAAATTGAAAAATGAACTTGGCACACTACAGAATCCTGATACATTGTCAAGTAACTTTGCTAGTGCTATAAGATGTTTCTGGTTCTTAAAACTATTTCTTTAAGTTCAGGTAGAACCTGAAGTCACAGAGGCACAAGTGAATTCCACGTCTGTGGAGTTAGGTTGTGGGTAGTCACATTTTTGTTTCTCCAGAAAAAAGTGTGCAAAGGACATTTGCATTGAAATGTCACAAAACTTCCTACAGCACTAAAGGTGAGTCCTGCAGTGGCTGCCCCACAACCTCAATAGACCTGGCAATAAGCAACGCTGTCTACAAGCTGCATTTTAATGAGGACTCATTTCTTGCCTCACGAGTAAGTGTGGCCACCAGAGCGTGTCTTCATGAAGAGACACTTATGAAGTAAAATCATGTCCATACCTGGACTCCATCCAGCCATCATCAATCACCATCCTTCCGTGCCCTAGCTGAGCACATTAACCACTACTCTACGCTGACTACACCACGACGCCGACAGAATAAAAAATAAAAAGAATATAATAATAATAATAATAATAATAATATATCAAATAAAAATTAAATATAGAGAATATATATAAATAAAGAGTGACTCGTCTAATATTGCAATAATGAGAGCAACAACAATGGTTACGCTTTAGCATTTCTCTACAGTAACTCCTGCAGTGCTCACATATTTTCCGAGAACGGACAAATATCCAACAAAAAGACCTCCCAGATACTGGTAACCTCCACAGAGTGTGTTCATTTCATTATTACCTATATTCTAGACATGCAAAAGCTTTTGGTGTAGACATTTTTGAAGGAAGAGCAGAAGAAGAAAGCGCAAGTTCAGGCATGCAAAGCTGTTCTGGCCAATTTTAATGCTACAAAGATCTTTTTGATTAGTTAGTGACTGAAAATGAAACTTGGCTCCACATTTATGATTCCCAAAGCCAAGGAACAGTTACAGAAATCGGGCCACAGTGGGCCTCGCGGCCAAGAAAGTTCCACACCCAGAAATCGGCCAAAGAAACGTCGAGGCTTCCAATCTGTGGGACATAGACGGTGTTCTGTTGGTGGACTGCTTACCACAGGGTTGCAGTGCAACCGCAGGCTACCTAATGCACTAATTTCCCCGGCAAGCTGAAGGACGCATTTAAGACGGAATGCCGAAAAAGTTGGCCGAAGGACATCTTTTTGCAGGTCAAGGCACCTTTGCTCGCATTCAAACAATAATCTGCCACAATGAAGAACCCAAGTCTACAACTGACCTGGGCTATTCTGATTCACTAGTTCCTAACTTGACGAAACACTTGAAGGGTCGTCATTACGACTACACTGCTGTCGTCAAAGGTGCTGCCGAGAGCTTGTGTGATGACCTATCACGTGTGATTTTTTTTTAAATAGGCATGAAAAGCAGACACAAAAACAATCACAACAATCAGTCTGAAGGTAGAACATGTTCAATATGGGTGCACTTTGAAAATTATGACTATTCTTTGTGCGTAGTGCAAGGAACTTCTCAGTAACCCGTGATACGATGTACTCTTTATCCATCTTGCTCTCCAGACAATGTGCTACATCACACCTCCGAAAACTCCAGAGCATCGGTGTTGTAGAGGAACTGAGGAGAGGCAAGCGTGGGTCAACTTTGCAGAGAATGCGTGCTTGGTCGGTGGTCGGCGACTCGTGTCACTGAGGAAAGATGGCTGCAATTTCCTCTGATGGTCTCATAGTGCATGGCTATTTGTTCTTTACATGCTACTGTACATGAGGCTTGAGATATGACCTTGGGATTGAGCAAGGTTAGATGCTAACTTTAGTGATGAATTAAATCGTTTCTCCCAATGTACTTGTTGCCCTGTCTTCAGCATGGGGTAGTGGTAGTCTAGCTGTGATTGTCTGATTTTGTTGGGACGTCATGTAGGTGGAAAATACACTCTTCAGCATGTTTTCCGTGCTTGAGACCATACAGTACACCCTAAAAAGAGATTCAAATTATGCCCAAAGAAAGGCTAACTAGAGCTCACTTCAAAACGGCTCACAACATTTGGTTCGAAGCTAGGATGCAAACGTCGCCCCAAACCTTAATATGGAGGATCGAACTTGGAAACCCTTTCTTACCAAGCATTGCTTCTGTTGGTTTTTAGATTCCCCACGGATCATTCTTAATGACTGTCTGTCTTGTACAGTTCTATATAGTCATGCACTCTGCAAATCGCACTTTACGTTATATTTCTGCGCTGTTGTTTCAGCATTTTAAAGAAAGCACCTATCAGAATTCACTACCACCACTAATCAATTGTGCGCCGAGAGAAACAGGTATCATGTGGGGAAAAAGTAAATTGTACTATTTGGCATCCAGGGTAGTAGCAGCATTTATTAAGCACAAACTCACTGCACAAGTAAATGTGACAGAATGTGCACCTTTATGAGCCCATTTGTCCTTTTAGGAGTGTGCAGCATCACAGAGATCTTGCAGCACAATTTGACGCATCTGTACATGGAAAGAGAGCATGCTGACTGCCGGGCATTAAGGCCCCGTTGGGTTTAACGCTCTCGCATTAAAGGCTCAATGAAGGAATGAGAAAAAAAATATTAAGCCTACATGCCTCGAGGTAATTTCGAACACAAGTTTCTGGTAACTCCAAATTTGCACTGCTGCAGCAATCAAACCTCTTTCAGTGGAAAGCGATTTTTTTTTTTCTCCACAGAAGAGTAGAAAATTTGTTTCACACCAATGAAGACAATCTCCACTGTTATCATGAACACAGAAGGAATCCTCTGCACGGCAGTGCTCACCTAGCCAGAGGATCGTCTTGTTGACGTCGTACGGATACTTCATGTCCCCATCAACTAATCCTGGTGTGTCGATGAACGTCACTAAGCTAAACCTCTTCTGCCTTGAGGTGGATATCTCGGTTGTCAGGTAATCCACCACACCTGCAACAGTGTAGGGCAAAGCGGGTCAATTTGAATCACACCACATAAGACCATGGGCTGCCAAATCCCATTCGTGATGCCTAGTCCCCTAGAGGAGACTTAGTTATAGTACGAGACAAAAAAAAAATTATAAAAGCAGCTGATAGGATTATAAACGATATTTCATCCGATAGAGCATGTTTTACCTCTTTATTGTTCATTTAGCTGTGTAGTACTGAAAAGCTATAGAGTGCGATACGAAAATTTTGCATACCAGGGGAGGGAGGGGAGGTATTTTTTTATCGTATAAGCAAGCAGTAGCCTTCAAGGACATCCGTGCACAAAACAACAGACACTGGCCAACTTAGAGCAAGGCATGCACCTACCTGAGATAAAGAAGAAAACAAAATCTTGTGGAAGTGATGCACATTTGACGAAACGGTTCGGCAGGAAACCAGCCCTTCATTGGGCAGCTTGCCCCTTTGAGACAACAAGCCAGCAGCCCAAAGATGGGCTCATCTCCATGCGAACGTGCTTGCAGCCACAGGTGACACACGGGCCAATGGCGTGGATTGGATTCCGGAAGAACGCAAGCACAGGCACAAATCCAAAAGCTGGCAACAAAGGGAGAGGGGGGGAAGAGCACTCCAACCTGGGCTCATATTCTAACTTTGCTGCCTCGGAAAGTTACTAATACCTGCAGAAACTTTAAGCTCTCACTAACTTGATGAAACAGCACCAGCTGTAAATATCCAAAATACTACGCCCATGGGATGGAATGGCTTGATAATGCACAGCAGTCGCGTTAATTATTTTCTTGCACAAACGGTACGATACTCGCAAAAGCAAAATCCCGGGTGCCAATGAAATCAACATAAAAACAGATGTCTAGAAACAAAATGCATTTTCAAACCAAAAGACCGAGTTTTTAGCCAGAGATTTTGTGCAAAGCTCCTACACAACTGCATCAATATCCAGATGCCAGGAGAAATTGCTACGGGACTGATAAGCCTTCCAAGAGTGTCAACACTGTAGAGCACTCTCGTAGGCCACGGGTTGACAAACAGAATCGCAAAATTGAGTGCGTTTCAGTAATAATGGGCGCCTACCTCGACGACCAGTCCAGAAACACTGCCTGAGTCAGTCACAGTGATGTCTCATGCCACAACCAAAAATTCCATTAAATAAGCCCATAAGTGCCTATTCCTCTCCCTTTGGTTCCTCACATTTGCTGGGAGCCTATGCAGATTCTTTCTCTGTCAAATTTTGGTTTAAAAGTCCCTGATAACACAAAAAATTCTTCAAATGGAAGACCACTGGTCAGTTGGCGAGCACAATGAGTAATTGATCTTTCGAGGGAGTGACACTGTACTATAATCCCAGCTAACTTGAGCAAACCTCTTTATCAATGTATCTGTTGTGCACCAGCCGCCTATCATGCCCCATGCATGCATGGTAGAAAGCTTGAATGGCAAAAGCAATAAACTTTAAATTACCCCTATGCATATCCTGCTTTGTGCACTCAGCAACTAATCACATGAGCAATTATGTGAAAGATAAGTTATAAAGAATTGCTGACTAAGCTAGGTTACAGCCAAGTTAAAGCATTCAAAAAGAGCTATTGTGTGTCTTAATTTTTCTCTTGGCTTGTTTTGCCTTGTGGGTTCCCATAATAACTACAACGGGCTTCGGTGACATGAAAACTCTGAGTAGGCTCCCATTAGCAGCTCGGATCACAAAAAACCTACTCTTGTAGACAACAACAACCAAAACAATTTAACAACAACAAAAATCACCGCAACACAAATTACCAACTTGGGGTAATCAAAACAATCAATGGTATATTTACCTTAAAGCGTAGAACATACATTTTCTGAGCCTTCATCATGAAAAAGACCTCTCAAATGAGAAGCATTAACGGCTCCTGTCCGTGGCTTTCTTTGCGGATCCTGGTTTGCGTACATGCATCCCTTTATTTGTACAACTATTACCTGGCAAATACTCTTTTGCATACAGTCATAAGCTGCGACATTATGTCAAAGATCACCTGATATATGTATAGGAAGCTGCGTAACCAAGCAGTACGAACGTGCCTGGGTAGCCTAAGGGTAGCATATCTGATCCAGAATGCAAGGGTCCTGAAAGGCTAGTTCCTGCCAAATCAGCCAAATCCTGCACGCTTACAATCAGTTTCTGGCCATGTCAGCTGCCAGCTACTACCTGCCCATAATTTTTCACTCACAATGCTGACAATGTCAATTCTGCATTTTCAAGAGAATTGAGACGTTTAATGTTATCATGCTAAAAAAAAGAAAATATTAAAAAAAAACGAACACTGACAAATGTAGAACTCACCCTTGATTTTCTGCAGAGGCTTGAAATGAGGGTAAAGATGGAGGGTGGCATTTCCCTGAAATCAACAATCCCACCCAGAAACATTAGCCGGCACTTGTACGTTTTGCTCAAAATGATTTGTACGCTGCATCAGACATGAACTAAAATAGTTGCAAGCTCAGTAACTGCAGCAGAATGAGAGTTAAACCAATTATGGCATTACTAATTATAAAACGAATGCACACTATTCCTAAGCTACTGCTTTGACATGTTACACATTTTTTGTCAATTTAAATTTAATCCAAAAAAACTGTGAAGCATAAAATGATGAGTACTTCAGCTACTTGCACCTCAATCAAGCTGGAACACCCAGTCACTCCCTTGCATCATTTTTTCTGACATCACATGGGACAGTGTGATAAGATAAGACCACAGCAATTAAGAGTTTTAGATATTGTGCCAGAGATGCTTCTACAGAACAATAGCCATTGTTCAACCCTGTGATGGCCAAAATTTATTAACTACATGAACAACAGTGCCAAAGAGCCATTTAGATACTTCCGTAGATAGGCCAGGACAGCACAATGATGTGCCTTCAAATATGACAATAAACTTAGTGCACGAAGCACTGGATATCAGGCTGTACTGCTTTATTAATCTGCTCCATCTCATACATGCCACTGATACAGCGATAAAATGTAAGGCCAACTAAAAACAAATAGTACAGATGAAGTGGCCAGCTTAGTGAATTACTCGGTGCAGACTGGTATAGCTTTTGCTTAGCCATCTGGCTTTGCCCAATTTCCATCAACACTGATTTCTGTGCTCAATGGACGAGAGCTTTAATTGTGACTGCTACAGTGAGTCAAAGTCTCATTGTGTGCCTCTTCACTCTTTGCTGGCCTCCCTTTCTTAATTCTTGTCACCCTGAAGTATATCAACCTTTCCCGGCAGCCAAGATTTTAGGTTGTTCCCATGGCCCCAACCCTCGCGTTTGGCATCTCTCTGCCCATGCCAGAACCTCATCCGTCCATGGTAGCCACCCTCTAAATTCTTCCTATGGCACCCACCTTCTGGCCTCTCCCCTTTGCTACCTGCTATTAAATTCAACTGCAATTTAATTCAAAAGATATAACTGACAGCTATTAAAATAATTTAAATCATTACACAATTACTTTTTTATGGCTGATGCTGTAGATTCAATGGTAGAATATAGGGCTATATATGACTACACTAATACTAAGGAAGCTTTTTCTGCAAGAAGTTTATCAATAAGATGACAGGGACAATTATGAATGGCACAGAGCTACTTGAACCATAAAATGCAATCTCTCTGAACGGCACAGAGCTACTTCGGCCATAAAATGCAATCTCTTTATTAATGTTTCTTGTAAATACACAAGAGACCATTCAACTCAAATGATCCCCACATACTTCTAACACGTAGTTATAAACCCAGCCAAAAAGGTTTGCATGAATCAGGAAGTTTCCCCGACACTGGCGCGAGACTAAAAGTAAACAGTGTGATTTTTCAGCCAGCCCTCATGTCGTGTGAATTTCTTTGGGAAACTGTGGTAAGCATGCAGAGGATGTAATCTTCAAACCTACACGATTGTTGACACGATGCGTATTTAGACCAGCCAAAAATTAAAAAATAAAGCGGAAGGACCTTAGTCACAGAAACTTCCTGGCCATACACGTCACGAAGAAAGAAAGAACAAATAGAAAGCGACACGTCACTCACCGTGAGCGACTCCCGCTTCTTGCCGCTCGTGACGAGAGCGAATCCCTGAGTTTCGATGGCAACCCCGGTCTTCTGCACATGTTCCTCGATGTACCTGCGCGGCAACGTACGATCGTGAACAGAACAAAGCCGAACGCGCACGAGCGACGGGCGGGCAATGCCAAGTAAACACACGCAACCAACGAAGCAGAACGTCAGCGCAGCCGTCACTCTCGCACAGAGTCCCGGCCACTCGATCGATCGACGGGAACAACGAGTCGCCACTACGCGGTTTCACCTCAGAAAGCCACGAGGCAGCTGATCCCTTCGAGCCTGCACAATGAGATTACAGGTGTCGTCGCCAGGTTTCCTCGCGCTTCATCTAGCAGACGACCGCGCCGAGGCAAACAACGAGAGGGCTGCGCGCCTTGCACCGGGCAGGAAAATACAGTAAGCGAGGGCGAGGGCATTCCCGTTTCTAGGTTAGGCGCGCATGCATGCAATGCCTGGAGAAGGGTACACGAGCTCTGTCTCAGCGCTCTACTTGCGCGAGCCGTTCGCATCGTCGGGTCGGCTTTTCGCGCCCGGATCCGCGCCAGCGCCCTGCGCGCGGAAGTTTCCCCACTCTCTCGCAAAAACGTCGTCTACCGTCGTCAGGTGCCGGAGTCGTACAGTCGCGCGTCGCGAACGAATGCCAAAGAATAAATCAACGAATAAGAACACACGCAACAGGCTTACTCAAGTTCGGTGATCGCTCAAATGAACGCGAGTGACTGCGATGCCGTCGACGGTTTCGAGACATGAACGTTCCCCTAGACGCGTCGTCTGCTGCCGCACAAGACTAAATAAACTGCGTTGTAATGATCTCGCGCGGAAAAACAATTGTTCGCTGAAGACGGGTGGTGGCACTCACCGCTGCAATTTCGTACAATTTCGGAGGAGAAGCGTAATTCAAACTAGTTTTTCCAGGGACCATATTCAAACAACACGGTGACGCTTTCCCGACCTCGCAAAAGAGTGAGCCAAACCACTCGCTCAAGACGCGCACACTGCAAACGAGCGGACGGGCGACGGGGCACTGGGTTGACATGTGACAGCGGCGGCGGACACCCGATAAGAAACGCATCGCGGAAGGAAACAATATATCGCGCACATCGGACGAGGGGGAGGAGTCTCTGCAGGGTCTGCTTGCTACAGCCGTTTTGGCGTGCAGCCCGGCACAGCGTTCGCTCCGAGTCGTCACAACGAAACGCACGCGAACAGCACCGTTAAAATCTCTGGTCGGTCTTCTCGGCGCGGCAGGTAAGCAGCTCACTTTGCGGACAGCAGATGAAGACTAGGCACGAGTTACCAAGCACAACAAACACAAAGCCGGACAACATGCACCTCTCAATGCAACCCCCGTGGCGCGGCAGCGCGCCGTCCACTCAGCTGGCGAAGCCTTCACCTTCTATTTTCGCTGTCTTCACAAGATGGGCAGCAACACAGACTTGACCACCAAGCAAAAAGGACACGCTGCCGCACCGCAGGGAGGGCACGGCGATCTTCTGTCCTTGTTTCTATTCTGTCATAGTTTTCCCCCTCGCCTAAGACTCTTTCGACAGACAGAACAACCGCTACTGTCTTCCTCCTCCACAAGCGCGAGCGAAGATCAGCGCTCCGCGCGCTACCTTGAGTGTCGATCGCTCACCGAAACACCAATCAAAACGAAAAAAATTAAAAGCGTTCTTCCCAGAAGCACCTAGGCAAGGCACCGCTAGTTCCCTAGACCAAGATGCGCTCGCCTCATCAATCGCACGTTGTTCGCGTGGTCGCTTCAACGCCTTCGAAGGATGTGGTGCATTGCGTAAACAAAAGAATAAGACCCGTTTAAAGTACTACTGGGCGGAAGAGAACACCGGTCACATCAAGGATGCGTGCGTTAGTCCGCCGCGCGAAACCCAGAGCAGCTTTCAAGCTGCTTAAACACGGATGTCCAAAGAAGAAAGTGGTCCGGCGACTAATCCAGGTCGAAAGATGAAGGAAGGCAGAACTTTCTTCAGTGCCGGTCGAGTGTATTCTTTTGGTGCGGGGGGGCATTCCC
Organism: Amblyomma maculatum; assembly: GCF_055883805.1. Lineage (NCBI taxonomy): Eukaryota > Metazoa > Arthropoda > Arachnida > Ixodida > Ixodidae > Amblyomma > Amblyomma maculatum. The sequence continues at coordinate 197,017,846 of NC_139346.1, read as the reverse complement.
TCCTACGGGGAAACGTCATGCACGCCAGACGAGAGCCTCCCTCCCGACAACAAAAACCGCGGCCGCGCTGCGGCGAGCGATGCGAATGTGGGTCAAGCAAGTCCGCAGCAGAGGCCGTCCACTGGCCACAGTCAGTGGCGCGCTGCACTTCGCCCGCGGCGGCGGCTATCGCTCCGATGACCAGTCTCGTCACTATATGCGAGCACCTTATTACGTGTGCAGAGGAGTGCGCGCGAAGGCCACCGAGAAGGTAACAAGGAGTAACGGTCCTCTGCTTCCCTGCGAGGGGTGCTTTAATTTGCCCACCCGACCGCTTCGTATAGTCACAAGAGTTGACTGCGGAATCCCTTCAAGCACTCCTTGAATGAAGAACCAAACATATATTTTACAAAAATCCAAACTTAAAAGAAAATAAAAGAACTAGCGTCCACTGGTAGCTCGCGACTGACCTTTGCCGCGTTCGGACGTCGCAAGAGCTCGCGACACAGCAGCCGGTTGGTTTGCGTAAACGGATGCCTAGCCGTCACGTGAGACTGCACTGAGAGGCACTTGGTCGATCAATCAACTTTTGCAGCTGTTGTTGTCTTTGTGCTGCGCCTTCCACGTTCGCGCACACCGGCGCTTCCGCAACGGCAACAAAACATGGCTTTGTTTGCACTGCCCGCAGAGGCCAAACCGGAAACGCGCCGAACACTTTGAATTGACATCCCCGGGCGAGCAGTTGTTAAAACACCGAGTACAGCAGTGAAAAGGCTATCGCGGATAATACACCAGCGTGCACAGTTTTCCTACAGCTTCCGAATTAAGCTATTCCGCTCCTGTGCGCAATTCTGGCACACCAAACGTAACCGCAGAAAAATACGGGTGTTTAAGAGAACATCGTCGAAAATACTAGCAATGACTTCAGAACAGAGAAAATATCAGCAGTAACAACCCCATCCCGCCTGACACAATCTGCTGCGAAACATTTCTAGCTATACAACGAATTAATTAAAGTTAACTTTTCATTAACGCATTTCAGTAAGTGCTAATGGGGAATTCGAAGTCGTGAACAAGAAAATGCCACGTCAGTTTCTGAAATGAAGGGAAAACTCATTTTATAAAGCCCGCCCGCAATTTCTAAAGCCGCAAACAAGCGATTTTTTTTTTTTTTTTTCCACAAAACATTGGACATTGGAAGCTCGGTGCTGATGGGACACCTGCAACGCCTGTTGCTGACGTTTTGCAAGTGATTACGGCGCCAAATTCGAACTGTTCGCTCCACTGTGCCGTGCCACTTATTTTGTTCCGTAGCTCCCACAAATAACGACCTCGCAGCTGGAAATAAGTGCTTTTCCTTCCAACAAGCTGCGAAACTAAATATGGTGCGTGACCTGCGCTTGCAGTTCGAATTGCGTGCCGCAGTCACTGCAACGCGTCATCGGCAGATGCATGCCACGTCCGCCGCGTCTCCACCGAGATTTAATGCGCTCAGTTTAGGTTTCGTGCGGAAAAGAACAATGTTACTTCCCGTTGCAGGGCTTTACAGTATTCTTTATGATCGTTTCAAAAACTGATATGACGTCGTCTTGTGCACGGCTTCTAACTCCCTACTAGCATTAACAACCTCACGGCGTTAATTAAAACTAATTGATTTCAGTCAACTGTGTCCGGTAGGACTGAGTGTTCGTTCTTCATTTTTTTTTTCCTTTCCATTTTTAACCGCTTGCTTTAGAATTTTTCAAAGTGTTCGTTAAAACACTCGGCGTGATACCCTAAGACCAGATATTATCTGTGCCTGTAAACCGCGCAGCGCAGGGCAAGCTGCACCCAATGATAGTGACGCCAAGGTCTGCAACATAGTCTACCCATTTAAATATTCAGAGCCCTGGATGCGTTCTTCCCAGAAAGTGGAAGTCTGCCAAAAATCGCAGCGAAGAAGGCGGCGTGCAAGCCAGATAGGAGGCCGCGGCGCGTCTACCATACTCGGGGGCAACTCGTCTAAGGTAGGATACAGCTTAAAGATATAAATTACAGGGGCGTACTTAAGAAGTGAGGAAAGGAGCTCGACTTTACTTTGCAAAAATTCGCAGCGTCAGAAGTGGTACGACTTCTCTCTACTCGACTGAGAAGCGCGGAACACGTAGCCTAGTTACTTTTGGCAAAGACAGTACTTCACTTGCACTTTATCAGTATCACCCTATAGACCATATCACGCCACGCTTTCGGGTCTCTCACTATCTTCCTAACAGCACATAACTCCACCTGCAGCGCCTCGAGGATGCCATCTAACCATCGCGTTCTCTGCCTACCCCTTCTCCGGTGACCCTCAACCTTTCCCAACCTCAAATCTTTCCCCAGCGACTCCTTTCTTCTCATCAGATGACCAAAGTAGCTGAGCTTTAACTTTAGAATTTGACCCTCCAATGAGCAGTCAGGGTTTATGGTCGACAATATCGACTGATTTGATCTTCTGGCCGTCCAAGGAACTCTCAAGAGTCTCCGCCAGCACCACAAATCAAACGCGTCAATTCTTCGGCGGTCAGCCTTCTTCACAGTCCAACTTTCGCATCCATACATCACAACTGGAAAGACCATAGCACAAGTTATACGGATCTTAGTTGGCAGTGTAATGTCTCTGCTCTTCACTAGGCGGTCAAGGCTAGCCATGGCTTTCTTTCCCAAAAGCAGGCGTCTCCTAATATCATGGCTGCAGTCTCCTTCCGGGGTAATCTTGGAGCCCAAAAAGAGAAAATCTGTCACAGCTTCCACTTCTTGTCCCTTGATGCTCCAGGACCTGATAGGGCAAGACGCCATGATCTTTGTCTTTTTAATGTTCAGTTTAAGCCCAAACTTCTCACTCTCTTCTTGTACGCGCATCAGAAGTATCTTGAGTTCCACTTCACTTTTTGCCATTAAAGTGGTATCATCCGCTATCTATCACTGAATGTAGAACCATTTGCAGCGATAAGCAATACAATCCTACTCGCGTATACAGCTCTCATCATGATGAAGACCCAGCATGAACACGTACCAGTTGATGAAGGTGCTCTTGCCGGCCGAATGGTTCCCAATGAGCAGCACCACGATCTTCTTGCGCGGTGGCAGCAGCGTCTGGCCAAGGGACTCGGCGATCTTCACCAGCCCTGCAAGAGGCGGCAGAAGGCGGCTGTAAAATCTGCCACAATAAAGAGGTCCGCAGAAGCGAATATCGACAGAAGTTCGCACTACGAGCACCACGTGCGGCTACGCCCATCGCCTCCATAATAGAGTCTTTTAGCATAGCGGAGACGTAACTTTCGGCGGCTATGCGGCGCAAGCTACGGAGCCGAAACACACAAGCTCGTTCCGCAGAAGAATATAGTACCTCAAAGTCATTCGCGCATCTGGATCCGGAATAGTATATAGCAGTAAGGAATTCGGCTTGGTTCACGGGGTATAACGTCCCAGAGCAACTAAGGCTATGAGAGACGCCACAGTGGAGGGCTCCGGAGAATTTCGACCACCTGGGGTTCTTTAATCACCATGCACTGGCGTCGCAAAATACACGGAGGCATAGCGTTTCACCTCAACTGAAACTATAGTGAACTATAAATACAATCGAAACGCAGTCGCCAAGACCGAGTTTGAAGCCGGGTTCCCTGGCTAGTTATTAACATTATTACTTACTGTACGATTATTAATCTTATGATAATGATTATACTTATGAATTACTGTATGAATGAATACTGCATGTATGAATGCCGTATGAATTACTGCAGTATTATTATTATTAACTGTACGATTTCACCATGGGCTTATTCTGTCAACGCGCGTCGTGTGGACTACTGATTAGTCCACAAATTTCGGGTCACACAGATAATCAGTGATGTAGAGGAACGTATTTCTGCGTAGCTCGCAATTCAACCTCAAAGCATAATTGGAACCGTAACTGAGGCCAAATATCATATGCCTACTAACTGATGTATAGTCACAATGTTATGCGAGCCCCGCTTCCGTATTTTTGGCTGGAGAGCCACGGAAAGCTACCTCCGAGTACTGACGTGGTCGCACCTTGACCCAGCCCTGCCCCTGCGCGTGCGTACCGGGAGTCCGGTAAATCGGTAAGCGTCTACGGTAAATCCGCTTCACTAAAAGTCCCTAATAAAATTACGTATTCTAGGAGTGCTACCAGAGCTCGGGATCAAGAACGGGGGAGATATGCGTACTTGTTCGGTAAGGCGCGGGTAGGAAAAACATTCAAATAATATTTATGCATCCATGACACACTGGCAGGCGCGAACCCGTGAGTGAGAAGTAATGAGTGTAAACAGAACAATGAAGAGCTCGCTAACTGTTCAAACTCGGGCATACAAGAGACAGAAAATAGTTAAGGGGTCATCCTTACAGGAGATATGATATATACGCGCATTGGGGAACTCGATGGGCACACGAACGGCACATTACCGTTATATTTATGTTAACAACAGGACTTCGCTACAGTTACTGCAGAAGGCAAATGTGAGGGATGTGTGATGTGGCAATCGAGAAACCGATGGCTCGGCACTAACTACACTCTGTCTGCGCTGATATTAGTGAAAAGCTAAAAGAAAAGAAAATAGACGAATACTGTTTGTACAGCCTAGGGAGCGACTATAAACATGACATCTAGCGAGTGTCCCTTGTGTGTCGTCTCCGTTTGTGTCTGTCGTTAAATAGCAGAAAAAATGATTTCAGCAAGCAGTTACCAAATATACAAATATACCATCTTGAATATTTAAAGATGTTATCAGTTATTGGGGCAGCGCACAGATCGACAGTTTAGGCCAAGATGTGGGCAGAGCATTTTCGAATAGCAAATAAGTGATGGATATTCTGAAAAGAGTGGAGAAAAAAAGTTGCTCAATCACCCCCCCCCCCCTTCCCCCTAGAAAAAGCACCAAAAAGAAAATCTATGGCGGGCTAGTTGGCTTTACTAGAAAATAAATGAAAAATATTGAACAAAAGAACAATGAGAAAGGCAGAAAGAAGCCTCGTACCTCGTGGAATGCCGAAATTAGAGGGGCAGTTGATTTCGAAAGACAAGCATCGAAGGAGCACAGAGCGGGCAAGAGGGTCGGGCTGGGGTATGAAGAGGCTAACAGAAAGTGGGACAAGTGCGTACAACGGAAATTACGTGTCTACGAGCTCACAAACGCGAAAGCTAAAGCGAAGAGCGATCGCTGGGTGACAGAAAAAAAGAAAGGAAACATGGGCGGTCTGAACAAGTTTTGGAATAAGAAGGCGGGAGGCACAAAAGATTCCATACAGGACGGGGAAAACAGGGACGGTTTCTAGGCCGACAGGTGCTGCAATGCTGAGGATGGCAGCGAAGAGATGAGCTTGGAGACCTCAGACTGGGAGAAAGCACTGGAAAGTATTCAGACGCGATAATATTTCCGGTAAGGTTGATTACTGAGTTGGCCTGTTTGTTCGTGTAGAGTTTTATACGGCGGTAAGACGCTGAAGCTTTCAAACGCCAAATTCAAGGTTACAAGGATGCCTCAATGTTTTCGGTCTATGTACTAGTTTTTAAAGTGGTACAATATGTTGATCAGAATTCCTTTTTGTGCTACGTATACAACTTGCGACAAGTCGACGATTGCATTCTCTCCTCGAACTCAAAAAAAAAAAAAAAAGGGGGGGGGGGGGGGCTGCAGCCCCTCAAAGAGAACCCTCCAGTGGTGTCGACCGATTCTCGTGAATAATCCCCGTGGAACCGCTAGCGGAACAACGCGGGACATGGCAAATAAAAAGGGGTTGACTGCACCTCAATCGGATCAACCGCGGCGTTATGAGGGTTGGTCAACGCCATTTGCTCAAGGGCCTCCGTTGTAAGGCATCTGCCGCTTTCTTCTTCAGTTGTACCCGACTATGGGATTAGTAATTTGGGGCGAAGCCGCAAAGTAATGGGGCACTGCCCAAACCTATCTATAGAACTAGTTTTTCAGAGCTAGCATGCAGGTACCAGATTGGCTGCGCACCAGACTAATTTGAATGTACGAATGTAAATCCGAGAACGCCAAGACCGACGGTATAGAGGCTTGCTATACAACTAGCTATCAAAGCATAATTATAAGGGTAGAGAAAAACTGCAAACTGGAAGGAGTTTAAAGTGGTTTTAGGCAGGGCAGTCGTTTAGAGGGCGCTTTGCAGTAACAATGCAGTGTACTGAAATAGCTATGACGCAAAAGTGGCTGCTACGGCTGGCTTTTCTCTACATAAAATGGTATGCAATATCGTAAGCCAGGAATTATCATGGGGAGTTCCTAACGGAAGCACAGCTAGATTCCTACGTAAAGGAGTTAATAAAGGCAATACATAAGATATAAGAGTGCACAAAAGCACGTAGCTAGGGCTAAATAGCACGGAGGAAGTGAAGGTGAAAAAGAAAGCTTTGCGACAGGTGTGACCATATTCGCGACTGTTATTTACGACTCATGCATACAGCGAAACAAAGAAGACATGCTAAATGAGACCTGTGTTTAACATACAGTTGACAAGGAATAGTCCAACGACTTCCCGGTTAGATGCACGCGGCACTTTCTGGAGCGAACTGAAACTTTTCTCGGATATCTGTGGGAAGCAAACAGGAGACATTAGATGCGAGTTCAATGTTGAAAAGTCGCGTTATGGTATTCAATGATAGCGGAACTGGAAGCTAGAGTGTCAAATGCAGGGAGCATATACCGCGCATATATATAGACGAACAGATAAGATGGAAAGGGATATTTAAAGACCCATAAGGAACATTTGAGGAGGAAAGGAAAGAGGAACTAGAGCACAACGAAGCCAACGCGTCCCGACTGGCTGAAGGATGTGTTCAGTATGGCAAGAACCGGCTTTGGCGCTTGCCGACACAGAGCATCGCGAGCATAAAACCGGTACGAAGTGAAACGGGAATTGTGAAAGGGTGTCATGACTATACGGGACTGACTTCTGCGAACGCGATACATGTGCCTTAGAATCAGATATGGTACAGCTAGACTACAGGTTAACCAAATGGTGGTGGGCGGCATAGCTCCGGGGGTCCACAAAACAGTCACACGCGAACATCTACGTGGCGTCATGGTCTGGCTGTCCTTAGAGGCACGAGAACCTCGGAAGCACGGAGCAAAGCGTAGTTTGAGCAACCGCTACGAGAAATTGAGGCGAAGAGATGGGTAGCCAAAATATTCGCCTATTTGTAGAGTTAAAACGCGGACACGCGAGAAAGATGACTATAAGCTTCCGGCGTGTACGGAGGAAAGAGAAAGGGAAAATGAAGTTATCGTGATAAAAAAGGAAGTCAGCGTTACCGAGAAAGCTCACTGCAGAAAAAAAAGAATGGGAGCAAGAGTCATATGGCGAGAATACAGAGCCGGAAAGAGCAAAATCCGGGAGGAAACGCTGTACGGTATTTCGAAAGGCGCTTATATATGCTGCCTTACAACAATGCAGAAATACGAACAGGGAGATCATATTTATTATTATTATTATTATTATTATTATTATTATTATTATTATTATTATTATTATTATTATTATTATTATTATTATTATTATTATTATTATTATTATTATCATATTTGTGAAGCATGCGGGAAAAGTGCAAAAAACATAAAGCATGTTCTGGTGGACTGTATATTTACACATCTATAGCTATTAAAAAGAACGCGTTGGGCTTTCGAGTAGCTCCTGATTCTACACATGATGAAAGGAAAACTAGGATAATTAAGCCAGCAAAAGACACGACCATATGAAACTCGATACAAAGTTGTGACGTTATAATCCGTAACCAAAAAAATGGCCTCAATCAAGCCGAAAAACTCCCGTTTCAGGTCCCCGTTTTTCCTCCGAAGAAGCTTAAAAATTCCGTCGACCTGGAGAAAGCGAGGCAATAAAAATAGCCGTTTAGCGAATTTCCGAAACATCGCGAAAATTCCTATTTTGCCATATTTTACGTTCTGGAGTTCCGTGTGCTGTGGGATGTCAGCGCACGTTAAAGATCCCCAGGTGGTCGAAATTACTCTGCAGCCCTCCACTACGGCTCCCCTTTCTCTTTCCACTTTCACTCCCACCTTCCTCCCTTCCCTTACGGCGCGGTTCAGGTGTCCACAGAGCAAGTGTGACAGATACTGCGCCTTTCCCTTCCTGTGAACCAACCAACCAACCAATCCCCGAACAAAGGGAAACCCTCGGAATGGCAAAATGGGAAAACTAACGCGAATCGTCAGTGAAATCAAAACAAATATAGCTTAGAATATAGAAAATAGCTTCAAATAAGGAGGGAGGGAGTCATACAGAATAGGATTAAAAGTAAAAAATAAATGAGTAAAGAACTTTTAAACCTAAGCAACGATATTTATATAATTCTATACATCAATCTGATGCACCGTATTTCGAGCTTATATGCCAGAAATTTTCTACCACTGCAAGCGCCTCATTTTCTGCCCCACCGCGGTGGTTAAAACTTCCTACTACTGTTCCTGAGTGCCCGGGTTCGATCCCGACCGCCAGCGCTGCGCGGGTTTCGATGGAGGCGATACGAAGAGGCGTACGCGTGCTGTGCGATGTCAGTGCACGAAGATCCCCAGGTGGTCAAAATTACTCCGCAGCCCTCCACTACGATTAACTTTCAACTTTCTCTCCCACCTTCCTCCCTTCCCTCACAGTGCGGTTCAGGTGTCCACAGAAACAAGTGCGACAGATCCTGCGCCTTTCCCTTCCAGTGAGCCAATTATTACTCCTTTTCTGTTCTGCAGAACAGTGATCAAAGAGAAAGGTTGTGCAGGAATCTACCTTTGGTTTTACAAAAGCCTTCGCGCTATTCTAAAAAGGAACATTTTGACGCAGAAGCTGCAGCATACTTTGTTACTCAAGGGAGGGCCATTGGTTAAATTTACCTGCACTGACGCTGCCAAAGAGAGTGTTTCAGTAGATAATAATGCTTGACACATTTAACCGCCACGCGGAACACCTCAGAGCAGAAATTCAGGACCTTACTTATCCGAAATGTACCTAAGGAACATTGTACAATTAGGTGTGGCCCTAAATATCACTGCCAACGCTGGTTTACACCAGGTTATTTACTGATTACGGTAAAAGCGAAAAATTCCTTCCCCGAGGAAATGAATTAAGCCCACTAACGTCGGCTCAGGGATGGACTTTAGTAGCAGAATTATCCTAAAACACGGCTGTTGTCTTAACAAGGCGCAAGCTGCAAATATATAAAAAGTCCGGCACGCTTCGTAAATGGCAGGTCTACCGACGCAGTTTACCACTTTAAAACTGAGTGTAATCTCTCGGAAGATATTAAATGGGAACAAGTGAATGGGGAAGCACAAACACGAACAGTCGTTCTCTCTAACCGGCACCACGTGATCACAGGTGGCACACTATCGACGACGTCCTCCGTGGAACCTGGACGTGCTTATTCCTTTAGGCCAGCGGGCGAAAGTTGCATTTTTTCGCTCAAGTGAGTGACGCACTTTTGTCCATGGTGTACCATCAGCCACGCGACCCGCGACTGAAAAGACACAGCGGGAGATATTGGCGGGGCCTTGAAAATCCGCTGCCCTCTCTGACACTCAGGTGAGTGCTCCTCTGCGGCACTCGGGAGCAGTTTGCGCAGCTACAGTTGGGGTGTTAAGTTACTCCGTCGCCTTGCGGCTGTTCAGGAAAGTCGCCGACGATCTAACTACCTGAGAGCAGGCTCGACCAGATGCAAACCTAATTAGCCAAGTTCAACAATGCAGTTATGAATAATTATATTTCTATGAATTCAGCTTTTTTTCAGCGGGATACACATCACAAATGGCGTTCCCTGACGTCATAAAGCGAAGCATGAAATATGAGGGACGCCGCAGGGGACAGCTCCTGATTAATTTAGATCGCCAAGGGTCCTTTGAGGTGCGCTGTCATCGCACAGCACACGGACGTTTTTGTATTCCTCCATCAAAGTATGGCCGCCGCGGCCGGTATCGATTCCGCGACCTTGGCTTCCACAACCGAACACTAGATGCGCTGTGCTGTCGTGGCTGGTTGCGAGAGGCCACGCTGCTCGACACAAAGAACACGAAACACGCGCGGCGGAGCAAGTCCGAATCCGGCTTGTTGCCAGACCTAATGACAGTCGTTACTCTGAAAAACACGCGGTGCGTCGCCAGAGAAAGAAAACAGAAAGGGGTCCGGGAAGGCTACTCCTGTATAGCGGCTATCTGCTGACCGGAAATGAGACGTCACTTGGAACCTGGCCCGCGGGCTGGCTCCTCCACGCGGGTGCGACGTACCTGTCGCCCAGATGCAAAGGTTGCCGTTCCTCGAGTGCTGCGGTGACCGTGTGGCGAAGGAGATCTTGGCTTGCGAACTAAGGCTGGGCGCATGGCGGGGCGCCGTCTTTAAGGACGCTAGCAGCGCACCCGCGGCGGGGAGAGGAGGCACCGGAAGGAAAGAGCGCCGGAAGCCGCCAGCGGAGGAAGCGCGCGTGCTATGTGCATGTAGGAAACGGTCGCGACGCCGTTACTGTAGTTGTGGCAACACGCTGTCAATGGGCCCGAAGAGTGTGCCACGCACACACACACCACAACCATACCGTTCTCGCTTATTCGCCTCTGGCCCCTTTCCCTCACAAAACGTTCGAAGGAAGGCGAGGAAGCTGCCACCCTACCGCTCTCTGGGAGTGCCCCGAACTCAACAAGGAACCAGGCATCAACCTCCCACCCTTCACTCTCCACCTGGAAGGTTGCCCCGCCAGGCTCGGACCCGAGCAGCCAGCTACTGCTGATCGAGCGGGCGAGCCGGATCGTGTCGATCATTGCGGTCCGCGACTGAGGTCTCCACCCACTAGGGACGATTACAACAAATCCGAAATAAATATTTTTACCATCACCACCTGCAGGTGGACAGCCGACCCGTGCAATGAGCTAGGGTGGGATGCAGGGAATGAGGAAAGGAGTGTCTACCAGAAATTTGTTTTCAAATCCCTTCATTTTCCAATACTCTTTTTCGACAGTTTCATCTGGAATTCGGCGACCACATGTCCCAATGATTGATACCGAAAGTATGGCAATCACATTTTCAATCTTTTAGCTGAAGCCTATATGACTGACAGCAGAAAAGCGGGACAAGCCATTAAGACGGACAGCTCAGCAATATCTAACACATGACATCAAGCACACAGACAGAGTCCGCGTGAAGTGGACTGCAAATGAAAATATAGCTCAACTGATCAACACTTACAATACCACATATAATTTTGTTGAGTTGGGAGCTCAGTGTTATGCAAGGAATCAGTGCACGAGTTTTTAAGCGCTACAGTCGAAGAGCGAATGAGCACTGCTGTGCGACCCATATGCTTACATAAAGCAAGCTATATACAGAGCAAATGGACTGTTGCGTTAAAGACAAGATGAAAACAAAGCGATAATACCACACAAGCACCCAGATCACAGAACGAAACGCAGTTCGCCTGCCTGCGCGGTGACACGAAACTCATGGTTCGCAAAATATATGAAAAAAAAAAAAAAAAAAAACATGAAGCGATATTCCCTCTCGCACTTTCGACCACAAGACGCTTGATCGTAATTTTTTTTTTTTTTTTCCCCACCTGCGGAGCAAACTTTTCGATGGCCGGAAAAGTACACTTGCATCTACAGACTACAGCGTATACGCTAAGACAAGCGCATGCTCTCACGTCAACTCTGGCAGCAGTCCAGCAATATAAGAGCGCCCGTGTCGCCGCCTGTCCGTCTAGCAACGAGTTAATTTATCAGCGACAAAGGCAGCCCCGCCGCCGGCAGCAAACTCATTTCTTCCCCGATAGAACGCAACGGATGGATTTACTTAAGAAAAGGGGGGCCTGAAGCCGTTTGGAGAGTGACGAGACAGGGTATGGAATTCAATTAACAGAATCGCGTAGAGCCAAAATGATCTATCAGTGCGCACATTCGAGAACGGTAGCCTTCTCGTATAAACTTTTTTTTTTTTTTTCCCCGCAAACAACTAAGCAAGCCCACGAGAGCACACAGGAGCCAGTAAATGTGCCCTACAGTATGTGGCATATTCAAATCAACTATCGCGACTATGCACTGTCCCGCGAAGCATACATATCCTCAATGCAGAGGAGCAGTAGTAGTAATACAGGAGCTTAGGAAATTCTAAGTAACAACATGGCTTGCCTGATACACAAAAATACCGCTTTTATTTTTTTTATTTTTTTTTTTTTTGTACTAAACTCGGCTGACGATGGTGATGTACTGGACTAGGCTGTTAATCGCAATTTTCGCAACGTTCAAAGTAACAACACTAAACAGTCTAACACAACGAGCACTGCACATACAGCACGATGATTTATTATGATTACGTGACACGGGAGCTACTGAACATTGTCGTGAAACGCCGTAAGCTGTCCAGCGCGCTCTGCAAGAACAGGTTCCCGTCAGGGTTCAGACACCAAGAAGGCACATTTCTAGCAAGTGTCCCTCATGACCGCTACCTTTCCTATTGAAGAATCATGGCATGACACTCTACACCAATGCTCGGTGGGCCAGAAATAGCTGGCCCGCCGTGCATTACTGCAGCCTCGGCCAACGGGTCCATGGACTCAGCCATGGACCCATGGACCTTGGACCATAGACCCCCTAAACCCCATGCCAACACTTTTCCCACTTTGAGTTGTTGATCAGTTCGTTCTTGCCCTACCATCTGATTTCTGCAAGGCGTCCTGATTAGCTCAGCCGGTGGAGCAAGTGACTGCCCAGCACAAGGACGAATTTTTATTGCACTACGAAGTCTCCGTGAAAGATGTCGAGATTTCTTTTTGAAGTCATATGGCTGCACTTAAGTGGACGTTAATGAGTAGTTACTCCCTCACTGTAATAAAATTGTCATGGGATGCAACTGGGCACTCGCCGCACATATCCTGCTTAAGTGCCCTGCGTATGCTGACGAGCGTGCGTATTATGAACATAGCATGGAGAAACTCTCCCTAGTGCAGGACAGTGTTTTAGATCCCTTAGCCTGCTCTAGCTAAGAGACATTCGCAATGAACTTTTTATCTGCGTATTTCAATGAGATTGGATTTCTTGACAAACTCTAAATTCACCTTGCATGTTACCCTCAGGCATTTTTCACGCTGTGAATTCTATAAGCACATTTGTCGGATTATGCATTTCATCGTTTCATTTTATACCATTACTACACGATGCACCTTAGAACGCATTTAATGGCCGCATTTTATCTCCTCATTCATTTCTTTTATTTTCCTCACCGTTATTTTTCAATCTTTCCCTCCACAATTCCCCTTCCTACGCAGAGTATCATGCCACCGAAATCTAAACGCCGGCTAAATTCTCTGTTTTTCATCAAAGGGTCTCTCTTTCTCTCTCTTTCTTTCTCTCTCGCTGCAATTCGTGGCAGACCATCAAGTTAAGGTTGGTCCTTTACATATGCACTGATATTACCGGTTTCTCTGATATTGGACTCTATAGCTTTAAGTGCTGGTCGTGAACCAATGGACGATGAAGAGTCTTCCTAACGATGACGACGCTGAACGCGGCCGGATATGAGCCGCCATCAATCGCAGTTTAGCGGAAGACAGTTGTGAATCACTCCAGTAACGACATCTATATATACAAAACAATTAATTTCTCCAGGTGCACAAAACCTCCCTCACAATTCGACCTTTTCCAGGTCCCCAAACGCCATGTTCTATTCCACCCCTCATGACACAGGTGTCCTGTTGCAGGGGAGCAATTAGTGAGCCTTCTATTTTTCTAACAATTACCATCTCACACAGATTGGTCCGTGCCTGGTAGGCGAACTGGCTTCAGTAGAACTGCACAATCACAGCAGTCTCGAGACATCTACTTTTCTTGTGATCTTCCGGCTCCCCGAACATTCATAGTTTCTTCTTGCCAGTAAATGTCTGAAAACAAGCCATCGCTGTCCTGCGTTGCAAAACCCTGACTGACCGGCTACCTCGATGCCTGCAGCAGCGGGGAAAAAAAAACGAAAAAAAAAAAAAAACGAAATTTCTGCAACGAAACGGCGACGGGCGCCTGAAAGGGTGAAGATCCGTTGAAGCCCTGCGAGGGACCTTTCAAGCGCAGACACAATGAGCCCTCGCTTTCTCCTCCCCTGAAATGTTAACTGCGCTCCATTCCATGTTGTGGTGATAAGCCACCAACGCCACGTCGCGCGCAGAGCTGGCGTAGCCAGAGTGACACGGTTAGGTCGGTCGCTAACACGTTGTCCCTTCCCTGGTGCTGGAAGGAGTCGGCGTAGCGCCAGCGACGACGAAGCCCCGTCGGAAGCGCGTGGAAGCCGCAGATAAGGCGGCGACGCCGCCTTCCGGGGCGCGCTCGCCGGAAGCCACTGCTGGCCACCGCCGATAGAGTCGAGACCTCCCGAGGGTTGCGCTCGCGGGCCGCACCACGGACCTTATCGCGGACGGCGGAGCATCCGGCCACGATCGCTGCGCGTTCCTGGTGCCGGCGTGATTCACCCGTCATTACGCGCCACAGCGGGGACAACTGGCCGCCCTCGGGCAGGGCGTCTTGAAGGAGGGCCAACGCCTTCAACAACGGTATACGGTACGCTCGATGAGGCAAAAGGCGTCATACCGAGATCGCAATGTAAGCGCTATATAGGCACGACATCGAAAACATTTTTCTAAAGCAGCACACGTCCTTCAAGGTCATATCGACGGATATCCTACAGCGGGCAGGTTTGCCGGTGACATTTCTCTCAAAGCGGTTTCTCCAAAAGAGAATTTCTCACTGATAAAAGAGGCTTCGAAAGATTTTTAATCCACATTTGCGGAAGCAGCCGTTTCGTGCTCCTAGCTTCGCTACGCCACAAGAAAAAGTCCAGGGTCTCCACCTCGTCCCTGCAGGCGCAGGTCCAATGTTTCATGAGTTTCACCGATACAAAGTCGGCCGGAGGAAGCCTCACAGATCGGGTGATTACTTCATCCTATACTGCTCTTCGCTCATTTTTTTCCCTGGGGTGGGGCGGAGCGCGTTAGAGGTGGGGTGGGGGGTAAGGAGGGGGGCGGGGGGTTAATTTTGCGTAATTTCACACATAAGCGAGAAGGACGCTGTGAGCGACTTATTTTCGCGAACCCAATACTTCATGGATTCGGCTATACTCTCAGTTTAAGAGTAGTTCACGAGCAGTAAAAATTTCGCGAAGCGGACGCAAGGTGTAAGGACATGAGGCCCGGCCCTTAGCCCTTCCTAACAGATTGGTATATAGCTCTTGTTCCTCGAAGAGCAGTGTACATTTCTGAGTCGAATTCTGCTGCCTCCACGAGGGCCTAAACATCCCGTTTAATGGTAATGTCGCACCCTTCACGCGGCGAATACGCGAAGACGTCAAAAGTTGTCAAGGTATTTTTGCTCACCGCAGAGTGCAAGATCTTTCGTGGAGAAAAGAAGAGCTCGACATAAGCAACGATGACAGAAAGCGAATCAGCAAAAAGTCTGGCGCTAGTTTGCCATTCAGCACAGGAATGAATAGCTGCCTTTGAACTTCCAACTCCTAGCTGCAGGTAAGCAACAATGTGCACATACCGGGGGCATTCCTAAATTTCTAGAGCTAGAAGTTTTGGCGAAATTACCCGCAAGGCATTTTCCGCACTCTATGAGCGATGTGTGAAAAGCGCGAAAATCAGGTCGCTTACAGTATATAGCTCCCCGCAGAATGGACACACCAGATGCTGGCACCATTTGGAGACGAGACATCGCATCTTAGAGTGTGCCTTCATTTGCGCTGTAGCGGGGATGATTCCCTGGTCAACGATTCGCACAGCGACTTCAGTTGAAACATCACACTGATCTTAATGTGTTCTTACATTTGGCCTCCACCAAAACCGCGATGCGCATTTGAACCAGCGATCTGTCACACAGTGGAAACATGTTGCAGGCGCTGTACAGCACACGTATCGTTCTCCGTCCGTCCGCCAAGTCAGGGTGCTGGCAGCGTTCATTTGGGAGAGAATAAGCACGTTCGGCAAAGCCCCTAAGAAAGGTATGCCAAGTTGCTAGTGCCAAATACAGCGCCACACGACGGGCTAGCCATCGCCGGGGGCAACCACCCATGAGCCGCGGGTGCAACCGGAAGTAAATTACCCCGGCCGTTCCGTCACAACCGCGCCCGCGAAACACAGAGGTCTCCGCAGTGGGCCGCGCAAGTCCTGAGTTGAGGCGAACAAAGAGCGCCAGCTACCTGCATCCTGTCCGCAACATTAGCCCGCAGTGATGCAAACCTAGGGATTTGTTCTTTTACGGTGCTGCAAAGATTTAGCGTCTTTTTACAGAGAAGTTAGGTGCTTTTTTTTTTCTTTCGCGCTGTGGGTGTTTTGTCGCTGTGCAGTCTAATGAAAGAATAAACTCACAACATGTATAACCACCGCCCTCTAAAAACAAAAGTGGATAATATAACAGACTGCTGAACCGTGTTCGACATGAAAAAAAAAAAAAATGAAAAAAGGAGAGACGACGGCCCTGCTCTGCATGCGCCGATTTCTTATTAGAGCGTACCAGCTCAGCGTAACGAACATGGTGGTGGTGTGAAAACATGTGTGAAACAACGAGCCCTCCACGACAGACCTATAGATTAATTAGGGCCCATATATCACGCTTTCACCCTACCAATAACTTCTTGCGCGCTGCAGGCATCAGAAAGTGAAAAAAAAAAGAACTTCTGCTTTGGTTTGGTTTTGGTTTGTGGGGTTTAACGTCCCAAGGCGACTCAGGCTATGAGAGACGCCGTAGTGGAGGACTCCGGAAATTTCGACTGCCTGGGGTTCTTTAACGTGCACTGACATCGCATAGCACACGGGCGCCCTGCTTTTCGCCTCCACCGAAAAGCGGCCGCCAAGGCCGGGATTCGATCCCGCGTCCTTGGGAACAGTAGTCGAGCGCCTTAACCACTGAGCCACCCCGAACAGCGGCTAATTGCGAGCAAGTTGAGCGAAACTCGAACACCGCAATGTACGACAAATAAAAAAATAGAGAATACCTGCTACAGTGGGAAGCTGATTTCAAGTAAAAAGGGTAGCTATCGAAGGGAAAGAAAGAGCTCCAGAATATATATTCGAGCCTTCAATGAAAGAACCAACCCCTCCCTCCTCCCCACCCCAAAAAAAAAAAAAAAAATAAAAAAAAACAACAAAAAAACAAACCGTATGAATGAAGCAGACCTCTGCCCTTTCAATTCATGGCGCAATTTCGTTCAAGTTATCAAACTCATTACTGGTCAAAATTATGAAGCGGGATACATTTTTTTTCCCCCCGTAGTAGGGATTTTTGGGCAGTCATTTTACGGATCTCGCGTAGAAATGAGTTAGCACTGGTAGTCGGACTTTCGGGCAAAGGTCGTCCAGGTGGCAAGAATGTTGTGCATGTCCAGTAAATGTCCAGGCACCACTCTGCACGCTGCTTATGGTCCGAACGACGTCAACAAAAATCGTATATCTGGCTCCCTATAACCAATAAGCGTCTGTCCTCTGATCACACAAGAAAAAAGGAACCCTGCAGCCCCGTCTGCGTACAGTGCATAAACTCGCTCATTCGATAGACTGTTATTATGGAACCTGCGCAAAAATATATAATGCTTCTAACGCAGCTAAGAACCCATAATCACGCAAGAGGGCTAAGGAAGACCCTTCCCTCTTTCCCTCCCCCTTATTCAAGCGACATTTAAAACTCGCACCCTCCTCCGCGTCAGATGAGTTTAAAAACAGCTATTGGTTAGATTCTTTCTGGCGTCACACAACTGCTGCGGCCAATCAGCTGCGCCGCGCCAGCACTCCAGGAAGCTCCGCCTACAGGGGAATTTCCGCGGGTACAGTGTACTAGAATACTCTTTACCGCGGGCGTCGAGACGGTGGGACTCCGCGCAGCGCGCTAAAAGTGACGAGAGGAGAGAGAAAAGCACGAAAACGCTGAAACTCAAATTTCGACCTCAGATAACACCGCGTCAACCGAGTGCATTAACAAAAAAAAAAAAAAAAAAATGCTGGCGGCTATCCAAGTTGCGTCGCTCACCCATGCATACCGCACGTTTATTGAACAAAGTTGCAGAGCCTTTTCAAGCTTGTAAGCATCTAAGTTCCTGTGAAATGGGTTGATGTGGGTGCCGTGAGCATTTCCCCTGGGATTATGCGCCCTTCTCTCTGAAGACATATGCAGTCAAATAACTGCAGCAAAATAAGCATCTGTTCCTAATCCGAGGATTGGTCGCGAGGATTAGTGTTATAACTCAGTTCTTGGACAGCGATAACTAACTGTATCGGCATGCGGTAAAGCATTTTTACACCTAATCAAATCGCAGTGTCCACTTCCGAAGGCCGCGCATTTCAGGAACTCCGAAGCAATTTCGAAAAACCTTACACTGCCACGCAATTGAATACCACCGAAGCGTTGTTAACGCTTTCATTTCTGACTGAAGGTATAGAGCGAAACAGATATACTCGGGACACTTTCTTGGCAATGGAGCCAAAGCTACAGAGCCGAAACGCATAATCTGCCTACGCAGCTGAATATAGCCCTTAGTTACATGAGTAGTTTCTGCAAAAACAAATTGAAATCATAGCACTAGTTATTTACGCCATTATTTCTTAAAACAGAACCGATTTTTCGAAATGAAGCTGTTATGCCTATAACACTTGTCTTGGTTCCACCGGGTTTTCTCGTCTAAAGTCCGTCGCGGTTTTTCGAGACTCCCCGACTTTGCAGACAAGATGGCGACTGCCGCCTGTTTGGGTTGTTCCGGTTCTGGTTCGTCCACTCTGCAACGGTTGGAAGCGTTTTCACCAGACAAGATTCGAGTCAAGTTTAAGAGACGCTGGCTGTCGAAGCAAACGAAAGAAATTACCCGCAACGTCTATGCAGGCCGAAAGCCGCGCGGTCGAACTACATGGCGGAGCAACACGTTTAATGACGCCCCGCCTCCCTACCTTTGCGCCCATTGCCAAGATAAAGTGTCCCCGAGTTCTTTTTTTATAGTGATGCCATTTTGACAGCAGTAAGCCATGATCCAAGGAAAAAAAAAAAAAAAAGAAGCAGGCGGATGTACCAAACAAGAAGGCGAATCATTCTCATCTGAGGATTAGATATCGCAGCATTTGTACACTCTTTGGTAACTTCCGCGTCTCCTGTCTTCCCCTTGTTGGCACAAGTGCCTCATTTTCAGATTTACCGGGTTCTTCGGACAGTGTGCCGCTGAATTGTTTCCGCCATACAAGGCTTGTTGAATACTTATGCAGTCTAAACCTGTCGGCGCTGCACACCAGTGGTAGCGAGAGTTCAACTTCGTGAACTAGCAGCAAAGTGTAGGACCATCTACTTATTTGTCGGACCTCTTTCCCTTACCGTCAAAACAAAGTTTCAAGTCCTATAGAGCATCGCAGCAGGAATGTCATTTCCACATTCAACGTTACCGATACGGAGAGGATTGATTAAATTGCAAACAGGCTGCGTTATGTGCGGCTGCAGAACTGGCCACCAGTCTGTCCAATAATACAAAGAAAAAAACGTTAGAATATATCCTGGGAAAATTCATATCAACGTTGAAACAAGTTTTAACTCGCAGTTTTTGAAAATATATCTAGTTAGCTGCAATGCGGATAAAACGACCACGGAAAAGCATCAAACAGCCCCTGTATTGATAGACAAAATATATCTAGTTAGCTGCAATGCGGATAAAACGACCACGGAAAAGCATCAAACAGCCCCTGTATTGATAGACTTGTCAAACGATACCGTATTTTCCTCGTTCATTCAGCCAGTACAGCCCCACCGCGGTGGTGCAGTGATTAGGGCGCTCGACCACTGTGCCCAAGGATGCGGGATCGAATCCCGGCCGCGGCGGCCGCTTTTCGACTGTGCGATGTAAGTGCGGGTTAAAAGAACCCCAGGCGGTCGAAATTCCCGGAGCCCTCCACTACGGCGTTTCTCATAGCCTCAGTTGCTTTGGGACGTTAAACCCCACAAACCGAAAGTGCGATGAAAGAGCTGCATCTTTCGTTTTCTGTTAAAAACGGGGACTTTACTGGGTTACGTCGTAAGAGAACACATCGAAGATAAATCTCGACGCCCATTCCAGTTGCCTTCTCAAACGCAAGATTGACTAGATTGGGCTGGTTCGTATATTGCTTGCGTGGCGTCGGATGGGGCATAAAAGGAGACTATTCAGCATTGCATACTTCGTCTCCCATACGTCCCCGTTTATGGTAGACTTGACGTCACGCAAGCAATGCTCGAACGCCCTTCACAAATGCCTAATCTGGCTCTAACTAGACGGCTTGCCCTCAACTGAGAAACGTGTGCACGCGTGCACCATCTATAAGTACAGACACAAATTTATAGTTTAATCAACACATTGTACAACATGGTCACGCACGCATATTGCACCAACAAGCAGTAAATAAATTTAAATCGAGATTTTTCTTCTCTCGTGCTATTTGCAAATGAAAAGACGCTTCGGGAGGCATACAATAAAATTAGGTGGCACTTAATTCTCCAACATTAAAAGTACGATTTCCCCGCCGCGGTGTCGTAGTGGTTAAGATGCCTACTGTGCCGGAGTGCCCGGGCTCGATCCCAACCGCCGGCGGTTGCGTTTCGATGGAGGTGAAACGGAGAGGCGTCCGCGATATCGGCGCGCGTTAAAATCCCCGGGTGGTCGAAATTACTCCGGAGCCCTCCACTATGGCACCCCTTTCTCTCTTTCCACTTTCACTCCCACCTTCCTCCCTTCCCTTACGGCATGTCTCGGGTGTCCATAGAACAAGTATATACTGCGTCTTCCCTTTCCTGTGAACCAATTTATTATTACAGAAATAACGTGTCTGACAGGTGCGGGATCGAGGGGTTCTGCGTTCGATTGCCATCTCATGTAAAGCTCCTGCAGCTCGGCCATGTCACCTGGTCTCGTGAAGTCACGCGACCCGACAATCTGTCAGTGCTTGAACTGATTGATTTATAGGAAGGGAAAGGCGCGGTAACTGTCTCACTTGTTTTCTGTGGACACCTCAACCGCGCCGTAAGGGAAGGGAGGAAGGGAAGGTGGGAGTGAAAGTGGAAAGAGAGAAAGAGAAGCCGTAGTGGAGGGCTACGGAGTAATTTTCGACCACCTGGGGATCTTTAACGTGCGCTGACATCGCACAGCACACGGACGCCTCTTCGTTTCGCCTCCATCGAAACGCAGCAGCCGAGGTCGGGTTCGAACCCGGGTACTACGGCACAGTAGTAGGGCGTCTTACCACTGCACCACCTTGGCAGGGCTATCAGTGCTTGGCCGTGTTCGTTTGACAACTACCGTCCGCCAATGGCAGGCTCGCGATTTTTCGCTCGCAACGACGATGCCAACGCCGGCAACGCCGACGACGGTTAAAAACTCCTATACGGTCGCCCCTTTCTATACGGTCGCCTACTCATGCAAGAGAAAAAAAATTAAGAACAAGCAACCATTATATGACAGTTTTTGCACTGCACATGTGACTTCAAATCGTCAGTTACGTCAAAGCCGCCGTTCGACAGCTGAAACCGAAATGGCTCGAGAAGAAAACTGAACTAATCAGCACATAAATTCTACGAAAAAGCATTCACGCAAAAAAAAAAAAAAGAGCTGGGATCTTTAGTTCTTTAAATGCTGCAGATTAAAAGTCATGCTTAAAAAAACAATAAAAACGAGGTGCTCTTTGCGGTGAAGTGTGGTACGTGTCGCCGGCCGTGGCTGAAAAACGTCGGTTTCGAGGCGCAAAACAGTGGCACACAAGCATATCGCAGTTTATTTCAAAGCGAAAGCTTCACGCCTCGCCACGGTGGCGCAGTGGTTAAGATGCCCGACTACTGTACCGGAGTACGCGAGTTCGAACCCGACCGCCAGCGGCTTCGTTTCGATGGAGGCGAAACGGAGAGGGATCCATGTGCTGAGCGATTTCAGTGCACGATTTCAGAAACCCAGGTGGTCAAAATTTCTGGAGCCCTCCACTACGGCGTCTCTCATAGCCTGCCAGAGCTGCCGTAACTATGCATTGTGTTCTACACACAAACGTGTCTACTGAACTGAAAAACTGTGTGTTTTATGGACGACGAGATACAATCATGTGAGCTAAAAAAGAACCCCACACAGAACAATGTAGACTTAAGATTAAGAAAAAACAAACAAGTTTAAAAATTTTTAAATATTGGCAATATTTCTCAGTATATCACCGTTAAGAAGCAAGAAAAGCATGCTGCTTGATGCTGACTCTAGCTCAGCCTGCCTTGCAGCTCTCAGGAGACTTCTTATCTATGACACTCATAAAATGCAAGCATTATTATATCCCAGCTTCACAGACTGGGTCCGGACGAATATAATGCAAAGCTGTCCATGCGTGAAAGCCATGCACGTAGCTGGAAGCAGTTTCTATCCCCCTTGAACTTTGCTGAAAGCTGTACCAGTGATAAGAAAATCTATGCACTGTTTTGCTATTGTCATATTTGCCTCATTCCTGCTTTCCTCTAGAAACGTTCGTACCTATTCCTAAAACAACTGGCCGTTGTTTCAAGGATAAGTACCAACACTGAGTTTTGGACACGACTATTGTGTTGATACCCATTAGCTATTCTGTGCAGTTGGATATAGAAAGAACAAATGTGACAGAGTATGAGTGCTCGTCAGTCATCAAGCAATGCACCACACCCTGAGAGCAAAATGCAAAAGCATAATTTTGGTTGCCTAAGTCAAGAGAACTGTTTTATTTAAGAAATTCAAAGTTGTGCATTACATATAATGCAAAGAAAAGAAGTTGCTGACTACTGTAAGTTTAAACGTTTAAAAACGAAGCGAACAAGACAATGCACAATTTTCACAGCATTCAATGTTGCGATGTGCGGCAGCTGTCCAGGTCATCAACAGAATCGCCCTTGCGAGCTGCAAGTAGCATGAACCCCAGACTCTATATGGGAGAAACTCTTAGTGTGCAGGAATGAAGGCATCATACTTAAATGTTGAAGCCCAGCAATGAATCTGTTTACATGAAGTAGTTTACCATTCGCTTTTTGAATTAGTCCATTACATTCAAAAGTTTTAAGAATTTGTAGTTTCTTCATCAAAATCTGAGCTCCCTTTTTGTAATCAAAATCGGAGGTAAATACTGGCCTGATTTAGATGGAGCCAAAATGTCAAAAATGACTGCGTGCGGTGACAGAACCCCAAGTGGACAAAATTAATCAGAGACCCTCCACTACTGTGTCTCTCATAGTCCATGTCCAATACCATACCATTAAACACTGCATGCCACCGCATACCGAAAAAGAGCCATCTGACAAAGGTTGTAGACTGCTCAGAGCTACATGGTATGTTGAGATTTGCACAAGGGTCTCATTGGAAGGACTGTACCTGCTGCAGCATCATTTTTATGCAACTTAATTCAGATATTTATGAACACCAATACACTGAAAATTATGCGACCGAAGTTTAAAAAACATTAGAAATGATTTTTTTTTCTAATCATCAGAAGTTTATATTAGCCTATGCTTTCTAAGTTTTTGCACAACTGTAGCTTGTTACTTTAAAAACATGGACATTAACTTTGCAGTTTGATAGACATGCTTCTGCAGAACGAAATGTATAACTACGGCAGATTTGGAACATTCCTGTCTTCAGATAAACATCATCAAAAACCATAAAATGTTCTTTCAGCCAAGCCTGAGAAATAAAAAAGTAAACATTTAAGAAAGACAAATACAGTAAGGTACAGGCCTTCATGGTTTCAGCTTTTTTGTTTTTTTCTTGCAATGTGCTCATTTCAGAAAGGCAACACCTGAAGAAAGAGGCTACTTCCTTCTTTCTGTGCAGCACAACCTTGCTGTGCAGAACATCTAGTTGCCAAGCCCTGCAGCAGTGACTGCCTTGAAGAATCTAACAAAACCTTGCTATGGTGGTGCAGTGGTTAGGGTGCTCAACTACTCTGCCCAAGGATGCGAGATTGAATCGCCGCAGCGGCCGTTTTTTAAGGCAAAAATCAAGGCACCCATGTGCTGTGCAATGTTAGTGCACTTTAAAGAACCCCAAATGATCGAAATTTCCGGAGCCCTCCATTACGGTATCTCACATAGCCTGAGTTGCTTTGGGTCGTTAAACTAATCTAATCTAACACAGCAAAGAGAGCTAACCTAGCAGACAAAACATATAAATGGGAGACTCCAGTGTGCCTGGCAGTTCTCATGCTCACAGAGCAGTGTGTGTGCAAAGTGTGACAGGTGGAACAATGGATGTTCCAGTGTGTGACGGTCATTTGATCCTGTGCGTGTCAGACCTCATTATTCAAGTTCGTGTAGGGTTAGTGGGGATTAGGTCTATTTACGTCACTGTACATTTTTGTGTGACAAGAATGCATGGGTCTCAATGAGCTTTAGTTTCCACCCTAAGGCTGAGGCTGTAGTAAACCATAGGTAAGGTTAGCCTCGCAATCATTCTAATAGTAATTGCCCCGCTTCAATAACAAACAGCGGTTATATATGAAAAAGAAAGAGTTCTATGACCTAGCAGAGACCTGTCACTATGCGCATAAGCACTCACAAGAGCCATCCACAAGCCAGAGTGACCCTTCCAGTCCAGTTTAGTGTCCTGCAGGAACGTAAGAACAGCGCCTCCTCTATTCTTTACATGCCAGTCAGATCGCGCACCAAACAATGATAGCTCGCAGGAGGCTATGCTTCGCACTCTTGGCGCAGTGTGGCGCCACCAGCTGACACTATCTTCGTCCAGCCCAACGCCCATGCTGTACAGGTTGCTGAATCTGCTTAATTTTCGCGCTGTTTTAGCTTACTGAATATGGAAACTGTGCATTATATTCGCAAGTGGGTGAATTTTATGACAGGAGATATTTTAGCTCATTCACCAGCTCTCTACAGTTGCGCTTTTTTTGGAAAAATTCTGTAATGCACTTTCATTTACCGTATTTCACTGTATTCTCAGCTCCCTGAACAATGTGCACTTTTACAGTTTGAGGAAGTTACGTGACAATGGCATTTTCTCGTACATTTTTGCTACAGCGTTCTTGTTTGTTATGTTCATTGCCTGGCTGCTGAGTAGTGGCTTAATAAACTTGCGGCGCAAGAGCACCATAAAAGCCTTCGTGTGATCCATCTCTTTGCTCTTGCACTTCAAGACTAGAAGGTCCATCAGAATTCTGACAATGCGCTCAACATTGACGTCCACTGGCTTTTCAATTGCTTTCCTGTGGTAAAGGACAATGTTCACAAGCCTCTTGAGGCTTATCAAAACTGAGACCAGTTCTTCTGTCGGGTACTTTAGTCCCCCTGTTTTGATAAGCAATGAGGCCATCCACAGGTGCGTTTCCTTCCGACTTCTTGACAATTTCAGTGAAGCCTCGACAGCTCAGTTTCTCTCTCACGACACGGGCTCAGTATCCTCCAATCAGGTCAAAGCTAGCAACCTCTGGATTGGAAAGCCATTGATTCGACAGGTATTTCATGAAACGAAATTCCGAGTCTTTCCTTCATGCACTTGACATATGCATAGATACACAGCGGTACCGCATGATGGAAGCTGATCATCAGAAGAACCAAGGTGGAAAGGCATGTGTTTCAGCTGTCACCACAAACAA